>NC_090444.1:1006161029-1006469188 GCF_031143425.1 Pleurodeles waltl
GGCAACATAAACCATATACTAAAAAAGTGGAATGCGAATCACAAATTCCCCCCTAGGCAAGTGTAGTGTGTTGAAGGGCAATGGGAGTGTAAGAAAACCATAAAGGTGAGAAAAATACCCCCCCCGCCCCAGAGCCCAGGAAAGTAGGAGTAAAGTACTGCAAGTTTCCTCAGGACACACTACAAGTCGTGATAAGAGTTATTGCAAGAACCAAGCAAGACTGCAAGCAACAAATGGTGGATTCCTGGACCTGAAGACCTGTGAAGAGAGAATACCGAGTTCAGAAGTCACAGCAGATTCCAGGAAGGACAGGAGCCCCTACCAACCTAGAAGATGGTGCAAAAGAGGATTCTCCGGTTGGAAGAAGACTTCAGAAAAGCACCAAAGAAGATGGCTGGGGGTTCTTGCGTGATGCAAAGGATATCCCACGTCAATATGTTCGATGCAGGCAAGTTGCGGCACTGGATTCATCCAACAAGCCTTGGATCACGAAGTGTTGCGGTTTGCGTCAAAATGGCGCTGGCGGGACCCAGGAGGGACCTGAGGGCCTCAACTCAGACTGTGGAGGCAGAGGGGGCTCCCAACACTGGAGGGAACCCGCAGATGACCAGGCAGCACCTACGGGTGTCCCAGGACACGGGGACAAAGAAAGTGCAAATTGCGGTTGCTGCAGCACTACAAAAGAAGATCACACGCCGCCGGAGAACAACCCAGCGAGCTGAGCATCTCAGGATAGAGTGCTGGGGACCTGGGCCACGCTGTGCACAAAGGATTCTTGCAAATAGTGTACAGAGGCCTCAGGAGCTAGAGATTACATGGTGCACAGCGGCACTGTCGCAAACTGGGAAGGCAAGCTCTTACCTCCACCAAATTTGGACAGCTGGATCTTAGACAGTTTGGATCAAAGGGGTCCACCACCTGGGTTCCAGGGTGCACGCTCGTCGTTAGGAGAGGAGTCCCAGAGAACTGGTCATCTTCTTAGAAGGTGCCTGCAGGAGCAGGGAAGTGACTCTGTCACTCCACAGGAGATTTCTTTGGTCATTCTGGTGCAGGGCGAAGACAGGGAGTCCTCAGAGCATGCACACCTTGGAAACTGTTGCAGTTGCTGGCTGGAGCTGAAGTTGCAGAGTCACAGTAGCCTTCTTGGATAGTTTGTTGCAGTTACAGTGGTTCCTGGAGCAGTCTACGATTGATCCGACGGACAGAGGATGCAGAGTTGCAGAGGATTTCTGGTGGAAACTTGCAAGCTGAATTTGAAGAGAAACCCACACGAAAGACCCTAAATGGCCCTGAGGGTGATTAGCTACCTACCCAGGTATGCACCTATCAGGAGGGGTCTCTGACTTCACCTTCTGGCACTGGCCACTCAGAGATCTCCAGAGTGTCCCCACACCTTGGAAAACAGGATGGCTAATGCCAGGGACACACTGGAGGAGCTCTGGGCACCACCCCTGGGGTGGTGAGGAACAGGAGAGTGGTCACTCCCCTTTCCTTTGTCTAGTTGTGCACCAGAGCAGGGACAGGGGGTCCCTCAACTGGTGTAGACTGGCTTATACAAGGAGGGTACAATCTGTGCCCTTCAAAGCATTTCCAGAGGCTCTGGGAGGCTACCCCTCAAAAGCCAGTAACACCTATTTCCAAAGGGAGAGGGTGTACCACCCTCCTCCCAAAGGAAATGCTTGGTTCTGCCTTCCTGGGACTGAGTTGCTCAGACCCCAGGAGGGCAAAACCCTGTCTGTGAGGTGGCAGCAGCTGTAGCTGCAGTGCAAGCCTTAGAGAGCTGGTTTGGCAGTACTCGGGGTCCATGTTGGAGTCCCCAGGATGCATGGGATTGGTCCTCCAATACCAGATTTGGAATTGGGGGGGACAATTCCATGATCTTAGACACCTTACATGGCCATATTCGGAGTTACCATTGTGAAGCTACATATAGGTAGGTATAGGTGACCTATATGTAGTGCATGCGTGTAATGGTATCCCCGCATTCACGAAGTCTGGGGAATTGGCCCTGGACAGCATGGTGGCAACTTTGGTAGTGCAGGGGTGCCCTCACACTTAGTAACTTTGCACCTAGCCTTCAGTAAATTAAGGTTAGACATATTGGTGACTTATAAGTTACTTAAGTGCAGTGACATTTGCAGTGAAATAGTGTGTTTACTATTTTACGCAGGCTGCAGTAGAAGTCCTGTGAAAGGGTTTGTCTGAGCTCATTATGGGTGGCAAAAGAAATGCTGCAGCCCATAAGGATCTCCTGGAACCCCAAAGCCCTGGGTACCTCGGTACCATATAGTAGGGACTTATAAGGGGGGTCCAGTGTGCCAATTGGAATTTGTAAATGAAGTCACTAAACTATAGTGACTAAATTGGAAGCAGAGAGAGCATAAGCACTGAAGTTCTGGTTAGCAGAACTTCAGTGACACAGTTAACCACTATTGTCAACACACATGTCAGGCCACAAACTGTGGGCATTGGGGTCCTGACCAGCAGGATCCTAGTGAGACAGGCAAAACATACTGACAAACAGGTAGAAACATGCCAAAAAAGATGCTACTTTCCTACACACAAGCATATGGGGACAGGGTTTGGGGGAGGGATGCTGTGGGTCAGAGGATGGGGCTTCCAATGGACACAACTGACCAGGAAACCATCTCCCAAATCGTGGGAGCCTACTAAAGTTCCTAAGGCATAATGGGCCAAGTCATCACCAAGTTGGGGGAAATTCAAATGCTGCAGAGTGACCACCACCAGGAAGTCGTGGAGCAATGATAGGCACAAAATGCACACCTGGCTTCCATTGCAGGGGTGCTGAGGGACCTGGGTGAAAGGGGCCAGATATGAGGTACAAAACAGGGGGGTCCCTGTTTTGTACCTCATATCTGGCCCCTTTCACTAGCAATGAAACATCAGCCCCTTCCACATCTGTGGTTCCTAGTCAAAATGAGGCCCTTCCAGGGGAAGGGCAAGCCTCAGACACCCCTCCCTCTGTAGCTGAAGAACCCCCCCCCCCTGGCAAACATGGACGTCTAGCCAGACATCCAGCAGGAGCAGATACCAAGACCAAACCCACTGGCAGAAAGTGAACCTCTCCTGAACTCTTCCCCTTGTGTGCCACAGATACACCCTGTTGACTGTTCTGAGACCTAACTCCAATTCCCCATGGTAAGAGGGCACTGGACTTGTGTTTCCAACTGGCGTAGCAACTACCCTGATGATGTCATCCACCATGACTTCAACCATCACATATTTATCATTTAATTCCTTTTATAGTCACATATATTCTTTTGATATGCACAATAAATCAAACTTAAACACAGGTCCTGTGTATGTGTTTTTTATCATGTAGTCATGCATGCCAAAATTGCAAACAGCACATAGAGCACGACTGAGAGTAGTATCAAGATGTATGCTAAGGTGTCACACATTGCAAAAACACAGGATACAGAGGTCAGGGTCATGGTACACCTAATACAAGGCAGGAGCCACACTGATAGGTCCTCTGTATCACCTGGTATAGCCTCATCACATAGCCATACCATATCTTCAAATTCACTGAAGTACCCAGTCCTGAAACCTCTCACTTACATTGGTCCCATACCTACAGGATTGTCACTCACCTATGTCAGTCTACAGTGACAGTCTACAGTGACATGCATCTTGGTCTGCAAGGTATGAACACAATGACAGCTAGGTCCAATGTAGCTCACATACAACTAAACCCATTGTGATGTGAGAGCCTATGCTCCAACATTTACACATGAGCCAGACACATCCCCAGACACAATATACACCATTTGACAATCTTCTGTACCCAACAGATAAAAGAAGCTGGAAAACACTTGTCTACCCCAATGTCCTTACAGTCTAACAATCTCAGTTACACCCTGCTTACACAACACTAATATCACCTGAATTCAGTCATGTCCACCTCTCATGTCTGACAGCAATTCCCATCTGCTTCTGACACTGTCTTACATAGCCATGGCTGTAGAGCCAAACAGGATCTAGGTCAATCTGTGAATGAAAGGGAAAAGGGATAGGACATAGCATAATACAATCCTCATATCAGAGAAGGTATGTCCAGAAATGTGCATCTGCTGTCACAATACATAATACTGTAGACCACTCTGCCCTGTGCACAATGCAAACTTTCAGTCTGCATTCACAACTCACTCATAGGCATTGGAACTCACTACACCCCCACAGATGATGCAAGAAAAGAGGTGACATACTACCCATCAACATCTGCTTGCACAATTACATCACAACAATATATCAACTTCACATACCTAGTAGTCAGTTGAGGTACTGATTGATGAGGTATGCCATAGAGTCTCCTGCTTCATCTTCCTCTGGCTCTTCATCAGTTGGCATTTCTGCATTTCTACCCACAGGTACTGCTGCCTCCCCCTAAACAGGTATTAATGGGATCTGACATCTTAGGGTAAGATTGTGGAGCATGCAGCAGGCAACTATAATTTGACATACCTTGGTGAGTGAGTAGAGGAGGGGTCCACCTGATAAGTTCAAGCACCTAAATCATGTCTTCAGGAGCCCAAACGTGTGTTCAACGACACGCCTTGTCCTCCTGTGGGCCTCATTATAGCGGACTTCCCCTGTAATGATTGGGTACCTCACTGGTGTCAACAGCCAAGGCTGGTTTGAATAGCCAGAGCCACCTGTGAACCGAATGGTAGAACAAAACAAGCATGTATGTGAGACATGCAGCATTGTGATGGCAGGAAACATACATTGCAAACACACATTTCAATTGTAAATTACCAACCAGCCAGGCCCTCTCTGTGTCATCGTGTCATTAGCAGTAGGACATTGCTATTCCGCATGATAAAGGAATCATGGACTGATCCTGGATACTTTCCTGTGACTTGTGAAATGTACTGGTCTGCCAGACACCCCACCTGAATGTTAATGGAGTGGTAGGTTTTCCTGTTCCTATACACCTGTTCATTGCCACTGGGGGGAACCAAGGCTACATGGGTGCACTGAATGGCTCCAATCACATGTGAAATTTGTTCCATTGCATAAACGTCTGCCTTCAAATAGGCCAAATCTGTTCTTTGGGGAAACCTGATGTAGCTGTCCAGGTGTTTCAACAATGTACACAGTACATCCTTCAAAAACAGACTGAACATGGGCTGAGACATCCCTGCAGTTAGAGCCACTGTATTCTGAAAGTAGCCAGTGGCCAGGAAGTGTAGCACTGACAAGCATTGAATGATGGGAGGTATGTTTTAGGGATTGCGAATGGCAGGCAGCAGATCTGGCTCCAACTATTTACAAAGATCCATGATAATAGGATGATTCAGACGTTATGTCTGAATACAGTGTTTTTCCTCCATGGTGTGGAGGTCTACTAGTGAACAGTACACTGGTGGTCGTCTTCCTCTTCTCATGGCAGGGTAACTATGTGAAAACATGTAAACATAGTATGTGAGATGCAGCATGCACACATCAAGTACAGTTTAATACTTTACTCACATATAACAGCTGTCGAGGACGGCTACTACCTCTGACATATACAGTGCGGCACATAGCTATGCATCCGATGACACACTCCTTGATCCACATTGCAACAACTAAATATGGGATTACACTTATTAATTCACCTGTCTCTGTACATGTTTGTAAGATGATTCATTTAGACATGTGTCACATATATTTTGGGACATTATCAACAATTTCAAAACACATAGGAACCTCTGAGTAGTTGAACATTGCTGTCACTACATGTCCTCCAACAACACTGCATTGACAGCACTGATGCACAATAAGTCACTTAGACATGAAGGCAGGACCTACAGAAGTACTGCACAATATGGAGCATAGTTAATGATGCAGATCATTTTATACTTCCATACATTAAATGTGTTCAAAATGGCACCTGCCTTACCTACTGTACTGGACATGTGGAAGTGACCTAAATTCACCCGCGGAAGTCATTGTGAAGGTAGGTGGTCACAACCACTGTGTTAAGTGCCAGTGGAACCCATTGCTGCTTGTTGCAGACTTGGGCCAATGGAGATGTCCACTGGTGGTTATGGTCATGTATGAGACGGGCGGGACCACCATCTTCTGCTGCATTGCTCACTGGACTCCTGACACTGCTGCCAGCAAGACCCCCACCACCAGAGCTGCTGTATACTGCCTCTTGGAGCTATCATGCCACATCCTGCAGGTGATAGGGCCCCTGCCGCCACCCCTGAAGAGCTGGAGAAGATAGTGGCGTAGGTCCTACCCCTGTATGAACAGCTATATGGTACACCAGAGGAGCAGGTGAGTCCATTGTCATACCAATATATGATATGTGTGATGAATGAAGGTGTACCATTTATGTAAACTAGTGAAGGTGTTGATGAATGATATGGTATTTTGTGAAGGAGTGTGAGCTGAGAGTATGGGATTGTGTGCCTACTTGCTGTTACTGATGTGTTTTGTCCACTACTATTGGTATGGTGCATGTGGACATGACTTTCTTCTTTTGTCTGTGTCATCCATGCAGGTCAACGCCCATCAGAAAAAGGGACTCTGGTGTGCCATCGCCAAGCAAGTGCAGACCCTGGGGCTTCACAGCTGGCGGACCATCCACTGTAGGAAGTGGTGGGAGGACCTGAGACGCTGGGCTCGGAAGACCATAGAGGCCCAGATACAGATAGGGTTGTCCTCCCAATGAAGGAGGGGTGCCCATCAGTCCTTGACTCCCCTAATGACCAGCATTTTGGAACTGGCCTACCCTGAGGTGGATGGGTATTTGAGGGCAGCACAGAAGCCACCAGGGAGTAAGTACTGACAGAACCCATGTACTTTCCTCTGATGGTTTACTGTATGCTGTCTAAGTATTTCAGCTGTGAAGATGTTGTAGATGCTACAGGTATGTTGACTACTGGGAATACATGCTATTCGTGTAGCCAATATGCAAACACAGATGTGGCCATTGTAATGTCCATGGAAACATGATGATCACCTGTATGTAGCAAATAGTATGACTGCATGTGGAGATGCACATGTGACTGAATCATATGTGTCACTCTACTCAGCAATATATAATTCTTCCCTGCTGTGTCATCCTTCCCAACTAGTGTCCCCAAGCCCATTCATCCTAATGGTGAGTCATGTTGCTCTAAGGTGTCTGACCCCTCCTGTTTCACAGAATCTGCTCTATGTGCAACATTGGGTCTGACAGATGAATTACAGGGCCAAGGAATTCTGGGCCATATATACGAACACATTTTCCCATTGACACAGAATGGGAAAAACCCTTTGCTACATCTGGCCCTCTGTGTCCTGAAATATTTGTACACTGCATGTGAGGCTGGTCTCCAAACCTGCCTTTTTGTTATGGCCAACTTAGTACTTTCCCTATAAGGTTTGAGGAGGTGTCCCCATCTTCATGTCATATTCATACAATGGGAATTGTGAAGTTTGATAAGGGTGGACACCCTACAATGTGGAACTCATGTAGTCCATTAGCCCTTCACATTTTCTAGTATATCATTGACATGTTTAAAAATGAACTTGTATCCTAATGTGTTTGTTGTAGAGAAGGCAAGTGGCTAGGCTGCTTAGCCCATGTGTATTGTTAATTTAGTAGGCCAATGCCATACCTCTATGAGTGTAATATATGCTATTTGCTGCCTACATCATGTGTCAATTGATACTACATGTCTGACTATGGCCCTGATTACAACCCTGGCGGTCGGTGATAAAGTGGCGGTAATACTGCCAACAGACTGGCGGTAAATACCGCCAAATTATGACCATGGAAGAAAGAGCTCAGATAGACAGCCACTTTACCACACCGACCGCCAGGGTGGAAACAACAGGCACCATGGCGGTAATCACCTACAGCCAGGCAGAAGTCATTGCTCTGTCCACCGTATTATGACAATCCAATCCGCCACTTTTTCCGGGACGGTACCAACAACATCAAAATTCTGTCGGAAACACTGCACAGAAGGGCAAGGACTCACCATTGGAGACTCAGGGAAGCACCACACTAATATGGAGCCCGAGCTGCAGATTTTTCTGATGATCTTCTTCATCCTGCTCCACCACGAACACCAATAACTGCGAAAACGACCACGGTGAGTACAGCCACCTAGCATACAGGGGAGGGAGGGAAAAGAGAGTGACACACACACGCAACACACACCCCCACCCCCAGCACCATACACACAATCAGATGCAGTAATAAAACATATACCCCGTACCCCTCAGGAATAATGCATGGATAACACAAATAGATGAAAGTGAGTATAATAATATAAATACAGTAAAAATACGTACATCCAATCTAAAAGTATATACATATGTACAATTCAAGGGATACTGCCCAGTCCTCAATGTGTGTGGGCCACAGGGCCACATGACAAAGTCCAAGGCCCCACTTGTCTCCTGTAACAACATGGAGAGAACACTGCAGTGGCATCAGTTCGAAAATAGCCAGGCACCTCAGGGGGAGGGGGAACGGGGGGCACCTCAGCTGGCAGATGGAACAACACCACTGGTCCTGGAGGGGGCAACATGCCCTTTGCCTGGTCCTGGGAAGTGCAAGGCCACAGTCTCTCAAGTGGGTGACTTGCTCACATGCTCTGGAGGGGGCAACATGCCCTGTGCTCTGTCCTGGGTAGTGCAAGGCTACAGCCTTTCAAGTGGGTGACTTGCCCACATGCTCTGGAGGGGGCGACATGCCCTGTGCTCTGCCCTGGGGAGTGCAAGGCCACAGTCTCTCAAGTGGGTGACTTGACCACATGCTCTGGAGGGGCCAACATGCCCTGTGCTCTGTCCTCTGGAGTACAAGGCCACAGGCTCTCAAGTGGGTGACTTGCCCATATGTTCTGTAGGGGCAACATATCCTGTTCTCTGTCCTGGGGAACCCAAGGCCACAGTCTCTCAAGTGGGTGACTTGCCCACATGCTCAGGTGGGGGCAAAATGCCCTGTGCTCTCTTCTGGGGAGTGCAAGGCCACAGTCTCTCAAGTAGGTGACTTACCCATGGTCTGGAGGGGGCATTGTTCCCTGTGATCTTCATCCTGGGGAGGATGGGGAGCAATGGTGTTTTCCCCTCTGGTTCTGGAAGGGGCATTGAGCCCTGTGATGAAGATCTTGGGGAGTGCAAGGTCACAGTCTCTCAGGTGGGTATCATACTCACAGGATTTGCAGGGGGCAGGTCGCACAACAGCCCATGGAGGCAGGACTACAGACCGTCCACCAGTGATGACGGCTGCTCAGTAGTGGTGTTGCTGATGCTGCTGGTGGTAGTGGAGGGAAGCTCTAGCCCATCCCCTGCAGCCTCGAATGGCTGCCCACTGGTTGGAGTGGTGCTGCTGCTGGTGAGGGGAGGCTCCAGCCCATCCCCTGCAGCTTTGGATGGCTGTAAAGTGGTGGCAGTTGTGGTGCTTCTTCCGCTGCTGGTGGTGGTTGTGGGCGGAAGCTCCTGCCCATCCCCTGCAGCATCAGATGACTGCCCACTAGTGGTATTGGTGCTGTTGCTGGTGGGGGGGGAGGCTCCAGCCCATCCCCTGCAGCATCGGACTTCTGTTCAGTGGTGGCAGTGGTGGTGCTGCTATCGCTGCTGGTGGTGGTTGTTGGGGGAAGCAACTGCCCTTCCCCTGCAGAATTGACGGCTGCCCACTGGAGGTGGTGGTAGTGCTGCTGCAGCTGCTGGTGGTGGTTATGGGGGGAAGCTCCTGCCCATCCACTGCAGCCTCGGACGGCTGCCCACTGGAGGTGATGGTGGCGGTGCTGCTGCTGTTGGTGGTGGTGGTTGTGGGGGGAAGCTCCTGCACATCCCCTGCAGCCTCGGACAGCTGCATCACCATTGACGCCCAGCACCAGGCCCCTTGTACTTCCTGCCTGCTGGTGCAGGCCCCTTGCCCTTCCTGGCAGCAGCTGGGAATGGCTCCTTGCCCTTAAGGGCAGCAGCTGATGCAGGCCCCTTGCCCTTCCTGGCAGCAGCTGCTGCAGGCTCCTTGCCCTTCCTGGCAGCAGCTGGGGGTGGCTGCTTGCCCTTTCTGGCAGCAGCTGGGAAGGGCTCCTTGACCTTCCGGCCAGCACTTGTGGCAGGCACCCTTTCTGTGAGGCTGACTGGTGCCCTGGATCCTTTCCCACCACAAGTTGCTGTGGACACTACTGGGCCCGTGGACTGGGTGGCTGAGGTGCTTGCCTGGGCTTTACCCACCAAGGCCAGACGTGAAGGATGGGAGGGAGGGGTAGGGAAGAGGTCAATGGTGAAGAGGAAAAGCTTCTTAGGGACAATGGGGCGGGAAGAGGGAGAAGGTTTGGGAGTGGAGGAAGAGGGAGTGGTTGTGGGAGGAGCCTGTCTGCTGTGTTTGGGTGCAGGTGCATGGGCTGGATGCTGTTGTGAGGTGGATGGCTGTTGGGAGTCTGAGTGTTTGAATTTGTGTATGTTAGGAGTGGGGGATAGACACAGTGGGAAAGGACACAGGGGACGTGTGCATGGCTGTTGGGGTGGTGTCTGCCAGTGAGGTGTGTGTTCTGATATGTGTGCTGGTGATGGTGGTAGTGGATGAGTGTGAGAAATTAGCCTCTTTCTTGCATGGTTACCGCCACTTTTGGCCAGTTTGTGAGTGTGTGTCAGTGTGTTTTTACTGTGTCACTGGGATGCTGCTAGCCAGGACCCCAGTGCTCATAGTTTGTGGCCTTGTGTGTGTTATGTCATTAGTGCTTGACTGTGTCACTGAGGCTCTGCTAACCAGAACTACAGTGCTTATGCTCTCTCTGCTTTTAAATTTGTGACTGTAGGCCAGTGACTTCATTTACCAATTTCAATTGGCACACTGGACCCCCGTAAAAGGCCCTACTATATGGTACCTAGGTACCCAGGCATTGGGGTTCCAGGAGATCCTTATGGGCTGCAACATTTCTTTTGCCACCCATAAAGAGCTCTCACAAACCCTTACACAGGCCTGCCATAGCCATTTTCATTGCACTTAAGTAACTTATAAGTCACCTATATGTCTAAACTACACTTGCTGAAGGTTAGGTGCAAAGTTACTAAGTATGAGGACACTCTTGCACTAGCAAAGGTGGCCCCGCATAGTTCAGGGCCATTTCCCAGGACTTTGTGAGTGAAGTGACGCCTTTATACGCGTGCACTACATATAGGTCAATACCAATATGTAGCTTCACAATGGTAACTCAGAATATGGCCATGTAACGTGTCTAAGATCATGGAATTGTTCCCCCATTCCAAATTTGGTATTGGGGAGACAATTCCATGCATCCTGGGGGCTCCACTATGGACCCCCAGTACTGCCAAACCAGCTCTCTGAGGCTTGCACTGCAGCTACAGCTGCTGCCACCTCACAGACCGGGTTCTGCCCTCCTGGGGTCTGGGCAGCTCAGTCCCAGGAAGGCAGAACAAAGCATATCCTCTGAGAGCAGTGTGTTCCACCCTCTCCCTTTGGAAAGAGGTGTTACAGGCTGGGGAGGGGTGGCCTCCCCCAGCCTCTGGAAATGCTTTGAAGGGCACAGATGGTGCCCTCCTTGCATAAGTGAAGAAGTGTGGCTGTGAAGAAGTGTGGCTCAATGGTTAGAGCGGCAGACCCTGATACAGAATCTGGCCCGGGACCAGGGTTCAATTCCCGCCTCGGCGGGTCTTGAGCTCAATTTCCTCAGACCTTATAATTCTCGCATCGTTGCCTAATCTAATTCATGGGTCCCACTCTGTAACTCTGGGCAATAGCTTGCTTAATCTCCACAACGGCCCCAACAGCGCTGGGATGCCTGGCTTCACCTTGGAGGTTGCCCAGGAGTGGGCACCTCACAGGGAAAAGCCAGGAGGGGTTCCACAGCGGTATGCGTACAGCGCCTTGAGACCCTAACGGGTGAGTAGTGCGCTATACAAGTACGAAGTTTACAGTTTACAGTTTAAGTCAGTCTACACCGGTTCAGGGACACCTTGTGCCCTGCTCTGGTGTGAAACTTGACAAAGGAAAGTTGAGTGACCACTCCCTTCTCCATCACCACCCTAGGGGTGGTGCCCAGAGCTCCTCCAGGGTGTCCCAGACTTCAGCCATCTTGCTTTGCAAGGTGTGGGGAACTCTGGAGGGCTCTGAGTGGCCAGTGCCAGCAGGTGACTTCAGAGACCCCTCCTGATAGGTCCTTACCTGATAAGGTAGCCAATCCCCCTCACAGGGCTATTTAGGGTATCTCCTGTGGGTTCTCTTCAGATTCTGCTTGCAAGTTTCCTTCAGGAATCCTCTGCAACTACTTCATCATCCTCTGACCTCGGATCAACCGCAGCCTGCTCCAGGAAACGCTGTGACAGCAAAAAAGTATCCAGAAGGCATACTTTTCCTCCGCAACTTCAGCTCCAGACGGCAACTGCAACAGTTTCCATAGTGTGCATGCTCTGGGGACTCCCTGTCTTCATCCTGCACCAGAAGAACCAAAGAAATCTCCTGTGGAGTGGCGGAGTCACTCCCCTGCTCCAGCAGGCACCTTCCAAGATGACAACCGGTACCCTTGGACTCCTCTCACAGTGACGAGCGTGCTCCTGAAGACAGAGAGGGTGGACATCATCGATATAGACTGTCCTGAGGTCCTGCTGATGCAAATTGGAGGAGGTAAGACCTTGTCTTCCCAGAGAGTGATGGTACCCCTGTGTAAGGTGTCTTCTTCACCTCCTGAGGCCTCTGTGCACTATTTGCAAAATTCCTTCATGTACAGCCTGGTGCAGGTCCCCAGCACTCCATCCTGCGACTCTCAACTCGCTGAGTTGTTTTCCGGCGACGTGGGACCTTCCTTTGTTGTGCTGCACCAACCGAGTTTTGCACCTCCTTTGTCCCCATGTCCTGGGACTCCAATGGGTGCTGGCTGGCATCCTGAGGGCTCTCTAAAGTGCTGTGAGCCCCCTCTTTCTCCTCAGAGAGGGTTGAGGGGCCCCAGGTCCCTCCTGGGTCCATCTAGTGCGATTTTGATGCAAAACTCACTTTTGTCGTAGCCAAGGCTTGTTGGTGACTTCCAACACTAAAACACATCTGCCTCCATATTCACGTTGTGGGATATCCTTTTCATCATGCAGGAACCCACTGGCATCTGCCTAGGGTGCATTCCTGCAATCTTCGACTAACCGGGGACTCTTCTTTTGCACCCTCTTCTGGGTTGGCAGGGGCTCTTGCCCTTCCTGGAACGTCTTTCGACTTCTGGCCCTGGTCCCCTTCTTTTGCAGGCCTTCAGGTCCAGGAATCCAGCAGTTGTTGTTTGTAGACTTAGTTGGTTACTGCAAAATCCCAATCACGAGGTGTAGTGTGTCCTAAGGAAACCTGCAGTACTTTACTCCTGCTTTTCTGGGCTCGGGGGTGGGGCAATTTACTTACCTTTACTGTATTCTTACTCTCCTAGTGATTCTGCACACACTACACTTGCCTAGGGGGGAAATCGTGATACGCATTCCACTTTCTTAGAATATGGTTTGTGTTGCCCCTAGACCTATCTTCTCCCATCGCATTTCATAGCATTTCCTATTGTTTGCATTGTTCTATGTCTAATTACTTACCTTATTTTGGTGTCTAGTGTACATATTGTATATAATACTTACCGCCAGAAGGAGATTTGCCTCTGTGGTATTTTTGGTACTGTGTCACCCAAATAAACTACCTTTTTTTTTGGTAACACTGAGTATTGTCTTTACTTGGGTATAAGTACTGTGTGACTATAAGCGGTATTGCATGAGCTTTGCATGTCTCCTAGTTCAGCCTAAGGTGCTCTGCTATAGCTACCTCTATCAGCCTGAGCTGCTAGAACACTACTACTTCACTAATAAGGGATAACTGTACCTGGTATAAGGTGTAAGTACCCAAGATATCCACTACAAACCAGGCCAACTTCCTACAAAGTGGATGTAATGCATGCAGGTGTGAGTGTAGACAGAACTGGGAGGGAGGTGGAGGAGGAGGGGGACACAGTGGAGGCATTTGATGTTGGTATGTCTGCATCTGGATGGGGTTTGTGTGAGTGCCTGTGGGATGAAGTGTTGTGCTTGTGTTTGCCTGTGCCACTCTTGTGTGTTGTCTTGTGTGCATGCTGGTCTGCCTGTGTGCTTGAGATAGGTTGGGGTTGAGGGGAATGGGATTGGGTAAAGGAAGTTGGAGGGGGTAAGGTGGAAACAGGTACAATGGCTGCCATCAGAGAGGAGGCCAGAGCCTGGATTGATCTCTGCTGGGCCACCAAGCCAGTGTGAATGCCCTCCAGAAATGCATTGGTCTGTTGCATTTGGGCTGCCACCCCCTGGTTGGCATTCACAATGGTTGACTGCCCAACAGAGATGGATCGCAGGAGGTCAATAGCCTCCTCACTCAGGGCAGCAGGGCTAACTGGGGCAGGGCCTAAGGTGCCTGGAGCGAAGGAGATGCCCACCCTCCTGGGTGAGCGGGCGCGAGCAACTCGCTGAGGGGCTGCTGGGAGGGTGGTGCTGGTACGGGGTGGCGGCTGTACCTGTAGCTGGGGTGGGCACAGAGGTGTCCGCCACCACCAGGGAGCTTACATCGGAGGAGGTGTCTGTGTCCGAACTGTCCCCTTCTGTCTCTGCCGTGGTGCTCCCCTCGTCCTCTGTCCCACTGGTGCCCTCACAATTGGTGGACTCTGCCTCCTGCGTTCCTCGTTGGAGGCAAGCGTCGGTTTTCAGCCGCAAAGCTGGTGGCGCATCAATTTTTTAGCCGCAGATTGAAGTTGTGTCGATCTTTTCCCCGCATGGCAGTCTGAGTGTGGATTTCTCACTCTTGAGCTGCCAGCTTCTCCTTTCAGGGTCCCAGGAACTGGATGGGCACCACTTGCCAGAGTAGAAGTCTCTCCAGAGACTCCAGGTGCTGGCAGAGAGAAGTCTTTGCTGTCCCTGAGACTTCAAACAACAGGAGGCAAGCTCTAAATGAAGCCCTTTGAGAATTCCTCACAAGATGGAAGGCACATAAAGTCCAGTCTTTGTCCTCTGGAACAGGCAGAAGCAGCAACTGCAGGACAGCTCTACAAAGCACAGTCACAGACAGGGTAGCTCTTGTTCCTCAGCTCTTCAGCTCTTCTCCAGGCAGAGGTTTCTCTTGGTTTCCAGAAGTATTGTAAAGTCTGTGGTTTTGGGTGTCCTTCTTATACCCATTTTCTTCTTTGAAGTAGGCCTACTTCAAAGCAAAGTCTCTCTTGATTGTGAAATCCTTCCTTGCCCAGGCCAGGCCTCAGACACTTACCAGGGGGTTGGAGACTGCATTGTGTGACGGCAGGCACAGCCCTTTCAGGTGTGAGTGACCACTCCTCCCCTCCCTCCTAGCACAGAAGGCTCATCAGGAAATGCAGACTACACCCCAGCGCCCTTTGTGTCACTGTCTAGTGAGAGGTGAAACCAGCCCAACTGTCAAACTGACCCAGACAGAGTCACAGGAATGGTTTAAGCAAGAAAATGTTGACTTTCTAAAAGTGGCATTTTCAATCACACAATCTTAAAATAAACTTTACTAAAAGATATATTTTTAAATTGTGAGTTCAGGGACCCCAAATCCCAAACTCCACATGTCTATCCGCTCCCAAAGGGAACCTACACTTTAATCATATATAAAGGTAACCGCACATGTTAACTTATGAGAGGGACAGGCCTTGCAACAGTGAAAAATAAACTCAGCAATATTTCACTGTCAGGACATTTAAAACACATTCCTATGGCCCTCATTACAACCCTGGCGGTAAATCCAGCTTTCCGCCGTGCTGAAGACCGCCAACATGCCGTTGTGGCGGTGGAATTCCACTACAGGTATTATGACCCACATCTCAGAATCTGCCACAATACAGACACCCACTCAAGTCCGCCACACCAAAGGTCAGTGATAAACTGGCGATACCAAAACCTACACAGTCACGCCAACAAGAATACACCCACACTATCACGACCCACAAATCAATACGGTGGTCTTTCAACTACGGTAATCCATTGGCAGTACACACCGCCACGCTCAAAATACACACACACTTACAAAACACAACCACATTGGACAATTCAAAATACACACACTTGATAAACATACACACACCACACCCACACACCCACAACACTATAAAACACACACCCACATTACCCACAAACCCTTACAACAATTTGTTTGGAAGAAGCCCAGAGAGAGAGATTAGCAAACACAACACCAGCATCCACAGACACACAACACCATCACCCATACAACATCCATGCACCTCAAACAACACACACCAACACATCCCCCCACACATCACAACAGACAGCACCTCACACATCACCCACACTACATCATGCACCTCAAAGACACCCCAGGTTTTCAGAGGAGGAGCTCAGGATCATGGTGGAGTAAATCATCCAGGTAGAGCCACAGCTTTTCGGATCACAGGTGCAGCACACCTCCATTGCTAGGAAGATGGAGCTATGGCGGAGAATAGTCGACAGGGTCAACGCAGTGGGACAGCATCCAAGAACACAGGATGACATCAGGAAGAGGTGGAACGACCTATAGGGGAAGGTGCTTTCCGTGGTATCAAGACACCAGATTGCTGTACAGAGGACTGGCTGTGGACCCCCACCTCCTCCCCCACAACTAACAACATGGGAGGAGCAAGTCTTGGCAATACTGCATACTGAGGGCCTCGCAGGAGTAGCAGGAGGACTGGACTCTGGTAAGTCATATCTTTATTACCATATCCCCCCCACCACACCTGCATGCCATCACATACCCCCACCCTTACCCTCACTCTATCATCTCACATATGTCCCACTATCACAACCCACACATCTCAATACCAAGGCCCCGCATTCAACACCTATGCATGGACCACTGTCACCAAAGCATGTCCAGTACAGATACCCACACAGACCCCAAACCAACTCTCACAAAAGGGCAAACACAATGATGCAAGCACAGGAATAGAGGGTACCACACCCACTGCACAAGATGGCACACACAGATACTAAAACTATGCATTTACATCCCAAAAGGACCCATACCCAACGTCACCAGACAGGAGGTGCCAGACATATCCAGTCCCCCCATAGAAGAGGCCCACAGTGATGACAGCAGCTCTGCACGCCTGGATCAAGAGGACCAGCCCAGCCTATCAGGGATCTTTGGACAGTCGGTTCCCCTGCCACTGTCACAAGCCACCACAGAACCTCCCCCCTCAGGAAACACCAGCAAAGCAACCCACTCAGCGGGCCTATCCGTCTGTCCCCAGGGCACGTCAATCATCAGTGTGTCCACCACTACAGGGAACCCAGGCAAACCCACCAACCCAAGAAAATCAGGGACCTGGGGTCAGTGGCAGTGGGCACATGGTTCAGGGGACAGAGGCACAGGATAACAGGGAAGCTGGGAGGACTGCTGTGCGACAAGGGGAGGACAGGCCCAGGGAACCGACACTCTACGAGGCACTCTCCAACATCATGGGAGCATACCACCATTCCCAGGAGACCATGGGCACTGTACTGGCCAAGTTTCAGGGGACCCAGCGGCTGCAGGAGGAACAGTACGTGGGGATAAGGGAGGACTTGAAGTCCATTAACAACACCTTGGTCACCATTGTAGGGGTGCTGGCAGACCTTGTCAACACCATGAGGGACACAGTGGGACACAAACGGGCCCCTAACACTACCCTGGACGATGAACAGCCCTCCACCTCCGCCGGCGCTAGTGGACAGGAGGCACCGCCACAGGACCAATGGGCCACCAGCACCCCACCCCCTGCAGAAGTAGAACCACCCTGCAAACGGTCCCTGAGATCCAAGAACAAGACAGAGAACATTGCCAAGACCCCCGCCAGGAAATAAGACCTTCCTGAATGTCACCCTTCTGTCCCACTTTGTCACCCTGTCCACCTTAAACTGCCATTGCTCCCCTTCCTATGACCCATTGGACAATGCACCTGTGAGACTAAGAGACTGGACTCTGCCATGGACATTCCTCCCCATCACCCCAGCCCATTTCACACCCCCTCCACTTATTAGCACAGAAATAAACACCCTCGAATCACCAAACAATCTGGAGTCAGTCTGTGCTTTCACAAATGTGTAATTGCAACATCTCTGAAATATAGCAATGTCAATGTACTTGTTCACATACCAATGTTACACAGCTGTAGGCCAGGAGTAAACATAGCAGAGGGCACAAATTGGGACCCAGATCTGTGAAATGGAAAGCCAAAGTGACAAGTCAGGGTCCATACACAGAGGTAAAAAGGCAGACTTATGTTAGGTCCTACAATAGTATGAGATGCGGGAAGCAGTTCCATCCTCTTACCTGTGTCTCACTGGAAGTATTGGATGATGATGTTGTTTCGGTTGTCTACATCTTCTTCTTCTGCCTCCCCTTCTTCACTGTCCACAGGCTCCACAGCTGCCACAAGAACAGCATCAGGCCCATCCTCCTGCAGAAAAGGCACCTGGCATTGCAAAGCCAGGTTGTGCAACATATAGCAGGCCACGATGATCTGGCACACCTTCTTCGGTGAGTAGTATAGGGATCCACCTGTCAGATTGAGGCACCGGAATCTGGCCTTCAGGAGGCCAAAGGTGTGCTCTATTATCCTCCTACTTCGCCCATGTGCCTCATTGTAGCGTTTCTCTGGCCTTGTCCTGGGATTCCTCGCTGGGGTCAGTAGCCATGACAGGTTGGGGTAACCAGAGACACCTGCAAATATCGAGGGACAACAGTTAGACATCCTCCAAACATTAGGGAATCTCCCATACCCAGACATCAAATGAAACTGTGTGGGGACTATAGGCTCACCTATTAGCCACACACGGTAACTCTGGAGTTACCCCATCACATAAGGGATGCTGCTATTCCTCAAAATGTAAGTTTCATGCACTGAGTCAGGATACTTGACATTCACATGGGAGATGTACTAGTCTGCCAAACACACCTTCTGCACATTCATGGAATGGTAGCTTTTCCGGTTTCTGTACATCTGTTCATTCCTGCGGGGGGGGGAACAAATGCCACTTGTGTACCATCAATGACACCAATGATGTTGGTGATATGGCCCAGGGCATAGAAGTCACCTTTCACTGTGGGCAAATCCTCCACCTGAGGGAAAACGATGTAGTTGCACATGTGTTTCACTAGGGCAGATAACACTCTGGACAACAAGTTAGAGAACATTGGCTGGGACATCCCTGATGCCATGGCTACTGTTGTTTGAAAAGACCCACTGGCCAGGAAATGGAGCACTAACAGGACCTGCAATAGAGAAGGTATTCCTGTGGGATGGCGGATAGCTGACATCAGGACAGGCTCCAACTGGGCACACAGTTCCTGGATTGTTGCACGATCAAGTCTGTAAGTGATAATTATGTGTCTGTCTTCCGTTGTCGACAGGTCCACCAGGGGTCTTACACCGGAGGATGCCGCTATCTCCTCACCTGCCCCAGCGGACGTGCCCTATGAAGGAAAACGGTGAGCAGAGGTTCATACAACACATAGGTTTCACAAGGCTGTTTAGTACAAACGTTAAAATTTCTCTATGTGTCTTTGTCTGTCTGTATTCATGGTCTAAATAGGTGTGACTCAGTTATTTGGCCTGCCATGTTGCCCCCTGAAATGGCGGCTGCCTGACCTGTAAGGTGGGACAAGGGGAAATGAGGTAACTGCACTGGCGTTGTACACCGTCGCGGTAGGCGGTCGAAGAATGTGGACAAATTCAGCATTGTCTATCATTGGGCCCTATGGGTTCCAGGAGCCAATAACGATGTACGTCGGCGGTGACTGTTGGGCAATCTACCACTTTGAATGCCATCCAGAGTGTTGAGAGGCATTTGCAGCAAAAAAATGCATACCTGGAAGGCATTTATTCTGGCCAGGCGGCCCAACAGAGAGCATTTCAGGCTCTGGCCTCAGCACTGATGGCAGCCATCGTCCCTGTGTCCAGCCTCCCCCTTAAACTTCCTCCATCCAGACCCAATCCCCTGTACCTCAGCCTATCCCAAGCACACCATCAGTCCAGCATGCACACTCATCAACACACAAGAGTGGACATGGCAAACATAAGCACCACACATCCCACCGGCACTCACACAAGCACCATCCCCATGTAGACACACCAACATCCACTCCCTCCACTGTGTCCCCCTCCTCCACGTCTTCCTCCTCCCTCCCTGTCTCTTCTCCACTCACACCTGAGTGCACTACATCTTCATCCACTACCTCCATCACCAGCACGCCCTTCACCACACACCGCTCACGTGCACTTACCACCCCCACTACCATTCACATATCCCCTGTGTCCTCTCCGAGTGTGTCTGTGAGCCCTCCTCCCAAACTACACAAACGCAGGCACACACCCACCCAAGAGCCATCCACCTCACAACAGCCTCCGGCCCATGCACCTTCACCCAAATTCAGCAAACGTACACCTCCTACAACCACTACCTCTTCCTCCAATCCCAAACCCCCTCCATCTTCCCGTCCCAGTGTGTCTAAGAAACTTTTCCTGGCTAACATTGACTTGTTCCCTACACCTCCCGTCCTTCCCCTAGAGCCAGGCTGTCCAGGTCCTAGCCCAGCACCTCAGCCACCAAATCCTCCAGCACAGTGGTCTCGTCAAGTCCGGTCACATCACGGGCGCCACCCATCAGGGCTGCCAGTGTGCCACCTAGCGAGGCCAAGGAGCAGGCCATTCCACCACCTGCCAAGGTGAAGAAGGTGCCCACATGCCGGAGGGAGAAGCCGCATCTACCAGCAAGCAAGGGCTCCTTCAAGCCAAAAGGGGACAGTGGCAAGGCACCAGCAGCAACATCAAAGGTGGGGAAGGGACACAAGCTGAAGAACAGGTCAGGACAGGGCACGGTGGCTCCGGCTGAGGGACCAGAGTCACCCCTTCTGTCAACCACAACATCAACCTGTACGGCGGTGGACACCGCCACCTGCACCACCACCTGCACCACCACCAGCACCGCCACCTGCATGTCTGCTGCCTCGCCAACAGTCCCCAGCATCATCCCAGTGGGCAGCCGTCCAAGGCTGCAGGAGATGTCCTGCTGTGTCCCTCAACAGGTGCAGACACATGCACCACCGCCAGCACCTCCACCACAGACACTGCCACAACCACCGCCACCAGCCCCGCGACGTGCTCAGACAGTGCCACCACAGCTGACATGGCAATCATCCCCAGTGGCCAGCCGTCTGAGGCTGCAGGAGACATCCTGGACCCTGCCCAGCGTACATGAGGCATGACTCCCAACACTGTTTGTACCTGCAGGTGGCAGGCAAAGTCGCAGCAGGCGGGGGTGTGTCTCTGCCTCCATGGAGTATCATGCTACCTGTTCCCAGGCAATCTTGTGGCACACACACCCAGGTGAGGGAATGGGACCTGCCACACTGCATGTGAAGCACTCTGGGCACAATGCCCCCTCCAGAGCCAGTGGAGATTCACATCCACTACCTCAGTCCTTGGCAGGATGAAGCACTCTAGGCACAATGCCCCCTCCAGAAGCAGTGGAAATTCACATCCACTACCTCACTCCTTGGCAGGATGAAGCACTCTGGGCACAAATCCCCCTCCAGAACCAGTGGAGATTCACATCTACTACCTCAGTCCATGGCAGGATGAAGCACTCTGGGCACCTAGCCCCCTCCAGAACTAGTGGAGACGGTTATCCACTTGAGAGCCTGTGGCTTTTCACTCCCCAGGATAAAGCAGTGGGCAAACCACCCACTGGAGAGACTTGAGAGACTGTGGCTTTGCACTCCCCAGGATGAAGTAGTGGGCAAACCACCCACTGGAGAGACTTGAGAGACTGGCTTTGCACTCCCCAGGATAAAGCAGTGGGCAATCCACCCACTGGAGAGACTTGAGAGACTGTGGCTTTGCACTCCCCAGGATAAAGCAGTGGGCAAACCACCCACTGGAGAGACTTGTGAGGCTGTGGCTTTGCACTCCCCAGGACCAATCAGTGGGCATGGAGCCCCCTCGTGGAGCAGTGGCATTGTCCGTTCATCCGGCTGAGGTGCCCCCCTCCACCTCCCTCACCCCCTGAAGTGCCTGTTTATTTTCCATCTGATGCCCCTGCAGTGTTCTCTCCGTTTCGAGTCAGGTATCTTGTGTGGGCTTCATGCATTTTGGGATACTGATCCACGGACAATGATTTCATTCATATCCGGACTTGTGTAGTTGGTTCACATATTTGTATATACTGATTTTTTAATTTGGCCTTTCTGATTTTTATTGATTACACTTGTTACAAAAACTTCCTTTTGTCCTTGTTTTCTTCCAGGGGGTGACGGGGTGTATATGTAATGTTGCTGCATGTATTTGTGTGTATGGGGTTATGGGTGAGGGTGGGGGGTGGGGGTGTTGCGTGTTGCGAGTGTGTGTCACTCTCTTTTCCCTCCCCCCCTCCCCTGTGTGCTAAGTGCAGTACTCACTGTGCAGGCGTCTTTGCTGCTCCTGATACAAGAGGAGGTAGACCAGAATGGGCAGGACCTGTAGTTCTAGCTCGATGGCGTCCTGGTTGTCCTTAAAGTGTCGAAAGGTGAGTGGTTTCCGTTCCAAGATCTCTTTCTGCCGTGCTTTTGATGGCGTTGGTATAGCCCCAGAAAAGGTGGTGGATAGGCGTGTTGTAGTACAGTGGGCGTAACCTTGTGTTCCGCCTGTCTGTTGGTGGTTACCGCTGCGGTGTTTGTTTCTACCGCCGCCGCGGTCGGAGTGTTAAAGTGGCTGTCGATATTGGTGGTTTCCGCCCTGGTCGTGATTCCATTTTTTTTGTTCGGCCTGTTGGCGGTATTACCGCTGCTTTAACACCAACTGCCAGGGTTGTAATGAGGGCCTATATGTCCTACCTTAACCATACACTGCACCCTGCCTTTGGGGTTACCTAGGGCCCACCTTAGGGTTGCCTTACATGTAAGAAAAGGGAAGGTTTAGGCTTGGCAAGTGGGCACTCTCTAGTGTGCATGCTTTAGTGATAGTTGTCTATGCAGGTCTGTGAGTGGTGTCCATGCATTGGTATGGCATGCAGGGCTTGGCACTGGGATGAGTGAGATGTGCTGGTGGGGTGTGTGGGAAATGGTTGAGTGATGGGAGTGAGGGATTAGGGTGGGGGTATGTGATGGTATGGAGGTAGGGGGATGAAAGTAGTAAAGAGTTGACTTACGGGAGTCCAGTCCTCCTCCTACTCCTGCCAGGCCCTCAGGATGCATGATTGCCAAGACTTGCTCCTCCCATGCTGTTAGTTGTGAGGGAGGAGGTGGGAGTCCACCGTCAGTCCTCTGTACTACGAGCTGGTGCCTTGCTGCAATGGAATGCACCTTTCCCCGTAGGTGGTTCCAGCTCTTCTTGATGTCATCCCTTGTTCTGGGGTGCTGTCCCACGGCATTGACCCTGTCCATGATCCTCCACCATAGCTCCATCTTCCTGACAATGGATATCTGCTGCACCTGTTCTCCAAATAGCTGTGGCTCTACCATGATGATTTCCTCCACCATGAACCTTAGCTCCTCCTCAGAGAATCTGGGGTGTCGCTGTGGTGCCAAGAGTGTTGTGTGAGTACTGTGGATGAGGGTGTGTAGGGTGATGTGTTGGGGTGTGTGTGGTGAGGTGCGTGGGTGGTGTACAGGTGATGGTTATGTGTGGCTCTGGTCTTGTCTGTGGTTGTGGTGTCTATCTCTTGCCATTTGCTTGTATACATACAGGGTTGTGGGTAGTGTGGGTGTGTGATTTATAGTAGTATGAGTGTGGTATGTGTATGGGTGTCAGGTGTGTGTAGTTTGAATTGTCCAATGTTGTGCTGTTTTGTATTTGTGTGTGTATTTTGAGCGCGGGGGTATGTACCGCCAATGGTTTACCGCCATTGAATGTCTGTTGTGGTGATTCGTAGGTCATAATGTGGTGGCCGTTGTTCTGTTGACATAACAGTGTGGGTTTTGCTACTGCCAGTTTATCACTGACCTTTGGTGTCACGGACTTGTGCCTGTGGCTGAATAGTGACGGATTGGTGTGTGTGTCATAAAATGGTGAACTGATATCCACTGCGGCGGCGGTATGATGGTGGCAGTCAGTGTGGCGGTAAGTGGGATTTACTGCCATTGTCATAATGAGGGTCTATATTTTGTTGCATTATTTTTCCCAAACTTACCTTAGCTGATCTGAGGCTGTTTGGACAGTTATGGTTATGCTCATTTCTCCCTGACTTTATGGTGTAGCAGATGTTCCATATCACATATACCTGTAAGTGTTGTGGGATATGTTGTAAGTAAAACAGCTTTTCTCTAGGTGAATGTGTCATTCATGGGTACACTGGTAATCAGTTGTGTAAGTGTTAACTCCTTCCTAAGGTAGTAGGGATCACATCAGGACAGTTGTTAGTGATACAGGTGTTGCTAAGTTATCATGTAGAGGCTTCTATTCAGCATGTCTGGTGGAATGATGTTAGCCCTTCAAGCTCAATCTATAATGGCCATAGTTTTGTTGCTGTAACTATTCTCCCTGTGGTTGTCTGTGGATGTATCCTGTGAAGCCCCCAACTGCAGTGCATAGAGTTGGTGTATTTGTGACTATGCATCTGATTAGTGGGTGCAGAAACCCCTGATGAATCAATAGCTAGTATTTAGATAGATGTTTCCCAGACATGTACTGTGAATTAGTTATGCCCACTGTATGGAAATGACATATGTAATGTATTCCTCTGAAAAGTATACCATTGTGTGAGTAATGTACAGAATGATCAGTTAGGCATGCAATTGGAAGACAAGATGCTGCGTCGTATGTGAAGTGTGATGACTTACCTTTCATGGAACACGACTTCTGGTGATAGACTGGGCAGGTGTGGAGTCGGAGTAGGCATGATATTGTGTTATCAGTCCCCTGCATTTCCTTAGACTAATTTTATGATGGAAAGTGATGAGCTGTATGGGGATACATGTTTTGGTTTAGCCAATCTATCTAGTGCATGATGCTTTTGAGTAACAGGTGATTTTATGGGATGGTCAAGTAGTGGTCATATGGTTAGCTTATGTTGTCGGTAAGATTGTTACCAAATGGGAAAGTAGGAAGTATCTGCTTGTGACATGATGTAGACTATGAAGGGTATTTGACTGGGCCTTTCCTAGCAGGAAATGTATAGCTACTGTTTTGCATGTTGTAATGTTTGTGAGTGTGAACAATGTGATGACCCTCTCTATCTTCCTCTCTCTCTGTTTGTGTGTATCAGCATCGGCAGGTGAAGGAGACAGGGCACAGGCGAGTGGGGAAGCTGCCAGCCATGGGACCTGGAGTGCTGAGACCACCAACAGCGAGGGATCGAGTGGCTCAGAGGGCGAAGGAAGTACCATGGTGAGACAGGATTGATATCATCATCCTCGGGATCCTCCTTCAGTGGACACTTCAATCTGGGACCATCTAGGACCACCCTAGCACCATCTTCGTCTGCCACCCCCTTTCTACCACCATCGTCCCTGTAGCTCCTCACCCAGTTGGCCGTGCCCGCTTACCTAAGAGGGTGGGCGTCTCCTTTGCTGCAGGCACCACTACCCTTGTCAGCCCTGCTGACCTCCTGAGATCGATCTCTGTGGGTCAGTTGACCATTGTGAATGCAATCCAGGAACTTGCAACTCAAGTCCAACAAAGTAATGCCTTCCTAGTGGGTATTCACAGTGCACTGGTTGGCCTACAGAGATCCTTTCATGCTCTGGCCTCCACACTGACAGCAGTCAGTCAACCTTTGTCTTCCATCTCCCTTCCACTTTCCTCTTTCCAATCCCAAACCCCTCTTCCCCGACCCAGCCAAAGCACACAGACAGAAAAGCATGCATCAACCTCAACATCCTAGGTTATCTCAGGCAAGTACCACAAGACAAACTACCGCCATGCACACAAACAACATACACCTGCAAACACAGCAACATTCACAACCTGCCCTGACACCACCATCACCCTCAGCATCACAGGTAGTGCACCAGATACACCTGCAGACGCCACAGCATCATCCACAGATCCAGCCACTACACCTATCCTACCCATAAACAGCACAACAGCAGACCCTCAGACATTCACCCCAGTCACCATACCCGGAGACACCACAACCTCAGACACTACTACATGCAGCACATCCACCATACCTGCAGTCACCACTCAAACAGACAGTCACCCAGCCACCACGTTATCCCCCAGCACCTCCAACCCCTCAGTCCTGTACACATAAACGCCATCACTCACCCACCCAACAGATACCCACCACACACAAGCATATCTCCCACACACACGCACCCCTGACACCCACACCGACACATCAGACAACCACTCCCTGTAGGAAAGTACCATCTTGCCTGGCATTTTACCCCCACTTTTACGTATCTCAGTTTGTTTTGCCTGTCTCACTGGGATCCTGCTAGCCAGGATCCCAGTGCTCATAGTTTGTGGCCTGAATGTGTATACCTGTGTAGTGACCAATTGTGTCACTGAGGCTCTGCTAATCAGAACCTCAGTGCTCATGCTCTCTCTGCCTTTAAATTTGTCACTATAAGCTAGTGACCATTTCCGCCAATTTTAATTGGCACACTGGAACACCTTATAATTCCCTAGTATATAGTACCTAGGTACCCAGGGTATTGGGGTTCCAGGAGATCCCTATGG
Organism: Pleurodeles waltl; assembly: GCF_031143425.1. Taxonomy (NCBI): domain Eukaryota; kingdom Metazoa; phylum Chordata; class Amphibia; order Caudata; family Salamandridae; genus Pleurodeles; species Pleurodeles waltl. Next base: position 1,006,187,636 of record NC_090444.1, read on the forward strand.
GCTGCAGCATTTCTTTTGCCACCCATAGGGAGCTTAGACAAACCTTTACACAGTAAAATAATGCACACGTTATTTCACAGTCATTTTCACTGCACTTAAGTAACTTATTAGTCACCTATATGTCTAACCTTCACCTGCTGAAGGTTAGGTGCAAAGTTACTAAGTGTGAGGGCACCCTTGCACTAGCAAAGGTGCCCCCACATAGTTCAGGGCCGCTTCCCCGGACTTTGTGAGTGCGGGGACACCATTACATGCGTGCACTACATATAGGTCAATACCTATATGTAGCTTCACAATGGTAACTCCCAATATGGCCATGTAACATGTCTAAGATCATGGAATTGTCCCCCCATTCCAAATCTGGTATTGGGGAGCCAATTTCATGCATCCCCAGGGCTCCACTATGGACCCCAGGTACTGCCAAACCAGCTCTCTGGGGTTTTCTCTGCAGCTACTGCTGCTGCCACCCCAAAGACAGGGTTCTGCCCCCCTGGGGTCTGGGCAGCCCAGTCCCAGGATGGCAGAACAAAGAATTTCCTCTGAGAGAGGGGGTTACACCCTCTCCCTTTGGAAATAGGCATTAAAGGCTGGGGAGGGGTAGCCTCTCCCAGCCTCTGGAAATGCTTTGAAGGGCACAGATGGTGCCTTCCTTGCATAACCCAGTCTACACCAGTTTAGGGAATCCCCAGCCCCTGCTCTGGTGCGAAACTGGACAAAGGAAAGGGCCACTCCCCTGTCATCACCACCCCAGGGGTGGTGCCCAGAGCTCCTCCAGTGTATCTCAGACCTCTGCCATCTTGAATCCAGAGGTGTGAGGGCACTCTGGAGGCCTCTGACTGGCCAGTGCCAAAAGGTGATGTCAGAGACCCCTCCTGATAGGTGCTTACCTGACTAGGTGGCCAATCCTCCTCTGAGGGTGATATTGGGTCTCTCCAGTAGGCTTTTCCTCAGATAACGACTTGCAAGAATTCACCATAGTTCCTCTGCACCTCTCTCTTCGACTTCTGCCACGGATCGACCGCTGACTGCTCCAGGACGCCTGCAAAACTGCAACAAAGTAGCAAGAAGACTACCAGCGACATTGTAGCACCTAATCCTGCTGACTTTCCTGGTGGTGCATGCTTTGGGGGCTGCCTGCCTTATCCTGCACTGGACGCCACAAAGAAATCTCCTGTGTGTCAATGGAATCTTCCCCCTGCTCCAGCAGGCACCAAACTTCAGCGTCACCTGGACTCTGGGATCCCTCTCATCCTGATGAGTGTGGTCCCTGGAACACAGGTGGTGGACCCAAGTGACTGTCTAGTGGTCCAGCTGTCCAAATTTGGAGGAGGTAAGTCCTTGCCTTCCCTCTCCAGACAGCAATCCTGTGCACAGCGTGAACTGCAGCTTCAAGGGCTTCTGTGCACATTTCCACCAAATCCTGCATGCACAGCCAAGCCTAGGTCCCCAACACTCTATCCTGCAATGCTCAGCTCCCAGAGTTTATCTCCGGTGTCATGGGACCCTCTTTTGCAGTGTTGAGACGACCGCCATGTTCAGACTTCTTGAACCTGTGCTCAAGGACTTCTGTGGGTGCTACCTTCTTGTGCGTGGGCTCTCTACGTTGCTGAGGGCCCCCTCTGTCTCCTCTCCCAAGCGGCGATATCCTGGTTTTTGTCAAGGGAACAACTCTGCATCCTCCAGCACTCCGTGGGACATCTTCTGCATGAAGGAGAAGTTCCTAGCAACTTTTGTTGTTGCAGAATCTTCAGCTTCTTCCATCCGGAGGCAGCCATTTTGCACCTTCATCCGGGGTTTAGAGGGTTCCTGCCCCCCTGGACACTTTCGCGACTCTTGGACCTGGTCACCTTCCTTTGCAGGTCCTCAGGTCCAGGAATCCGTCTTCAGTGCTTTGCAGTCTGTTGTGTTCATTGCAAAATCCTCCATCACAACTTTAGTGTGTTTCTGGGTAAATAGTGGTACTTTACTCCTACTTTCCAGGGTCTTGGGGTGGGGTATCTTGGACACCCTTAGTGTTTTCTTACACTCCCAGTGACCCTCTACACACTACACTAGCCTACAGGTCCATTCGTGTTTCGCATTCCACTTTCTTAGTATATGGTTTGTGTTGCCCCTAGGCATATTGCATCCTATTGTATTCTACAGTGTTTGCACTACTTTCTGACTGTGTTACTTACCTGATTTGGTTTTATGTGTATATTTTGTGTATTTTACTTACCTCCTAAGGGAGTATATCCTCTGAGATGTTTTTGGCACATTGTCACTAAAAGAAAGTACCTTTATTTTTAGTAACTCCGAGTGTTGTCTTTCTTATGATATAGTACCTATATGATATAAGTGGTATAGTATGAGCTTTGCATGTCTCCTAGTTCAGCCTAAGCTGCTCTGCTATAGCTACCTCTATCAGCCTAAGCTGCTAGAACACTACTAATCTACTAATAAGGGATAACTGGTCCTGGCACAAGGTGTAAGTAGCATTGGTACCCACTATAAGCCAGGCCAGCCTCCTACACTCCCTCACCCTCCACTCCCAAACCCCCTTCTGATGACCATCCTCGTGTGTCTAAAAAAGTGCTCTTTTCATTTTTTTACCTTTTCCCAACTCCTCTTCTCCCCGTGAGGCCCCTAAATGCTCCATTTCCCTCCCCAGGTCCATCCCTTCTATCTCCAAGGCCTCCCCTGCCCCCCTGCAAGTATCCATGCCACGCCCCGGCCATGAAGTCTACCCCTCACAAGAGGAACCAACCCTCCTCTAAGCTTAGACCTAACTCCCCTCTGAAGCCCAAATCCAAAGGTCCCCCTCCCAAACCAAAGCCCAAACCCTCTGCCTCCTGCCCCCCCGATCCCGAGGTGCCTGCCTGCCACCTTGGTGCCACTACCTGTGGAGGTTACATGGCAGTCAGGAGTTAAGTTGGGAGCGCACACAAGTGTGCTTTGTGTGCAGGTTGCACGTTGTTGTTGTGGACTGGCTTCCGGCATTGGTTATTTTTTTATTATTTATTCCTAAATAATATAATTGGGCCAACCAGTTGTTGATTTTGAAATTACCAATTTGTCTTGCGTTTCTTTTGTTAAGGCATGTCTGTTCCTGGCTTACACTGTTTGTGTGTGCGTATTTGTGTGTAAGGGGTGGCTGCTTTGTCCGGGCAGCAGGTGAGGTTATGTGCAGGGCATTTGTCCCCAAGTGATGGGTGTGTGTTGTGTGATGGGCATGTATATGTTGGAGACATGTTGTTGTGATGGTATTGAGTGGTGTTTGTGTTGACATGTGTTTGTTGCAGTGTTGTGTGCCTTTGTGTGCTTGGACTGTGTGCGTGAGTGAGTGTGGTAAGTGGTATGTCAGATATGTTATGATGTGTGTTTGTCGGGGTATGTCGAATACTGCACTGTATGGTTGTGTAATAGTGTGTGTTCATTCCCTGTTGGTGGTACGTTTTGTTGTATGTGTGATTTGTCAATGGGTAGTGTCTGTTGTGGGTGCTTGCCAATGCTTTGATGGTGTTGCGGTTGTGGGGTTGTGGTGTCGTTTAATGGTGTTGTGTGTTGTTGGTTGTGACTGTGCCGGTGTTGTATTTCTGGGGGTAGGTGTGTGTTATTGACGTGTGTGTGTGTGATGGCTGTAGTGTGTATTATGTGTTTGTGCATGTGTTTGTGTGTGGCTATCTGTGAGTGTGCATTTCAGTGTGTGGTTACATTGGTGTGTCGTCCTCACCCCTGTTCCTGATTGTTGTGTGTGAGTAGTTACTTTGACATTTTACTACAGTGACAGGCAAGTGTGTGTACTCACTGTAGCTGTTGTCGTTATTGTCGCTGACTCCGTAGTCGTTGGGTGAGCAGGAGCAGCAGAAAGACATGTAGTTCTGGTTCCATGGTGGCTCTAGACGAGTATGGCTACCTGAAGGTGATTGTCTCCTTTGATACAGTTGGTTTCTGCCTGGGTTTCCTTGGTTGTGCAACCGGGGCGGAAACCTTGATGGTGTGTAACCTCATAATGTGTCCAGTTGGAACATGGTCTCAGCCAGCATGCAGGTGGCTACCGTCGTCCGTGGTGGCTTGACCGCACTGGTGGTGCCGGCGGTAGTTTGGCTGTATTCTTTTGTGAATACTGCCATACTCATAATTTGGTGGTCTTCTCCACCAGCCTGTTGGCACTATAACCACCACTGCCAACATGGCAGTGCTCAGACTGCCAGACTTGTAATGAGGCCCTAAAAGTGGTTCGGTATATAACACATGTGTTAAATAACACTGAATATGAATTTTTGCGGTGTAGCACGCAATCAATATTTAGGTCCTGTGCTAAATAGCTCATGTTGTATATACTGCACCAGATATATAGCACATGCACAAAACATCAGGAAGTGCCCATTTACATGCATAAGAAGCTCCTGAGGTAAGGAAATGAATACCTAGAGAACAGAAATATCCAGAACACCACAAAAAAGCACCTTATGCAATTTGTGGGAATGTGCAGGCATTCACTTTGTCTGGAGAAAGCACCTTGAAACAAAACAAACAGAATCCACTGCCATCCTCTGTTAGCATGCAGTCATCACTAGCAGAAACCTGTTAGATTCTTGGAGTCAGGCATGGAAAGGAGGAACAAGGTTACATACCTCGAGCTGGAGATCCTGGCAGAGGCGGTGGTAAGACACCATGACGATCTAATGTGCCATCTCATTGCGAAGATGCCACCAAAAACAGACAATGGATTAAATGGACAAAATGAATACTGAATTAACATATCCACATGATGGTGAGAACACTAAAACTAGGTTCCAGACCTTGAAATTCTAGGTACTTAAGCAAGTTGCCAAGCACAAGCACTAAAGCATGGCAACTAGTGATAGTTCTCCACCTCAGCTCTGCCTCAAGCTATTGGAATCAAAAAATGATCAACATCCTCAACATGTCTTTAGTGGCTGAGAATCATCAAAATTGTGAAGAGTGACTGATGTAATTTGTCACCCATGTACACATTGATCCATATAAGTGTTGTCACAGGGGCTAACAACTCTTAAATGGCACTGCTGACATGTATTGGGATAGGAGTTCAACCATCATAATGCATTTTAATCTTTATGATAAAGGGTTGATTAATCTGTCCAGTACCTTAAGTGTGATGTGTTACCACAGTATGATTAATCTTGCTTTTTATCAGGATCGTGACATTGTGGTTTCATCCAGAATACCTAACAAAGCAGTCCAGTGAATGCAGACTCAGCTCGCTCAACATTTGCACATAAACAGTGTGCTCTAGTTTACATTTGCAGCACACTTGTTAATGTCTATACGGGTCACGTCAGGAAATACTTCTGTAGTATAAATGTTTTCCTTTTCTTGCACTAGCTGTGTGGGTGTTAAGGGGGAACAGTATATGCTGCTCACTAACCCTCTGGAAATCATTTATCACTTAGTAGAGTATTTTGATTAAGGGTGACAGAGACCTGGCAGACACCATTCCAAATATCTGCTGTGTAGTGCCTGTTGCAAATAATTTTAGCATTGTTAGCATTCAGGAGGAGTGGATAGCAGCAGGATCCAGAGGTGGGCAGAGCTCACAGCGTTTCACTTAATGGAATTCCATGGAGTAAATAAAAAAATCTGTGAGATTCCATAGAGTTCAGCCAACTGGTGGAAAATATGCACCTTTCTCTGCTCCTACTGGAACTTAGCACTGGTAGCGCAAGCAACACTGAAAAATCAGTACAAATGACAACCCGTGGTGCGCAAGAGCACCGGCCATTTGAGTTGATTTTGCTGCCTCTTGTGTAATAAATGTACTTGAGCATCAGCAAATCTATTCAACAAGCAGCCCTCTGACAGGGCCAGCCTGCAACCGCCCGCATTCGAAAATCACACTAGGGGACACCAAATCTCGCTCAAGATGGCCAGCTTACATTTCTGGAGCCTCCAGATAAAAGAATTCGGCCACACGGCGAGTGGTGGAATTTGGCCTGAGTTGCCAAATTCTGTTGATTCTATAGGTGGAATATTTTTCTCTCCTATAGTTGAATCCCCATGTTAGGCTCAAGAGCATTCATAGTGATGAAAATATGTTTTTTGTGGTGCCCATATCAAGCCTGTTTATCCTCTGGCTCATAAGCTGACTCATGTTTATGGGTTCCAGCCTTACTCTGTCATTCTTGTCTCTTGTGTTGCATTGCATCATCATTTGAGGTCATTGATTGGAGGCTGTATGGTTTATTGCAAAAGAATATCGATCTCGCATAGAGCAAGACAGTGACATTGTATTGCTGCATCCATGGTGGTGTACTGTAGAATGGAAGTGTGAACTGCTGCAATCAGTCTGTGAGAGCTTCACCTGTCAGTGACCTTTTATGTAGGACTTGCTCTGTGTGAGGAGGGTGTGAGATATTATTTTTTCAGTTCAAACAGTGCATGTACTGTTTTCTTTTGCATTATTGCCCTGGTCTTAGTTTATTGCTCTGTTTTACAGCTTTATTTGTATTCCTTACACTTTCAGAAACATTAACACCCTGCTTTTGACTGCAGGTATTTTAAGGTGGTATTTTTTACTGTTTTAATGATATCTCACACTTGTAATTGGGAGTTATCAACCACAGGTATTATTTTTCACATGTGGTAAACATCACATGCAGTAAATAGCACATGGCTCGTGACCCGATGATTTGCTAATGTCATGCGCTAAATACCCTGCATGCAGTAATTACCACTAAAACTAACTCATAATCAGGGCATTGGTCTATATGCATTTTTGACAAAATCAAAGTTAACATAGAGAAGAGATTAATGCCAATACCTAATCAATTCATGCACTCTCCTTAAAGCACTCGATTCTACTGGGCCCTGTGTAATCACTCCAGGGTTTTCATTTTATAAAATCCTTTGGTAATTGTATCAAATGAAAGCTCCCACTTACAAAACACACTGATTTATTAAAATATGGTGCATAACCTACAAGGCCCAATCTACCTCTTTATTATTTTTCTGCTTTAGCTTTCTGACAAAATAAATGAGTCTTAGTATTTCTCAAACTAAGGAATACAACAGAATGTTAGGCACATTCCTTTATAAAGTTTTCCTATACATACATTTGGTGTTTATGTTGTCTTATTTTTGTTCCTGTTGTATTTTATATTTTGCAACAAGAGCAGGAATTACTACAAAAAATGTATTTCATTCTTTTGTCAACTTTTTTAATCTGCATCGGTTTTTGTCAACAATTGTTCCCTTGCAGTTTTTCACTGCAATGTTAGTAAAGCTACAGTACACTCAGCCCTGCTTCATAATAGTGGATGTGTTACCATCAGCCAGTCTCCCATTAGTATGGATCAAGTCACTATCACAAGAAATATCTGCCTCAAAGTGTTCCCAGCACTAGTGCACAGTGGGGGGAAACAGCCTTGACAACGTGGCTCAAACCACCCTATGCCTTTAAAGCGAGGCCCGAACCACGAATATGTCTTTACAACGCATTCCTTAACCATGCAAGCCATTACAACGACTGTGGCGCAGACTGGAGTTGGAATAGTAAATTATACTATTCCAAACTCCAGCGCTTTCCCCAAGGCAAGTCGTTGTAATGAATTGCGTGATAAAGAAATGCGTTGTAGGGATGCATTCATGGTTTGGGCCACGTTCTTAAGGCAGGCGTTGTAAATGCCTGCATTGTTCCGACACACAACCCACAGTGGGCCATATGTACTAATGTATAGTCGTAATATACTTGTCACAATTTGCAACCAGTAATTTTGTGAACACTAAAGTTTTAGGAGACCCAACCTCTGTACTAATAAATATCCAAACCATAACAAGTTGGAATCTAACCTACATCCTGCATATTGATGTGGTGTGCCACAAATTCAAACCTTCTATGATTTGTTACCATCACAGGGACTGGGACCTCCTGCAGTCAGCAGAACACAATGTCTGTGATTGCTTTGAAGCAAAGCACTTGTTTAAAAAAAAAATGCAGCTCATCTTCTTTAAAGAAAAACAGGATGCATTTAAAAAAAATAAAAAGCTTTGCAAACGTTTCTTAGGAGTAGGCAGTGGACCCATGGACCACTATGTAGTCCGAAAAATGTTTTTTCCACAGTCGCAAATACGAAGAGGTCGTTAGGGCACACCTTCCCGTTTACAAATGGGTTACTACTACTGTTGTGTAATCAGCAAAATAATAATGTTTGCAACTGGATTAAAATCACGGAACACTAATATATACCATAAGGATTCGGTATTTGAAAGCGATGCCCTAAACACGTCCATTTTAAATACCAATTCAATACGTTCTCCTAAACCCATTTAATGATTTGCAAAACTTTTTCAGAATCATTAAAAGATGTTGTAGTTGTAGAAGGGATTTAGCATACACAAACCCTCTGATTTATGTAATCAGAGGGTTTGGAAATGCTAAAACCCTTTGTACATCTGGTCTTTTTTTTCCTATCTGTGCCAATGGACAACCAATGAATTCAACAAATAATATGTGAGAAATGAAATCTCCAATGTAAGCCATCATATGTGCAAAGAAATCCAACAACTCAATAAACAAAACCATCTATTTCCTAAATCCCTATGAAAATCTCTTCACAAATGAATTAAGGCCCTAATGACACAACTCTACTATACGAGGACTAGCCAGTCTAGTCATCTGGACCAAAAAAGCTGGGGTATTCACTGTACAAATCAGAAACGAATATTATACCATGTGCATCGTTATTTCAGTTAAACTAATTAGGAGTCAGCTCATGTAAGCTACCACTACAAGCCAATGGGTGACAATCCCACTTGCTCTCGCTTCTCATCTTTTATTTATTATAACCTTACAAAGGAATACTCATGTGTTACCAACAAAGAAACCATAACCCTCTGTCAGAATTCCATAAAACACTGGGGGATGGGGCACAACATTTACACGCCCCAACAACAACAACAACAACAATAAGGCCCGGATTTAAGAAAATTGGTGCTGCACGCAGTTTTCTTGCGTCCCTTAGCGCCCCCCTAACGCCACCATGTGTGCACCATGGCAGTAGTTAGGGGAACTAGAGTCAATTTTTTTGACACTAGTTCAGAGCTTTGCAGAATTAGTGTAAAAAATGTTGACGCTAATCTGCAAGGCTCATTGAGGCCCATTGAAAACAATGGCATGCCTCCTTTAAACGCTTGCTCTGAGCAGGCGATAAAAGTACTGAAATAAATGACGCAAAGAAATCTCTCAGATTTCTTTGCGCCATTTTCTTTCACCCCCCCCGAGCAGGGGAACACCCCCTTTGCATATAATATGCCTGGGGCAGGCATAATTTAGCGCAAAGGGTTACAAAGTGGAGCAATGCATGCATTGCATCACTTTGTAAATTTGGGAGAGGGATTGTGGCCTTGTTGGACCACATTAGTGTAAAAACAATGACGCTAATGAGGTGCAAGGAGGTGCTAGGGGCTCTTAAATCACCCACTGAGTGTATTGGGGGACCTCAAAATCCTAAAGTGCTCATATCCACTTTAAAAAACTAAAACTGTCTACAAGGAGCTGAGTAAAATTGATAGACATTCTGCACAGAGGAAGGGTGCTTTTGCATCCCTGCTTGGACGATATGTTCATCTATGCTAAAACAGAGTCTCACATCAACACAGAGAAGGACATAATTTTAGAGGTTTCACAGTGACGCAGGTTTTTGATAAATTGGGAAAAATCTCCCTTGCACGACACAGAATCAATAGCAGCAAAATTCCAACCTTATTTTGGACAGGTATTTCTTCTTTTAAGACAGCAGCTGTTGATGATTATAAACCTTTGCAATTGTTTGAAACACAGTAATCTGATATCCAGAGACTGGGTAAAAATGCAGTGGGTTATGACAGCCGTCATATTTCTATTTCCTTGGAAGATGTTTCACTTCAACTTGTCTGTCAACCAGTGCCTTCAAATTTGGACTCCAGCATCAGATCGTTTGGAGAAGACGTTTTTTTCTGTCCAAGATCAGGAAAGTATTGAAATGGTGGTTTTGCTCAGGACACCTGTCAAAAGGCTTCCACTTAGGTCCCCTGAACTGGTTAATCAAAACAGTTGATGTTAATGAAAAGGGTTGGAGAGCCTGGTTGAATTCCCAAATGGTAAAGCAAGATGGACATTTCTGGGGCAGCTAAAGCCTTCCAACTGGAGGGAGATGGAAGCTATACATTACCCTCTCAGACATTTTCCCACAGTAATAGAGAACAGACCAGCTTTCATAAGGGCAGACAATATGTCAACAAAGGAGTATCTGAACAAGCAGGTTGGCACGAGATTGAATTTTTTAATGAAGTTTGCAATGCACAATTTTCAGTGGGCAGATATTAATTTAAAGAAAATGTCAGTGTTCCATACTTAGTGGGTTCAGAATCAGAAGGTAGATCAGCTGAGCAAGTTCTTGATGATCTTACTCTTGTGATTGGGCTACTTTCTCTAAATCATATGGAAATAAACAATTAGATCACTTGCATTGTTCAAACATGGCAACACTTCAGTTCCTTTTGTGTTAGGTCTAAAAGTGGCCACATTAACATTGCAGTTGGCTTTAGTTATGGCCTTCAGAAAGAATTTGATGGAAGTGTCAGGATGTGAGATCCTGGCATTTAGATTAATATTGAACCATAAGTAAGAAATTGGATCCATTAAGATGTCAAAAGGGTCCTTCTTATTGATTTGGACAGAGTTTCTCATTTGTAAATTTTGGTGCAACAAATAGTGGGGGCTGTCCTTCCCAGACCTTAAATGGTGGCTAAGGTCTAGAATTATTCTGTTATAGCAACAGAAAGGGGGAAACACCCGGAACAATGACTCCGAAACCACGAAGTCGTGAAAAACGAAAGCAAAACAACGCTTTCGTTTTCCACGACTTCCTGGTTTTCGTACCTTAACCACGCATGACTGAATCACGTACATGCGTGGTTAAGGTACAGAAGAAGGGAGTCGATGCGGTGAAGGAGGAGGTAAGTTGGGCTGGGACTGGGGCTGTTTTTTTAAGGGGTGTGGGGAGCTCAGGGTGATTAGGGTTTAGGGGGGATAGGGGTCAGGGTTTAGGTTTAAGGGGTGGGTTGGGTGGTTGGGGTGTTTAGGTTGTAGGGGTGGGGGCGGGGACTCGGGTATTTTTAGTTTTTGGGGTGGGGTGGGGGCTGGGGGTGATTAGGATATGGGGCAGGGGGGGTCAGGGTTTAGGTCTAAGGTGTGGGTTGGGGTGGTTTAGGTTTTAGGGGAGGGTGTTGGGGTTGTGGTAATTTTGGGGGTGGGGGGTTGGGGTAGTTGTGGGGATGGGGGTCGCAGTAATTTTTGGGGGTGGGGAGCTAGGGGGAAGCATGCTGGAACCGTGCATGCTGATCACTAATGCCTTTACCAGGAATGCGTATACATCGAAAAATTTTGTAAAGGCATTCGTGGTAAAGGCATTAGTGATAAGAACGAGGTCATTGTTCCGACCTCGTTGTTGAGCCATGGGTGCTTGAAGCACTCGTGGTTCCGACATATACCCACAGAAAGGAGTTTTTACTCCGGTTTGGGTTCAAGGTAGATCCACCAAGAGCATGGCTTGGCTTTCAGCAGCATTTCAAGGGGCTTCCCCAAAAGAGATTTGTAGGGGAACAATGTGGGTAAACAATTCAACTTTTGTAAAACATTACAGCCTTGTTTGGTGTTAAAGTTTATCTACTACGAAGCAAATAGTAGTACATGAATCTTCTGCAGAAATGATAATGAATTTTTGTGTGCTTACTTATGTTATTTAATTATTTGTAAGTAATGTTTGGGTGTTCCTCATTTCGTAACGAGAAGAACAAAGAGGGGGACGAAGAATTATTACCTAAATAATTTACCCGTAATTCCATTACTCTCCAAACCTCCATGTTCTGATCTTTACATTCCTTTTATGAAATATCAAATGATTGTTTGAGAGAAGGAGCAATGGCAATTAGTTTGTTATTACAGGCAGTGAAAGGTAAAGAAGAGGCATATATCCACCTATGGAAAGAAGGAGTTAAGTTTGGTTTTGTGTTTTTGTGAGATTGTGCTTGTTATACCTGTCAGTGGAGGCATAATGTTCTCATTTGGTAATGATCAGAAAAAGGAGATTTGGTCCCAGTATAATGGAAATGATGGTAAATAATTTCCATAATAGAGTCCTGATTGAGCCTGCCAATCCTGTTCGGGGCAAGCAGCATGTAAAAAATGTTGATAACCAAATTAAAAGATCAGCTAACAGAGGTTCTGTAGAAAGTTATTAAAAAGAATGGAAGAAATGGAAAAGAACTCGGGTCTCCAAAAATGAGTGGTAATAAGTAGAGCTAAAGATAGACAATGCAAACAACCGGGTTGGCCTCAACAAGAATGTTGAACATCAATACAATACTACCTCCAAAATATCTTTTGTAGTGAGACTGCTAACCGAGATGTGGTTAAATATGTCTGAATCAGTGGCAAGATTCAATAAAAAACAGCCTAGCACAGTGCTCTGAATCTTCAGCCTTTCACAGATCGGCTAGCATAAACACCTGCGCACAATCTGTGATCAAGGTATTGCTTGTATAAAGGGTAATAGTTTACTAATTAGCAATATTGTGAGGGTATTAAAGGATTGAGATCCTATCATCCGACATCGAAGTAATCATAGCCCTTGTAAAGGAGCCAGGAACTAGGCTTAATGAAAATCAAGATGTTAACGCGTCCGTCTATGTCAATTTATACACATCAGGACTCGTTTTAGGCCAATGAATCTTTGGGCCCAGTGGTGAGACACCGTAGGACGAGATAACTGATCAAAATATCAATCAATATGTCAATAACATTGTCAACATTTAACACCAAAATATATCTTACTTTAGACATTAATAAACATTTGGCGCAACCATGACCTTTCAGTCATGAATAACCACACCTTGATGAAGTTTATAAGTTTTATTCCCTATTGATTACAATCTAGTAGCAAAGGCATTAATCTCAAAGTCAATAAGCATATAAGCAAGATTACAAGATGACAACCACAATAAGTTTCAATAATGCAAAGATCAGTAGCATAGACAATCAGATAGATATAAGCAGATTATAACACATCGAACTTTCCCAGATACTAGTTCAGCATAGCACCATGTCAGTCACGTCAGTTTGTCAGTCAGAATGAATACCTCGTCTAACCTCTAATTAGCATTAGCATGTTGGGCGTCATGGAAAACAATTTTGAACACCAATTTGGAAAACATCTAACTACGGTCTCTAATAAAACATACAGCAGTTGGTACCTAGAAAGAAAGGCAAATGAGTTTTCATTAGCAATTTTATAATTACCCTCCTCTGATTAAGTCAGCATTCAGGATCAGTCTTCGTCTTCAGGACATCAGTCAGATTGCCATCAGTCTATCTAAGTTAGAGGCAAGACACTCTCCTTGTAAAGAGAAAAGTGTAAGGGACAGTAATATGGGCAAGGATGGTTTGTCTAAACCTCGAGTCACAAAATAGTGTGACAGAGTTTCGGGATGCAATCAATATCATTCCCTACCTAGTGAATAATTATTTCCTGTGTCATGGGTTTTTATCCCTTTCTAGTAATTCATTCCCCCAAAATTCTATTGGTTAGTCAATACACCCCATCATTGTTAACCTATCAAATTATACATTAAGTAATGCATTTGTCATCTCTCGATATTGTTTGGTCTTCTGATTGGTCTTCATAATCGGCTTTTCGTAGGTGGCATATCCGGGGTTACTTCATCATTTTGGCACACGTCTCAGGTTAAAAGTTCTCTTTCCCTCGTCCCATTGTCCTTGGAAGTATCTACAAATGTTTCGAAGCACATCATTTTATACTAAAAGATGCTAGCTTGCGGATGGGAAAATGTCCCCATGTTTCAAACTAATACAGAAAGAACAATAGCTGGGTCATGGTCGTTTGCAAGTCCGCACACTGAAGAGACAGGAAAAATACGCTTTTAATATGAGAGCTACACAGCTTCTGCTTGGCTCATGCTAACTTAAGATATACGAGTTCTAATGAATGCAGTTCTATACGTTTTAATGTACTCCGTTAGGCAAACTATAAACGATTATTTCTTACAGTTGACATTAGTTTATACATATTAATGATTCTCCATATTTGTGAATACACTTTAATGAATGTTTTATTTAGTACAGCATTGTTAGACATAAGCATTTCACGTCTATAATATGTAATATTAAATACGCTCTCTCAGTCCCTCCTCTGATGACGCTCGTCATCACAAATCTTCCAGGTTTTAATTCTTCACTTTACGCATAATGTGCATTTCAACATCTTTTCCCTTATGTGAGCTTTCCCATATTTCATTAAGCATTTTCTCTCTTTCACTTTCTTCGTTTCTTTTTGTGCTGTTAGCCAAATTTTTCTTCACTTTATTATTAATTTTGCATGCTCCCCAAAATCCCAGTAAACAAATCAGAACAATTAATAATCCCATCATAATTTTTGCAAGTACCCCATTCCAAATGTTGGTAAACCAGCTTCCCACTCGGGCAATTCCCTTTCCAAATTTCTCCCAAACACCAAGTTCTTTTAGATCCTTCAAATCTATACTATCTCTAGTCAGGTTAGTAAGCATGTTTCTAATTTTCTTACTATTGTCAGGTATATACGAGCAGCAATGTCGTTCATTAAGCATTTTGCACACACCTCCACTCTTTGCTAAAAGAATGTCTAAAGCAAGCCGGTTTTGAAGAGTCATAGCTCTTTCTGCAGCAAGTTCAGTATCCATCAGAAGTATAGCTCCTGTAAAGTTTGTCAGCATGTTATCCACAATAGTAGACAACTTTTGAATTTTCATAGAGTTTAGAATAACCCCCACTGAAGGGATTATAGCTCCAAATATGTCACCAATGACAGCCACCACTGATTCTCGTTTTTGTCTGGTATGATGTAATTCAGACGTTTTAGGTAGTTGTTTTAAGTCATCAATCTGGTAAATCTTTGGGAATATTATTCCCAAATAACATGTCCCATACCATCCCTTAGGGAGACGGTAATATGCATTTAACCCACAGATGTAATAGATTCCAGGAATCGCTGGGTCTTGTCCATTTAACATAAAGGTCCATTTGCTCTGAAACAAAAACACATGCCTACATTCACTCATTCCCACAAACAAATTATCTTGATCAGATTTTGGTCTATATATACAGAGTCTACCTACGTGTAATGCATCTATAGCTAACTTGCCTTGTGTTTTAATTTCAGTATAAGCATAATCATTTGCATAAGTGCGTTTTTCTAAACCTTTTTCTAATCTTTCCTTTAATGCTTTTCGTCTATCATTTGTGTGATCTAAAAAGCTTTTCTCTACAGGAGACAGTAAGCATGTTAAGTTATTGCGATGTGCAGAAGCAGTTCCAAATGTTAGTGTTGGCTCAAAGAATCCTCTAACTAATTTTATATCATGCTCTTTAGCTAACTTATTTAAGAATTCAATAACAGGCACAAAAGAAAACACAACGTCTAAATTTTAATAAAAATATTGCACATGCTCTTGATCATAAAATCTTGTTAGTAGCAAGCTACAACTGATCCCATATGTAAGATGGAGGCTATGATAAGTAACTCCCTCCTGCACAGATGAAGGAATTTTAGTGCACACATAACAGTCCTTCGCATTCATAGTTTCCACATACTCATTTAATAGGCGATAGAAAACATTAGTAGAAAGCTCCCCTTTTGCATTAGTTCCCTCATGCAGATGTCTTGTGTCTTGCTCAAATTTCTCCCATGGTGATAGTTTATTAGTTGTAGTAGTAGTCTCAGGTTTTGAAATTTCATTAGTAGTTTCACTCTCTCTCCATGGCATTCCCACAATCACTCCCACAATCATTATTGTGCATACAGCGCCTATCATAAGTCCTAACCAACCACACACTTTACTTCCTTTGTTACTATAAGCCATGTTTGTATAGAATCAAATAGCGGATTAACAATCAACTCTGAGTAGCAAACTCTTTCTGTGTAATTTACAGCGTCTTCACTCACTCCAGGACCCTTTTCGTCAATTCAGGTTAGCAGCTTGTCGTAATCAGGTTTCTATAAGTCAAATCCAGGTTTAATGTCACTTTCCGGTAGTTTTATTTCTTCTCTAAGATTCTTGTTTATTATTTTTCAGCTTTCACAATTTTCGATGTTTTTATCTTCAGTTTTCTTGTTGTATTTTCTTCAGGTACCGTGGTACTGTCCTGGTATTTCTCGATCAAAACAGAATGCTAAGAATTCTTGTTGCCATTCAGAGGTTGTAGCGTATGCCCATTCAGGACCGGTATATCTTCTATTTGCTATTCTTTTTCTTTTTATTCTTCGTTCACCTTGCTGTTCTCCTTCACTCAGATCATCTGCTCGTGAGGTATTGCTTTCCTCTATTATTGTTTCATTTGCTATTTCTCTTATTCTAAAGTGTGATTTGTCTGGCCAATTGTCACCTCTGTTCGTCTTACTTCGGCGTTTTCCTGCAGTACCTTGGACAGCACCCTCTTCTGATAATATGGTGTTTTCTCCTGATAGGCTTGGAACTCGTTCGGCAGATCTTGATTCGTTCTGATCTAAATTTGCCACTTCTTCGTCTCTCTCTCCTTGTTCGACACTGTATTCAGATTCTGAATTGTATTCGTCTGCTTCTGGGAGAACCTCTCCTTGACTTTGTTCTCCTGCTGCCTCCACTGAGATTGGCACTTCGTCACCTCTCTCGAACTCACTGATAGTTTGAGGGACACGGCTGTTCTCAGCGGGCTCTCCTGTAGTCTCAGATCCTTCTTGACTGATCTCTGACTCTGAGACTTCTCCTCTTGAAGTTGCTGTACCGGAATTTTCAAGTTCCTCTTCAACAGGACACGCTACCCCTTTTGTATGACTGGCATGTATCCAGTTGGGAACCCCAGCACACTTCACAGCAGTGGTGGTCATCAATATCACTTGATATGGCCCTTTCCAACGCAGCTCAAGACACGATTTTCTTACGTGCTTCTTGACAACCACCCAATCTCCAGCTTGCAGAGAGTGTTCTGGTTCGCCGATTGGTGGTAACGTGTTAGCTTCCACCTGGTGAGAGAAAGAGCGAATCACGTCAGCCAAACTTTTGCAGTAATCCAACACTATATCATCTGTAATATTCACTAGTGCATTTGCAGGTACCGCCGGTAACCTCATTGCTCTGCCCATGAGGATTTCATGTGGGGACAATCCCGTTTTCTTATCTGGCGTGTTTCTCATAGACATCAGCACTAGAGGCAATTCATCTGGCCACTTCATGTTTGTTGCTGCACACATTTTTGCTATTCTTGATTTCAAAGTACCATTCATCTGCTCGACTAGTCCTGATGCTTCAGGGCGATAGCTACAATGCAGCTTTTGTTCAATGTTGAGTGCGGCACACAGAAGCTTAATCACCTCATTGTCGAAGTGTCTTCCCCTATCCGATTCTATAGAAACCGGAAACCCGAACCTGGGTATTAATTCTCTGAGTAGTAGTTTTGCAACTGTAAGACTGTCATTCCTACGTGTGGGATATGCCTCAATCCAATGGCTAAAAACACACACAATCACCAGCACGTATCTCAGACCTCCACAAACAGGCATTTCAATGAAATCCATTTGTATCTTATTAAATGGACCACCAGCTCTCCCAATGTGGCTCAAAGTTACCACAGTTCCTTTTCCAGCGTTCATCTGTTGACAAATGACGCATCTGTGACAAGTAATCTCTGCGGCATGTCTGAATTTTGGATTGAACCAATCAATCTTAAATGATCTGATCATGGCATCTCTTCCCAAATGTGCCTGCCCATGATAGAATCGGGCAAATTGTGACAGAAGACTGTTTGGCAAAACTAGTTTTCCCTCTCCTGATACCCAAATATCGTCTGCTCTCTGTACACACTGCATTTTCTGCCAGGAACGTTTTTCTTCCTTACCAACGTGCCTTTGTAGCGTCTTTAATTCGTCTAAAGTATGAACCACTCGTAATGCTAGACTTAAGGCTCTGTCATTCTCAGGTTGTGGTAACAGTTCCCACTGCTCTTTAAAAGATATACAGTTCAATGCACAAAATCTGGCAACTTGGTCTGCATAACCATTCCCCATTGACACAAAATCTTGTGATCTGGTGTGAGCACTGCACTTCACCACAGCAATTTCGAGAGGCAACTGAATCTCATGTAACAAATCTCTTATCTGTTCTCCATTTTTCACTGGCGAACCAGAGGATGTCATGAACCCTCTTTGTGACCAGAGTTGACCAAAATCATGTACAATTCCAAATCCGTATCTGCTGTCTGTATAGATTGTGACTTTCAGATTTACAGCAGAATGGCAGGCTTTTGTGAGAGCTATCAATTCTGCCACTTGTGCAGAAAACACTTTCTCGAGCCAGGAGGCTTCGACTATACCGGATATGGTACATACTGCATAACCAGCTCTCAAAGTTACTGATGAATCTCTTAGACAGGACCCATCAACGAACATAATGTAATCGTTTTCCTTTAACTGGGTATCTTTTATATCTGAGCGAGGTTTGGTACTGAGCTCAGTTACCTCCAGACAATCATGCTCAAACTCTTCCCCATCCTTTATTTCTGTATTTTCAATGGGAAGTAGAGTTGCCGGGTTCAGTACAGTGCACCTTTTCAATGTTACATTTGGTGACCCCAGAATAATTGTCTCATATTTGGTAAGTCGGGCATTTGTCATGTGTTGTGTCTTAGTTCGTGTCAGCAGAATTTCAACAGAATGTGGAACCAATACTGTCAAGGGGTATCCCATGACTATGCCTTCACATTGTGAAAGGCTTTGACCAACTGCTGCGACTGCTCGCAAACAACCCGGTAAGGCTGCTGCGACAGGGTCCAAAGTAGCTGAAAAATATGCTACAGAGCGATTTGCATCTCCATGGACCTGTGTTAAAACAGACAAAGAACAAGCATCACGTTCATGACAGAACAACAAAAATGGTTTCTCATAATCAGGCATTCCTAATGCTGGAGCCCTGCACATGCATTGTTTCAGCTCTAGAAATGACTCAAGCTCTTCTTTTGTCAATGTGATTGTGTATGGTTCATCCTTAACTTCCTTTCCTGTCAGTTTTGTTAATGGTTTTGAAATGATCGAGAAGTTGGGTATCCACTGGCGACAGTAGCCCACCATTCCCAAGAACATTCTGACATCTCTCTTTGTTGTTGGCGGATTCATTTGTAAAACAACTGTTATTCTCTCTTTTGATATTCTTCGAGACCCTTTTACAATCAGATGCCCCAAATATTTTACTTCTTTTTGGCAGTACTGCAGCTTTTTAGGTGACACCTTATGTCAGTTTTTCCCTAAATGATTCAATAAGGCAATGGTATCATATTTGCAGCTGTCTTTGGTTTTGGATGCAATCAACAAATCATCAATGTACTGCACAAGAGTCGAATTATAAGGTAGCACAAGAGGTTCCAAATCCTTCTTCAATATCTGATTGAAGATGGATGGTGACTCAGAAAACCCCAGAGGAATTCTGCACCAACTGTATACCTTATCCAGGAATTTGAAACTGAACAAAAACTGGCTGTCTTCGTGAAGTGGAATCGAGAAAAACGCTTGTGATAGGTCTACTATTGTAAACCACTCAGCATCACAAGGAACCTGGTACATTATTACTGCTGGGTTGGGAACCACAGGGCAGCATTTTATCACGATTTCGTTTATTTTTCTCAAATCCTGCACAATTCGAACTTTCCCACAGGGCTTCCTCAAACCCATAATTGGAGAGTTACACGGTCTGCTCAGGACCTCTTTCAAAACTCCCTGTCTGAGAAAATCTGCAATTATCTGTGTTACTTCAATAAGGACATCCTGAGTCATGTGATATTGTGACACTTGTGGGAACACTGCGTTCGGTTTTATCTGCACCTTGACTGGTTTCACTCCCTTTATTAATCCAACCTCCTTTCCAGTCAAATCCCACACCTTCTCTATCACTGATCCTTGCAGATCAGCAGGTAGATCGATCAAGGTGAACACTGGAAAAAGGGTAATTAGAGGGTAATCTTCATTCATCTCTCCTCCTTCTTCCATGAGTTGACCCTCATCTGCCTCATCATCACTGTTTGTCTGAACCTCTATTCCACCATTGGAAGAGGTAATTGAACATTTGGTTTTGCACAATAAGTCTCTTCCTAACAAGGATACTGGACTTGAATCGCATACAACAAATCTATGCAGGCCCTGGAAATTTCCAATTTCAACCTGCACTGGGTCAGTGATTGGATTAGTCAGGTATTGATTAGCCACACCAACCACTCGTATAGTGCGCCCTGAGAGAGGTAATCTTGGTACCTCTGCACTGCGAACAGTAGAGCGTGTAGCTCCTGTATCGACTAAAAATGAGACTTTGTAGCCCATTACTTTTCCCTCCACATATGGGCCTCTCTGGTCTACCTCTAAGGATGCGGCGAGTCTGCACTCTTCACTGTCTGAGCTATCATCTGACCAGTCCTCATTCATCTCATTTTCACCTCGTAATGGGAATTGTTGTACAGTGTTGTTTTGATTTGTTACTTGACCTGTGACCTGTTGAGGAAGCATCACCTGTTGCTGTCCCATCGGAGCTAGGGGTACCTGCATTTGCTGTCTAGGCACCATAGGGATCTGCTGTTGCTTTGGTTGTACTGACACTGTTTGGAAACGCGGCATCTGCATAGGTTGCACCCCTGACATTTGCACCAAATTATTTTGATAGTTCTGATTCGGGTGTCTCATTCTTGATCCTCGTGAATTTTGCAATGTACCGGCATTGATACTCTGCTGAACTGTACCATCCTGTATTATATTTGGACAATCCCGTTTCCAATGTCCCACGACCCCGCACGCATGGCATGGTGACATATTTTTCACTCCTTGACCATCACCTTGAACAACAACATTATTCATGTCCGAACCACGGTTCACAAACCCTCGACCTCTACCTCTTGGCTGTGCCTGAAACACACCATTCAATTGTGGTTGTTGCTGTATCATTTGCTGAACACCATTTCCCTGTATTCCAGCCTGTGCAGCCCTTATCTGCATCACCATCACCTTCTCCTTCAACTTTTTCTGCTTTAACTCAATTTCGTCACTACAGTATTTCGCGTACTGAAATACTTCATCAATCGGTTTAGCTTGCCAACAAATCAAATGATTTTTAATCATTTGGCTGACCTCTGGTCTCAGCCCTTCGACAAATCTGAACACAAGATGATTCATGTCCTTCGGTTCAATTGTGTCAGTACCACTGTAATGTTTAAATGCCTTCAACAATCTTTCATAATATGCATGTATTGACTCTTGAACCTCTTGAGAGGTCCGGTCGATTTTCTGCCAATCAGTCACCTTCGGCGACACCTTTTGTTTCAAAAACTCAATTACTTTATGATAATATTTCATCACCTCTTCAGAAGGCGCTCCAGTCACTTTATCCCTTGCTGGTTCCTTTGTGGGCCAATCTACCCCTCTTTTACACTCAAGCCACAAGTCTGGCGGAACAATAATCTCAAACAAGGTATTTAAGATTTCCCAGAGACACTTCGCAAGCTTCACGAATCTATCTGTCTGTTGGTACCACTCGATCGGTTTTTCTCTTAACCTGGGATAATCATTCGTAAAGGACAAAATGTCTCCCCTGGACCAAGGCACATGCACCAAAACACCACCAGCTGTTTCTCTCATAGGTAGGATTTTCACTGTCTCTAGGTTTGGTGTGACTGTTGTTTCATTAGATACTGGACTATCTCTTTTCCCCTTGTCTCTTTTCTTCATCCATCGGCCTTCCCATTTCTCTAGTGCTCCCCAAATTTGTGCGCTTTGCAGCAGCTCTTTCAAATGTTTCTTCATGCCTGCAGATCTCATGTGCTCAAAATCTTTTGAGTCAAAATCTAATCTGTAACTCCGTTTCAAATGTTTCGTGTTTCCAATGTCGATATTGTATTTGTCTGCCAAATTCGTTAATTTCTGGTGTACTTTGCCTATCTCTTTGGTGATTTTAGGGCATAAGTACCTTAATTCTGTCTCAGTGTAAGACTCCAACCTATTTACTCCCATTGTTCCATCCACCAATTCAGCAGCTTCTGCCCCTAGTCGTACTAGATTTAGGTATTCATCGCGTTTCTCTTTCTCAGGTTCGATTGCAGTTGCTGTAGCCTTTTGTGATGTGCAAGTTTTCTCTAACCACTCATTTAACTGTTGTACTGTAAAACCCTGCAGTGAAATGTTCCCTGCATGTATCATTGGAGTATATGAGGTATTTGTACTCATAGTTTGGGGAGTCAGGACTCCTAATCCTGCTTGTCGCATTGCCTCAAGAGGTGCCCCTATTGGACTAAGGTACATTAAGGGTCTTGATTGTTCACAAGCCTGTCCTCTCTGTGCCATTATTTGTGGGGTTATAATAGGCCCTCCTCTTATCATTTCATGAGTTATGACTCCCTGTTCACACATCCTTGTTTTCTCCTGTGCATACAACGGCACCGGGGGGCCAACTGTAATGGGTAGTGATATAGCAGCAGGTGTCTGGCCTGCTCCCAAGCTTCTTGGAGCTTCAACACCATAGGTCTGATCTAATAATCCTGGTGCAGGTTCTTTTAAAGGACCCGCTACTGGGTTATACCCAGGTATCAGTCTTGGCGGTTGTGACACTAACTGCGGAGTTGACTCAATCTGCATTAGCCTTGGCTTCGTATATATCGAGTCTGGCTGCACCACCAAGTTCGTAGTAGTCTCAAGCACTGGAACATCGGGATAAATTATTTTTATCTGTGGTGGAGGCTGTAACTGTATCGGCGGGTCTGGAGCAGTGGGTACACTGACACCATTCTGTATCAAAGCTGTATCGCTAGACTGCACTGTATCAGTAACACCCTTTTCTTTCGTCTGGTTCCCAGGATCCAAGCTAGTACTTGGAGCACGGTCGTTCACCGCGTATGGTGGCGGACGATCATGTAACAATCTATCCATAAACGCCTCATCATCTGAGTCGTCCTCTTCTTCCCAAGATCTTTTATTCTCTTTGTTTGTGCCTGGTTCTTTGTCAGTTTTGCAAGAAGCTTTCTTTCCCTGTATTTCCTCTCCCTGGGTTATTGCCGGAAACAGCTTCAACCCATCCACTATTCCTCGTCTCCACATTTTGTTCTCATTGTCCCATCTAGCCTCTGCATAGGATTTTTCTGCTCTTGTCAATCTCCTGTGAAATCTTTCTTGTCCATGTTTAAGAGCCATCAGGTCCCAAATTGCCAAAGCCTCATATTGTGCTGGTCGAGGAGGTGGTTTCTGCATACTTAACATCCACCTCAGATTTTCTAACACCTTTTGATTAAACGTTCCATGTTCGGGAAACGCTAGACACCCTTCTTTCTCTGTTAGTTTACACCATTGTTTTATCCATAAACACGGTGCGACACCCATTTCGTCCATAACCGTGTAAGCTGGTGTACCCTCAGGTGGTGTAGGTTCCCCATCAGTTGCAACAATATATACATCTCCTTTCAAAGCGCTTTTGAATGCCTTAACAAAATTCATTTTATTTTATTTGTACTCAGGAAAACGGCTTAGTTCCCAGGACACTCTTCACCTACCCTTTGCTCAACCTATTGCCCCTCACGGATGGCAGCCAATCCGTGCGCGACCCCTCTCGACATCTGCCAGCGCGGCACCACTGACGTCACACTCACACACTGCAGCTGACAAAGTTTTGCGGCTTGTCCACACCTTACTAACTCCTTACAACTCATACAAACTAATGCAAATTATTGCTAGCACTTAAATGACAACACAAATCTGCCGGTTTACTACAGGAAGGGTAACACATTCGCGTCAGAACTTTACAGAGATTTCACTTGAAGCCTCGGCTGCTACTCTCTCCTTCTCAGTTCCCTCATACGCAAGCAGAATTCGACCTGCAAATCCTACTCTCGACTTGTCAATGACTCCTTCTAGTGCACTTTAGAACTTGTCAAATCTCCATCGAAGGTTACACGCATGCATCATAACTCAAAACTCGACCTGTCAACCACGCTCGATTGACCTATTAAACCGTACAGATTACAACATAAACCATTTTAACATCATACTCCGGAGTCTTAGACCTCAATAGGTCCGTATACAACAATCAACCACGTGGATAATTTTGAGCAACAAGCGCTGCATTCACATGAAGTATGCCGACTTCCCTACTCTCATGCTGTGGAGTATGCCCACTCCTTCTAAACAACACTTAATTTGGCCTAATCATACTCATATATTCACAATCACCTGCAAAAGTGCATAAGATTTAATAAGCGCAAAAGTCCCTAACCACACATACTATGGCGCCGAGAACATTCCCAACTCATTTAGGCAGGCTCCGAGATCCCGGGAAAGCCCATGGCAGACTTAGCAACTCATCATCTTTCCAATTTGCATTATCACAAGAAAACAATTGAACAGTGAAAACTCCGTCCTAGGGCCCCCAAGGGCCAAACCGTACTCTGCTACCAGAACTGTTAACGCGTCCGTCTATGTCAATTTATACACATCAGGACTCGTTTTAGGCCAATGAATCTTTGGGCCCAGTGGTGAGACACCGTAGGACGAGATAACTGATCAAAATATCAATCAATATGTCAATAACATTGTCAACATTTAACACCAAAATATATCTTACTTTAGACATTAATAAACATTTGGCGCAACCATGACCTTTCAGTCATGAATAACCACACCTTGATGAAGTTTATAAGTTTTATTCCCTATTGATTACAATCTAGTAGCAAAGGCATTAATCTCAAAGTCAATAAGCATATAAGCACGATTACAAGATGACAACCACAATAAGTTTCAATAATGCAAAGATCAGTAGCATAGACAATCAGATAGATATAAGCAGATTATAACACATCGAACTTTCCCAGATACTAGTTCAGCATAGCACCATGTCAGTCACGTCAGTTTGTCAGTCAGAATGAATACCTCGTCTAACCTCTAATTAGCATTAGCATGTTGGGCGTCATGCAAAACAATTTTGAACACCAATTTGGAAAACATCTAACTACGGTCTCTAATAAAACATACAGCAGTTGGTACCTAGAAAGAAAGGCAAATGAGTTTTCATTAGCAATTTTATAATTACCCTCCTCTGATTAAGTCAGCATTCAGGATCAGTCTTCGTCTTCAGGACATCAGTCAGATCGCTATCAGTCTATCTAAGTTAGAGGCAAGACACTCTCCTCGTAAAGAGAAAAGTGTAAGGGACAGTAATATGGGCAAGGATGGTTTGTCTAAACCTCAAGTCACAAAATAGTGTGACAGAGTTTCGGGATGCAATCAATATCATTCCCTACCTAGTGAATAATTATTTCCTGTGTCATGGGTTTTTATCCCTTTCTAGTAATTCATTCCCCCAAAATTCTATTGGTTAGTCAATACACCCCATCATTGTTAACCTATCAAATTATACATTAAGTAATGCATTTGTCATCTCTCGATATTGTTTGGTCTTCTGATTGGTCTTCATAATCGGCTTTTCGTAGGTGGCATATCCGGGGTTACTTCATCTTCTTGGCACACGTCTCAGGTTAAAAGTTCTCTTTCCCTCGTCCCATTGTCCTTGGAAGTATCTACAAATGTTTCGAAGCACATCATTTTATACTAAAAGATGCTAGCATGCGGATGGGAAAATGTCCCCATGTTTCAAACTAATACAGAAAGAACAATAGCTGGGTCATGGTCTTTTGCAAGTCCGCACACTGAAGAGACAGGAAAAATACGCTTTTAATATGAGAGCTACACAGCTTCTGCTTGGCTCATGCTAACTTAAGATATACGAGTTCCAATGAATGCAGTTCTATACGTTTTAATGTACTCCGTTAGGCAAACTATAAACGATTATTTCTTACAGTTGACATTAGTTTATACATATTAATGATTCTCCATATTTGTGAATACACTTTAATGAATGTTTTATTTAGTACAGCATTGTTAGACATAACCATTTCACGTCTATAATATGTAATATTAAATACGCTCTCTCAAAGACAATTATTTATTGTAGATGTCACTAGAACAAAAGCTGCAGCAAGAGCTCCAAAATGGACCCGGTACTGGATTATCTGGCCAACCAGAAGGAAGCCAAGAGAGGTCAAGCCTAACATTGCTTCCTACATAATTAGATGAGACAAGGCCTTAAATGACAAAACATCAGATGCTGAAAGCGCAGTGAAAGGGTCTGAAGGAAAAGGCATTGCTTTGGTGAAAGCATACATTTGACGGATACTCTTTCTAACACAAAATGCTAGGTCGTTGCTGAGACTCTGACACAGTTGTAACACAAACGTTGTACTTGAAAGAACGGGAAATCTGTTACAAAAACAAAATGTTATACGAGAGAACTTAAGGGTCAGGTTTATGTCGGCACATAAAGAGGCAGATTTGGCGTAAAAGAGATGGGATTTCTAGCACTCAACATCCGGTTTATGAAGAGCCAGTGCTTAATCCAGGTAAGAGGGAGAACATTTTCATGTAGCCTGTCAAGTGAGCAGATGTTCCCTTTGACTCCAGGAGTGAGCTAATGATTGCTGCCTTTAACTTTCCTCCAGGGCTGAACCAACATCTATCCCGCCAAGGGAGCTTAAAGACAAATAAGGACCTGGATGTACACTAATAGAAAAATGTATTGTGAAATGTCCACCAAAGGAGTTGGTTAAATCCCTAGATCTTCAGAGGTTTTAACAGTCTCAAAGACGAAGGTCTAGCATGTGGCCGGCCATGCAGTGGACATTAAGGAAAAGGATGGGGCCCCTTACAGAATGTAAGGAGGGGGTCCTGAGCCTCCTATATCTCCCAGGTATTCACTGTCCTTGGGCGGAATGGAGGGCACCTGAAGGGTTGTTGGACCCGGGGCTACAAGGGCCTGTGTTACGCCCCTGCTGCCTTGTGCTTTGCTGATCTGTAGGCCCGACATTTCTTTAACGATAATGAATAGAGAATAGTTAATACCAGAAGGTGATCTGCGTCAAAGTCAAGATCGCTGAATACTTTAGATCCATTAGATCAAGGGTTACATTGCCACATAAATTTGCCTACTTGTCAGTGAGAATCAAGTGCATCAGAAAACTGATGAGCAAAAATAAATCTAACACAGGGATCACAAAACATGCATTGTTATATTAACAGGTAAAAGAGCTGCTAAGCAAAGTTCGTAAATTGAGTACAGTTCAGTTCTTCGTATATTGATGGTTCGAACAAAGACTGGAAATCGGGCAAAAGCGTGATATTCTACGATCTGTGATGTCACGCGTTTTAAAGCATGTCCATTAACGACTTGGGCTCCTGAGTAGTAGGAAGGGATACCTTTAATCATCATATTAAAAGTGACAGTTATCCCGCCCCCTGGATATGACGTCATTTCCGGTGGCTGGGACTTCCGGTGTCCCTGAAAGCCCTCTCCGGAAGTGACGTGTGTGCATGGGGGTGTCAAGTGGGATGTGCCCTCATGGTGTCACGTGTTAGCCCTGTGTCTGGGTCCTAGGCCATGGGTTTTGGCCTATGAGATGTGTAAAAAGTATGACTTAGTGATGTGCACGTGGTTTCAGAGCTTGAGAGGGACAGGTCTGGACATGTCAGACATTCATGCCCAAGTGGCTGTTAGGGTGCCTCTGCATAGGGCTGCAAAGTGGGCGGTCTGGTCAAACCTCCACACTGTTGGCTAATCCAAAAAAGTGGGAATGGTCAAATGCTGCTTTTGTTAGAGCCAGCCTATCAATTTAGAGAGGTAAATCTAAAACAGCTGTGTGCCTATAGGGTTTCCCAGGGACACAGTGGGGTCTAAATTAGAAACTGGCCATGTAATTAAAAGTTTGAAACACAACAGAGGATGATGGGCATGGCAAATCTAAAACAGATGTGTGCCTACATTCTTTCCCAGGGACACAGTGGGGTCTAAATTAGAAACTGGCCCAGTAATTAAAAGTTTGAAACACAACAGAGGATGATGGGCATGGCAAATCTAAAACAGATGTGTGCCTACATTCTTTCCCTGGGACACAGTGGGGTCTAAATTAGAAACTGGCCCAGTAATTAAAAGTTTGAAACACAACAGAGGATGATGGGCATGGCAAATCTAAAACAGATGTGGGCCTACATTCTTTCCATGGGACACCGTGGGGGCTAAATTAGAAACTGACCCAGTAATTAAAAGTTTGAAACACAACAGAGGATGATGGGCATGGCAAATCTAAAACAGATGTGGGCCTACATTCTTTCCCTGGGACACCGTGGGGGCTAAATTAGAAACTGACCCAGTAATTAAAAGTTTGAAACACAACAGAGGTTGTTGTGGTATGGCTAATCTAAAACAGAGGTGGGCCTACATTCTTTCCAGGGACACAGATGGGGGCTAAATTAGAAACTGACCCAGTAATTAAAAGTTTGAAACACAACAGAGGTTGTTGTGGCATGGCTAATCTAAAACAGAGGTGGGCCTACATTCTTTCCAGGGGTCACAGAGGGGATTAAATTAGAAAACTGACCCAGTAATTAGAAGTTGAAACACATCAAAGGCCAAGTATTGCTAACCTATAACAGATGTCTATTTCCAGGTCCCACCAATTATAGAGCACAGGCATAATTACCACGGTGAGCATGGTGTAAGAACCCCCCACCTTCACAGACCTCTTTTTTCTGAACTACATATTGACATTTGTGGCAAGCAGGGCTGTATCAGGACATCATGGCTGGAAACATGAAGGGCAGAGCTCAGACTGGTGATGCTGAACATCTTCTACTTAAGGTCTGTAACAGTGTGGTGTGTGTTTGTGTTTTACTAAAGTTTAACAATGACATTAGCCCCCAACCTGTTTAACTATACATAGATATGTAAAATGCCTGCTTTTAAAAAATAAATAAAAACAAATACAAATTTAAAAGCTATTAGTGTATTTTTGAGATACTGTAATTACTTTATGGGATGGTTTTGTTTAATTGGTACTTGTAGGGGCTTGTGCTATGTACTTGTAGGTATTTTACGGGGTCGCACTTATTTTGGGGATTGTGTTGGTACTGCGTGATTTGTACATGCTGGTTCTGGGCCTGTGTATGGGCATGTATTTTTGAAAATCTGCACTTATTTTGTGGGTTGGTATTGTTTAATTGGCTCTAGTGGAGTCATGTGCTCTGTATTTGTCTGTATTTTATTAGCGTGAGCGCTCGGACTCTATGGGGTGTATTGGTAGTGCTTAATTTGTACATGGTGGTTCTGGGGCTGTGTATCTGTAGGTATTTTTTAAAGTCTGCACTTGTTTTGTGGGTCGGGGTTGTTTAATTGGTACTTGTGGGGTAATGTGTTATGTATAGGCATGTATTTCAGCGCGAGCGCACTTGTGATGTGGGGTGTACATGGTGGTTCTGGGGCTATGTATGGACATGTATTTTTTTGAGGGTGTGCACTTATTTTGGGGGCTCATGGCCATGCTTAATTTGTATTTATGGGTTCTGGGGTTATGCATTTGTATGTAGTTTTGATGGGCGGCACTTGTTTTCTGAAGTGGTGCCATGGTTTAAATTGTACTTGATGTTTCAGGGGTTGTGTATGGGCGTGTATTTTTGGGGGTCTGCACTTATTTTGGGGGCTGCGGGCCATGCTTAATTGGTACTTGTGGGGTCTTGTGCTATGTCTGGGCCGGTATTTTTGTGGGGTTGCACTTATTTTGAGGGCTGTATGGTGGGCTTATTATGTACATCATGGTTCAGGGGCTGTGTATCTGACTGTATTTGTGGTGGCGCAAGGGTTTAATTTTTACAGGGTTGTTGGGGGATCTGTATGTATTTTTATTTTATTTTTATTTATTTTTTTATGTGTATTTATTGTAGGGCCACAGAATTCTGGGTTCTCACATGTAATGGCTGCTGTAGGGTATTTAGACGGAGAGCTTTGGGGGTGCAAGGTTATTCATTTTAGAACTCAGCTATCAGCGTTGCTGGATGCAGAGCTCTAAAATGAATAACCTTGCACCCCCAAAGCTCTCCAGAGCTGTCCTGTACTCTGGGGAGGCCCGTTATTAACTTTTTCCAAGCTGCTCTCAGAGCCCCTAGGGGTTCTGAGAACAAATCGGTAAAAGTTAACAACGGGCCTCCTCAGAACCGCCCTGCACTCAGGGAAGGCCCGTTATTAAGTTTTCCGAGCTGCTCTCAGAACCCCTAGGGGCTCTGAGAGCAGCTTGGAAAAAGTTAACAACGGGCCTCCCAGAGTACAGGACAGCTCAGGGAAGGCCCGTTATTAAGCTTTCCGAGCTGCTCTCAGGCCCCCAGGGGGTCTGAGAGCAGCTCGGAAAGCTTTAACAACGCGCCTCCCCAGAGCCATCCTGCCCTCTGGGGTGGTCCGTTATTAAGGTTTTCCGCCTGCTCTCAGGCCCCCTGGGGGTCTGATAGCAGCTTTGAAACCTTAATAACGCGCCTCCCTAGAGTGCCGGTCGGCTCTGGGGAGACGCGTTATTAACGTTTTCAGCCTTACTCTCAGACCCGCGTTGCTGGATGCAGAGCTCTAAAATGAATAACCTTGCACCCCCAAAGCTCTCCAGAGCTGTCCTGTACTCTGGGGAGGCCCGTTATTAACTTTTTCCAAGCTGCTCTCAGAGCCCCTAGGGGTTCTGAGAACAAATTGGTAAAAGTTAACAACGGGCCTCCTCAGAACCGCCCTGCACTCAGGGAAGGCCCGTTATTAAGTTTTCCGAGCTGCTCTCAGAACCCCTAGGGGCTCTGAGAGCAGCTTGGAAAAAGTTAACAACGGGCCTCCCCAGAGTACAGGACAGCTCAGGGAAGGCCCGTTATTAAGCTTTCCGAGCTGCTCTCAGGCCCCCAGGGGGTCTGAGAGCAGCTCGGAAAGCTTTAACAACGCGCCTCCCCAGAGCCATCCTGCACTCTGGGGAGGTCCGTTATTAAGGTTTTCCGCCTGCTCTCAGGCCCCCTGGGGGTCTGAGAGCAGCTTTGAAACCTTAATAACGCGCCTCCCTAGAGTGCCGGTCGGTTCTGGGGAGACGCGTTATTAACGTTTTCAGCCTTACTCTCAGACCCTCGTGGGTTTGAGAGTAAGGCTGAAAACGTTAATAACGCGTCTCCCCAGAGCCGGCCGGCACTCTAGGGAGGCGCGTTGTTAAGGTTTGCAGCCTTACACGCAGACCCTCGAGGGTCTGAGAGCCGCGTTATAGCTAAGGCTAAAGCGGGTCTCAGACCCCGAGGGTCTGAGAGCCGCTTTAGCCTTAGCTATAACGCGGGGCTCCGAGGCCGTAGAAGCCCGGAGACCCGCGTTATCAAGATAACGGATCTCTCTGCCTCTGAGCAGAGAGATCCGCTATCATGATAACGCGGGTCTCCGGGCTTCTGCGGCCATGGAGACCCGCGCCTCAGGGTTTCAACAAGGCGGCTCTCAGAAGCCGCTGGGGAATCCCCCAGCGGCTTCTGAGAGCCGCCCCGTGAGGTTTAATTACAGAGAATGCCGCGTGTGTTTCAACGAGGCCTAGGTGTGTCGGTGCTAGCCGCCATAGTGCGGTGTTTGTTTTTAAAAAAAAAAAAAAAAAGAAAAGGGAGTAATGGCGTGTGGCCAGCGCCTGTGGGGCCCTGACCACACGCGCTAGGGCCCTAGGGGCCCTTACATATATATATATATATATATAAATAAATAATAAAAAAAAAATGAATAGTGTTTTGGGGGCCTTGGGGTTGGGGCTCCCAGGGTCCCTTAGGGCAGCATTTTTTTTAAAAAAAATACAAATATGAGGGCCCTGAGCACAGGGCTCAGAGACCCCAGGTCTCCTTGGGGCCTGCTTTTAAAAATAAAAAAAAATGTTGCAAGTGTGACAAGGGGTTTAGGAGACCCTGAAGTCTAGAACATTTTAAAAATAGAAAATCACATAAATAAAAAAAAAAAAAAAAGCTGTTGGAATAAATAAAAGATAATAATGATTAAAAAATAACTATCCCTGGTAGGGAGCCTCAGACCCCTCAAGTACCCCACACCACTCACCGTAGTTCAGGATGGCATTGGATCTGATTTTGTTGCCCTGAAAAACCCAGGACCTCACACATGTTGCATCCACATTGGAGTTTAGACTGAGCTCCGCCCCCACACATGGTTCACAGCCTTGTTCAGCTAAGGTGAAAACCAGGCATGGCTCCTAGGATCCGGTTTCCTGGCTATGTCTTATAGAGACAATCTTAGAGCTCGTATTATGCAAGAGCGCCACCATGTGGAATTTGTTTATTAAACCGTGTATAGTTTTTGAGAAAAGTTTTTTACAGTTGTCAATATGTATTTATACTTACAGAACCTAGGGATTCAACAATTTGAATCTTGATATATATATATATATATGTATATATATATATATATATATATATATATATATATTTTTTTTTCTCAAATTTATAAAAAAAAAAAAGAAAATAAAATAATTTCAACACTTGCTGTGCTTTTATGAAGGGTTCTGACCTAGAAGATGAATTGTGGGGTGCTTAAAGGTAAATCTGTCTCTCTTGTACACAGGACTGTCAAGAGTCTGGGGAACCCCATGTGGAAATGGAGACCGTGCAGCAAGATGAGTTACAGGCCCTGGGTCGTTCTGAACGACGTTGTCAGGAATGTTATTTTTATTTTACTGCTAATGGGAACCCATGTGTTTGCATAGGTTATGATGCCGAACTCAGGTGTGCGCTTGCCTCTCTCCAACAAATCCTTCATGTTCAAGATGGGTCAAACACCTTGTCACAGGATAACGTTTCTGCAGGTAAATATTAGGGTTCTTTTTGTAACCCCCTCTGAAAACCTAACAAACCCTACAATCAGACCTATATTTGGTCATCTTAGTGAGTTCGTATAGTCTATGTATTATCTTGTATGTGTAACATTATTTTTTATGTTTTTTATCCCGAGGGGTCCCTATGGATGAAGCGATCCGGAATTTGGATGCAAAGCTTAAAAGCCAGCCCCGCAAAAGGAAGTCCCCTGGTTCTAAGGACGGCCCGCCTATTAAGAAGGGCCCCTCAAGCCGAAAAACCCAAGGTGATTTTTAGAAAATGTAGAGTCTGATGTATACTGTCCTTAGCGTGTCTAAACGTCTTTCACACCCACCGGTATAGCAGCTATAACTAACCCTAATATGTATTTTGCTATCTTTACATCCTAGAATCATCACACCAGAGCTCCGGAGACGCTGGCCCTCAGCCTAAGCAGCGGATGTCGTCTTTAAAGGTCTGCACTGGGACTGCTCAAAACCCCACCGCGTCATCGGTACACGTGAACCAACCCGAACATCAAGACCCACCCTGCAACCTCTCTACAGCCACCGATCATGGTCCAGGTACAACTCTTAACGGCACCACACCAACCGTCATAAAGGGAATGCCTAGTACCGCGAACACTTCTGCAACAACTATCCCGGGGATGGGGCTTGGACAAACAGACATTATCGATCGTACAACACCAAACGCCCAACTGTTTGTACCGTGTGAGGTCTCTGGAGGGTCCCCAAAACAGTGCAGCAGTCCTAAAATAAACTGGCTGTCCTTAAAGAGTCGTAGGAAGAAGTTCCAGACCCCTGAGCTGCAATCTGGGCCTTTAGACCTGTCTTTTAAAAATTCTGTTAAGGTACAGCCGGCTCCACCTAGGGCCCAGAGTTCTAATACCGGGGTGTCTGGCCACACCCTAACCCCTACAGGGTGTACAACTATCCCCTCCGTGTTATATGACCCTTCCTTGGAAAATGATCACCCTGCAGAGGATCCCTACTCCCACTGTATAGAACTACTTAAGGCTCTAGCTGGTACTACCCAAAGTTCTGAAGCCCCGGCATCCCCATGTGATACTTCTAAGATGATCCCCTCAGGGTTACAATCAGTAGGGTCTCAATCAGTAGCACCCAGCCACAACACTGCCTCTACATCAGCGGCCACCCGTTATGGCGATAAACATTTAACCTCCCCATGTCTGATGTCCCCTGATACACCCCCGGGGGCATACGACCCCACCAGTCCTTCGCCAAGTGCCTGTGCGCAGTGGTCTTCACCCTCTTCATCAATATACCCCGACAGCAGTATATGGTGTAGCGGAACGCAAAATCAGAGTTTTGGAACACCCTTGAGCGATGATCAGGACTCTCAAACTCCTGGGAGTTCACACTGGAACCCTGTTTTTACGTCCCGCTCTGGTCCATCAACAGTGAGTGGTGGTGATAACGCCAGCCATTGTCCTATAACCGGGGTGGCTCAGGGAGTTGGCAATCATACCTCTAATGTCATAAGTACGGGCCTTGAAACCAACCTTTCAAACCGTACTAAAGTTCTAGACAGCTACATTAAAGAAATCCACCAGTCGTTCAGACAATTAAAATACCAGCTCCCTCTAAAAACTTTAAAACTGTGTAAGAACGACGGTAATATAGGGGCATCCAGAGGTAGCATAAAGGCTTTAAAACAGCTGATGGCTCGGTGTAGAAACACAATGGCCCAAACTTGCGCTTCAACAGTTATAGCCATGGGTAACATACCATCATGACTAGGCGCGCGTACATACACGGGGAATGTTAGAGCTACATTTACCAGTACAATGGGCCGTAGGTCTAAATATGAAAAGAAGCCACAGCACCTGCTTAGTAGAGCTCTAAGAGTTTTACAAGCGCTCAATAGTCAGAGGTCATGTCAACCCCCAAAACCAACACCCATAAGACCTCAAAATATAGAGTTAGGAGGTGCTGATGGTCTTTACAGACCCTCTGGGGGTGACCGTCCGAGCCGTCTCAGCCTTAAGCAGTCTGAAGGAGCCCCATCCGAAGTAGGTGTAGGGTCAGTGTCACCATTTGTAAACAACACAAATATTGTTCAGATCGGCGGGGGACAGTTACCAAAAGCCAGATGGGCCCATAAGAAGCCAAAGTGGCTTGGTAGCTCTAGAAAACGCAAGGTTGTAATAAAAAAGTTAAAGAAAGCCATACTCTGCGTTACCAGAAGGTCTAAAAACACATCTACATCTAACCATACCCCTGTGAGCTCTCCAACAACCAGTAATTCTCAAACTGAGGCTTCAGAACCAGTATTTATGGAAAGTGTGAGACGGTATAGTCGAGTTGTAGAGCGGTTTAACGCTACAGAGCACTATGAGGAGTTTAGGTTTGTTAACCTAGATCGCCTACACTCCTCAGATCATGGCATTATAGCTATACATCAGGCTGTGCAAGCGCTAATCGAACGATTGTTACACGATGTGGGTCCTAATGATTTCTTTCAGATGCGTTTTCAGGGACAGGGTCTCAATAGTCCCCTGTTCACCAGACGGTCATCTCGGGATGTGTTTGACGCTGTAACGTTTTTAGAAAACCTATCTAAACTTTTACAGAGCAAGGCTGAATTATTGACGTACGGGTCCTTTAGAATCATCGCCCTCGTTGTTAGGGGTCGCGAGGGTGGTGCTTCCAGAGCCTTAAAGAGCGTTATGTACAGTAAAATCATTGGCAAGAAATCTCGGTGGTTGCTCGATTTTAATACCGGAGCTACCAACATGTGTCTGGCCGCAAGCATTGCGGGCTTATTGATGGACCGCTCTACCCCAGACGCCGTCATTATGTCGATGGCTGTAGCGGCACATGAGGCACTTCAGCTACCGACTGACAAAATGGTCGGTTTTGGGGATCTGAGCCTTTTTGAGAATCACTTTGCTGTGACGGTTAAAGTTCTATACCATGCCGGTTCTTGGAAGTACTTCACTACCAATGAAGGTGTGAAAAACAAGACCGTGTATGTGTTGCATCATGAAAACCACTTTTATGGTGTCTTGAACCTGAAGGGTTTTCTAGGGGCCAAGTATGTGTGCGAGCATTGCGATCATATATACAACAATCGGACCAAACACCAGTGTGAATTTCACTGTAAATTGTGTCAGAGGGACGGTTGTGTCAATGACAATGCTCAGAAAGTGAACTGCACAAAGTGTAAGCTGTTTTGTCGGTCGCAAGACTGCTAATCACGCACACCGGCCTAGCCCAATGTGTTCTTAAAGCCGACTGTGGGACATGCGGTCGCTACAAACCTGTCGACCACAAATGTAAAGGCATGGTATGCCCTAGGTGTACCGCTGCTTTTATAGCCGGAACAACACATGAGTGTTACATGCTCAGAAGTCACTACCAGAAAAAAACAGAAGACTATATCGTATTTGATATAGAGTGTACGCAAGAGACGGGTGTGCACCAGCCAAACTATATTTACGCCCACCATCTAACAGGTGATGAGAGCTGGGAGTTTGAAGGACGGTCATGCGTGAATGATTTCCTCATCATGTTCATGCAACCTCGATACCAGGATTATACATTTCTGGCTCACAACTCCAAAGCATATGACTCATTCTTCATTATCCGTGACCTGATACATGAAAAGCTGCCCATTAGTCTCATAACCCAAGGTTCCAAACTAATGCTGCTTAAGGTTGTACCTTTTGACATTAGGTTCATAGACACCTTGAATTTTCTGCCCATGAAGTTGAGCAAACTGCCAAAAGCCTTTGGGTTTGAAGGCTGTAAAGGTTATTTCCCTCACTTTTTTAACACCTGGGCTAATCAGAATTACAGCGGCCCTATGCCTCCGCCCGACAGTTATGGTTGCGATGCCCTCTGAAAAAGAGAGTTTTCTACAGTGGTACGATGAAAACCGTGAAAAATGGTTTCATTTTCAAACTGAATTGAAAGCATACTGTCAGGCGGATGTTATGATATTGTGAAAAGCATGCAACCTTTTCAGAGATATTGTGGTGGCGATGACAAAGCGGGTCCTGTTTGTTGAAACCGAATCACTCAAGAGTCAAGAAAAAATAACTGTATACCTGGACCCATTTCAAAACATTACTCTGGCTTCAATGTGCATGTCTATTTATTAACACATGTTTTTATTGCCTGGAACTATCGCCTTAGTACCACCTGACCTCTATAACGGCAAGCAGAAACGTTACTCCACCCCCTCTATTCAGTGGCTCATGTACGTCTCTGCGAGTGAGAGCATCTTCATTCAGCACGCTTTGCAGGGTGGCGAATACCGGCTGGGTCGCTACTATCTAGACAGGTATGCATTAATTAACGGTGTACCAACGGCCTTTGAGTTCAACCGGTGTTTTTACCATGGCTGCCCTCAGTGTTACAAGCCCCATGAGTTTAATAGACTGCAGGGAACCACGTTTGAACATCTGCACCGCAGGACTATGGCGAAGGCGCAGTATATTGAGAGTTGTGGGTTTGTTTTGAGAACTCTATGGGAACATGATTGGGTAACTGAGCTATCGAAAGATGGTGAACTGAGCACTTTTATTAGGAGCCAGCAGTTACCTTCACCGCTGGAACCCCGTGACGCCTTATTCGGTGGTCGTTCAAACGCCATTCAATTGTACCGTGTAGCTGGCCCTGGTTAGAAAATACATTACTACGACTTCACAAGTCTGTATCCGTTTGTGAACAAGGTGAAGTTGTACCCTATGGGCCATCCTACAATCATATACCGGAACTTTAAACCTCTCAAAGAGTACTTTGGAATCATTAAGTGTCAGATTCACCCACTGTGGAAACTTTACTTTCCGGTGCTCCCTTATAGAGTCGAGGGTAAGCTAATGTTCCCCCTATGCCGTACCTGCGCTGAAAGTAAACAGCTTAGCAAATGTCTGCATAGTGATGAGCAGAGGGTGCTGGAAGGGACATGGTGTACCATCGAGGTGCAGACGGCCCTAGAGAAAGGGTATCGCCTAGGTAAAATCCTGGAAGTCTGGCATTTTCCAAACACAACAACCCAGCTCTTTTCTGAGTACATCATCTTGTTTCTCAGAGACAAGCAGGAGGCCTCGGGGTATCCAGAATGGTGTGTCGATGAGCCCTCAAAGAAAAAGTATATCGCTGATTACAAAGCTCGCAAGGGTATTAAACTGAGACCTGCGTTCATTAAGGTTAAACCCGCCCGCCGTCAGCTAGCTAAGCTCTGTCTCAATTCCTTGTGGGGAAAGTTCGCACAACTTACCAATTTGTCAAACACATCCATCGTCACAGATCCAGATGAGCTTTTTAAGTACATATTCACACCGGTTTATGACATATCCAGTTGTGAATTTATTGACGACGAGATGGCCGTTCTATGCTGGAAATACGCCAAAGAGTACCCCACAACGTGTAACAATATAAACATCTTTATAGCCTGCTTCACAACCGCTCACGCCAGGCTAGAGCTTTACAGTTTGCTGGACAAGCTTCAGGAACGGTGTTTGTACCATGACACTGACTCGGTTATCTTTGTGAGTAAAGAGGGTGATGAAGATCCTCCGCTGGGTGATTATCTAGGGGATTTGACCAGCGACCTCGAAAAGGGGGAGTATATACAGGAATTTACCTCATCAGGCCCTAAGACGTACAGTTATAAGACCTCAAACAACAAGGTTTGCATGAAAGTCAAAGGTATCACTTTAAACGTCAACAATACGATTAAAATAAACTTTGACAGTCTGAAGGGTCTGGTGCACGAATACTCCGCCTCGAGCGATCACAAAAATAGCAAAGCCATTGTTGTAAACCACCCGAGCATTGTCAGGTCCAAGAAAAAATGGGAAATTACAACCCAACCTATGTATAAAACCTTAAGAGTAGTGTTTGACAAACGGGTCCTCACATCGGACTATAAAACACTGCCTTACGGTTACTAAAAGACATTAGAGGCTCGAACTCCACCCAGACATGGACACTAGACTACAACACCCATTCTCCTGCGTTTTAGCAGGTCCCTCCAATAGCGGTAAAAGTTTTTTTATAAAGAAACTGCTAGAAAATGCTCCCGGTGTTTTATCTCAGACCCCTAACAACATTGTGTGGCTTTATTCATGCTGGCAGGATCTTTACACAGAGCTCACCCTAAAGTTCCCCCACATTCGGTTTATAGAGGGTATCCCCGATAGTCTCAACGACGATGATTTGCTACCAAAACAACTTGTAAACATGGTCGTGGTGGATGACCTCATGCGTGAAGGCGGGGACCACCCCGAGATTGAGCGGGCTTTTACGTAATATTCACACCACCGTAATCTGAGCATATGCTATATAGTGCAGAACCTGTTTTACAAGGGCAAGAGCAGCCGGTCCATAACTCTCAACGCCTCATACCTGGTCTTATTTAAAAACCCCAGAGTCAAACTTCAGATCTCAATTATAGCTAAACAAATGTACCCCAGAAACACCCCGTTTTTCATGGAGGCCTTTAACGATGCTACAGCAAAACCCCGTGGTTACTTGCTGGTGGATTTGAAACCCAACACTCTTGAAGACTACAGACTACGAGCCGGCATGCTACCACCTGATTTCCCAGTCGCCTACACGCCTAAAACAATGCCCAAAACCTATAAAAAGAACAAGTAAAAAGATGTTTATAACATTTACACTCTAAACCTTGTAATATAAGGACCCCACAATGTCTGCGAGGTTGCGGCGTAATTTAGGCCTTCTAAAAATGTTGATCACAGCCAGCCCCTCTAAAAGAAAAGCAATCCTTTGCGCTGCCTCGGACGACTTAGTGGCCGCCATTTCAGAAATAGCCCTAAACACCCTAAAAGGTAATGTCCCGATATCAACGAGCCAGTTCCGCGTTCTGAAGAAGAAGCGCCACATTATTAAGAAGCTCAGCAATAAGAGGGCACCGCTCCTTTCCAAAAGAAAACTGTTCAAACAGTCAGGAGGCTTTATAGGGTCGCTGTTAGGTATAGCTATACCCCTAATCACAGGGTTACTGTCGAGGTCCTGATGGAGCACGCCCACAAAATGTACCTCGTACCACAGCAACAGCTGGAACATCTTGGCCCTTCTAACACGGATGTCTGGGACATACGCAAAAACGAAACGCAGCGTCTCGATGCTGAAATCAAAGCCATTTTGAACCGAACTGATTTAAAACAGCACGACAAAGCAGGGCTTTACTCAGGAGCCCTTCAAAACTTTCTACAATACTACAAGCAGCTAACCTCTGAAAAAAACAAACTGACGCTGTATACCCCAGATGCTGAACAGCAGCCAGGACCCTCTACGGCGTCTCAAGACATAGGCCCCACAACTGATGCCTTTGTCTTAGACCTTTTAAAAAATATCAGTCAGAAATATAGAGGGGCTGCTCAAATGCTGCTCAGTAAAATGACTACTACTAAAGATTTGACCACCTGGAACGACCGGGGTGAATTCGTTTACAAAGGGCAGCCGGTTGCTGGTTCCCATATGTATGATCTGGTCCGGGGTCTCACACACGGTAAAACCCTATCGACACAAGACGCTCCTAGAGGCTGGGAGCAGTTCCTAAGTGCAGCTGCGGAACTCAACATTCCCTCCACGATTATCGGTAATGCAGAGAATCGCCGTAAGCTTGAAAGATTAAAGATCCGGCCCCAGCTGTTTTTACAAGGAGCCCCGCTATATCGACATCACCTTTCTTTCCACAACTAACACCCGTTCGGAACAGTGCTGCTCTTCCTATGGAGCCTAAAAAGAGACTATTCAAAATGAACACCTGGCTACCGCTCTAATTTTGCACACCTGTACAGTTTTTGTTAAAAGTTTTTACGGTTCGA
Organism: Pleurodeles waltl; assembly: GCF_031143425.1. NCBI lineage: Eukaryota > Metazoa > Chordata > Amphibia > Caudata > Salamandridae > Pleurodeles > Pleurodeles waltl. Next base: position 1,006,228,250 of record NC_090444.1, read on the forward strand.
AAAACTGTGCTTCATTTTATATGTTTAACCTTGTAAATGTTAGTGTTGAAACATGCTTGTAATAAACACTTTTAAATTTTCATCAGTAGTCTGCCATCTTTTTTGTTTATAAATGCTTTGAAAATGTGCGCAGTGTGACTTAAAAAAAAAAAAAAAATGCCAAGGATGAAAGCATGTCTAAGATGTTTTTTATTTTAGGCACACATAAGTACAAATAACAGCTTTACAGTACCTTACACTTTTGACAAAGACCATATTCTGCTTTAACAACGTGCGACATTGTCCTGGAGTTTTCATTCACATATTTCATAAAAACATCATCGTTGTTTACTAGATCGTCTGAGTACAGATTTAAAACATTTCTAAACGTTATACCTTCCGACATTTTGCTAATACTGTAAAGTATATACAATGTTCCCCACATGTGATAGCCATAGGATCCTGTACCCGAAGTTTATTATACACAACAGTGGGTGATGCTTTTTTTACATATTTGAATATCGGCTTTGTATAAATACTATGCTCAGGGAATTCGGCTAAACTATCAAACACTATAACCTTGTCCACATCCAGAAACAGAGCCGCCCAATGTGCACCACCCCTGTAATGGGGATCGGTGTTAAAGACGAGGGTGCGGGGCCTTTCTGGACCTATCTTTTCAGGTAGTCCATCGCGTATTTCTTAGCATGTTTATGTCTACTTAAGAAGTCCTGTATCTCTGTAGTGTCCATTTTATATATTTAAAAAAAAAAAAAAAATGTTATTTTTGTATTTTACACTCTTTCAATGGTAGTCAAACATAAGCTGACGGGCGTGGTTGACCTGGATAATGCTGTTGAATACCGAAAACACAACCATGTTCACATTGGCCGCCAGCGCCTGTGTAAAACGTATTTCCGCTTTTAGATTTCCGTTTTTGATCAGGTTGTAATGGTCGCCGTCTTCCATGTCAGGCGTCAGGTCGAACGCAAACAGAGTGTAGCCGGCAGCATACCCTTCTCTTGAAACAACTACTCCAGAGTCCCTCAGCTGTTTCCCCGTTATCGAGACCAGTCCTAGATATTCCCGGACAAAATTTGATGTTCCAAAATTCGGCGTGAAAGGTTTTGCGGGGATCACGGCGCCCTCGTGAACCCGAGCAGCATAGTTGATATCATAGTGTTTGAAGTTGAAAGGGTTTGAGTTGTAGACGCCACTAAAAGCGGTATTGTCCACAAACCCTATGATGAAGAGTTTCGGTAATTGCCCCAGAAATAGATTCTGCTGCTGCGTTAATCGGGTTCCGGCGGGGATGCTGAATATCTTCAGAGCAACTCTTTCAATGGCATACTTGGCGTTCGATAATTGTAAAGCTTCAGCATGGGCCAGTCTGACACTTGGGGACACTTTCACTCTCTTTACAAACAGGCTCGCTGACAATATAACCAATTTATACTGCTCTGCATAACGGCTGATGAGACAGAAAGCGTCTTTGTTACGATTGAGTTTGATCTTAAGATTGATACCGTTGACTAACAGTTTGTCTTGGAAGAAAAGGTCTGAATGTACGCGCCCTAGGAGGTCAAAATGCCTACTGCCGGCGACGAAGCGGGCTCTTTTTTTAAATCCCTCATTGTCCCCGTCCAAAGCCGTGGTCTCCAAATGCGCTTCGGTATCTCGGTAGAAGAGCCCCGCTGAAAGATGTGTGTCCAGCGCATCGCAACTATAATTTAGAATACTCTCTATGTAGGCCCTGTAGGCATACATGTTATCACTCTGTGTGACAAGGCGATCGCCTTGGTTAATGTCCACTTGATTAAACATTGTTGCGATGGGGTAGGCTATCGGGGCCACTCTAGCATCATCCTCGATGTTGTCACCGTTCGCTTTGGTTATTTTACAGACGAGGTGCAGGAGAGTGTTGTTGAGATCAAGGTACATATTCATGGACCCCGACACATAAATCTCTATCGGTGCAAGGGGTGTCAGAGCTGCCATCGGCGACACTTCCATGAAAAAACTGTTTTCAATGCTTGCCTGTGTGGGTTTGAGAGAAAACAGATCTAACTCAGATTTGGCGCATTCACCCGATGCACAGTGTACGAAGGCCATGATCGATGTTTTAAAAAATATTCGCACTAGAACGAGTTCTCTTCTTCCTGGTCGATCTCTTCCGTCTTACGGCTCTTCTTTTGTGAGGGCCTTTTGAAGTAGTCCGGCGCTTCTTATAGGGCCTTGGTGGACCCCTACGCCTCGAAGCCCTGCGCTTCCTTTTAACACCACCATGCGCTTTATACAGCAACCCCGCTCCTTCTTGGGGCTGTCTATTCATGCGTTCGGCTACCGCAGACGTTACACTACCCACAACATCCTGGGCGATGTTTGTAGCAGCCGCTTTAACATGAGGTTTTGCAATTTCGAACCCTCTTCTCAAAAAGGGCATGGCTCTCCTAAACATGCTCCGGAAGAAACCACCCAATCCCGCCCCATACATAACCGGAGCCCCTTGAAAGTAGGGCTGGGGGCCCCCATACCCCGCCTGAACTCTATAATAGTCCCTGTACATAGAGGGATCCCCGTAGGTTTTCATGATGACCATTGCAGCTGTCTAATAGTCACCTTCGCGCCGGGGCCTTAAATGAAGCTTGACAATAACTTTCCCGTATTTAAAGGCAACCGGCTCCGACTGATCGTTGTACACCATGATGGTTATAGTGTCAAAATGGTTTTTAGAAATTGCAACATAGTCGAGTTTGTGATGTTGTATATTAACCATCGTGTTATTTTCGCCCTGCACAGGGACCCACCTCAACAATGGTGAATAACTGTCCCCGACCCTCTGCGGCTCTACAATATCGCTATAAACGTAGAGTGTATAAAATCCTCCGTTAATATCGGGACATGTAGGGTCTGGATCCACCTGCCTTTGCTGATGTTGTACGGTCCCTAAAACCCGTTGTAATTTACCACTACATTTAAACACAGTACTGAGCTCTGGGGCTTTAAGAAACACTTTTCTTCTAACGTAATCCAATACCAGATATATATTCGCATACGTCTCGATGCTGTCTATAGATTTGTTGATGGCCTCGACTACCGTCGCTACGGTGGGGTAATAGCCGTGTGGGAAAGACAGGTGAAAGGTCAGGGTATCCTGAGGGCGCTTTATATGAAATTTAACATCGGCCTTTGTAAAGGTATTCCAAGTTCTAGGGTACTGTATTTCCGTTAGTGCCACCTCCCACGGGCCTTTCAAATCCACTGGTTTTGCAAGTTTCACCATATAACTCGAAATCTGATTGTCTGGGAACATGTCCTTCGAAGCATTGGATGGCAGCGTGATATAAAAAGGGGAGTTCTCCATCATGCGCTTACAGCTTGACCTCACACACCGTGCAATGAGCGGGACAGGACCCAACTGTTAAATTTCTCGGGCCACCCACACCATTTGACCAACGCCTGTCTCCGGGCACCGCTCCCTTTCCTTTTTAGAACCTTTTCAACCCTGTACACCCTGTTCGGATCGTAGGGCACCTTTTGCAACTCTTCGGTGTAAAAGACACCCGATACCTCTTCCCCAGCGTAGTCTTTTAACCTGTAAATATATATCCCTTCTTTATGCTGCACACTTTCCACTATGAATATCTCATCGCTGAATGTTTGCTGGTAGCCTTTGGTGAAGACCCCCTTCAACTTTGAAACCCTGACATGATCCCCTTCTTTTAAATTTGGTTTCTTGACCTTCGGCGTGAGACGCCCACCGTACACCGTTCTCCACACCGTTAACGAATTATCCCTTGTTACCTTAACAGGGGCCATTTTGATTGTCCTGTGGTAGGTGGCGTTATAAACATCTATAAAAGCCTTTAGAACATCCACGTATCTGTAGGTGTTGTTGGCGGTGAAATATCGCCACATCTTCGACTTTAAAGTACGGTTAAAACGCTCTACAACAGCAGCCTTTACCTCTGTGTGCGTTACAAAATGTTGAACAGCGTTCTGGTCTAATAATTTTTGGAAATGTTTGTTTAAAAATTCCTTTCCTGCGTCTGTTTGTAGTTTCTGGGGCACACGCCCGCTAGCGAAGATGTCTTTAAAAGCAGATGTAACGCTGGTACCACTTTTATCGTTTAATGCCTCTGCATAGGCGTACTTGGACAAGACATCTATGACGGTTAATATATACATGGCGCCATCGTTATGTTTTGCTAGATCTTGAAGACTGATTATGTCGGCCTGCCACTGATAATCGAGCTGTGCGTTAACAACGGTGGCCCTCCTCTTAAAGCGTCTCCTGGCAGGTTTGTGCAGCGAATAAGCCTCTTCCCCCGCTAACCAAGTCTTCACACTGGCACGTTTTACAGATTCATTTTCAGCTCGAGCCCTTCTAAATAGAGCTTCGGAGCCTCCGAAACTTCCAACCCCATGTTTATCGTAATAAATCTTCCTTAAATCCGCATCCGTCATGCTGTCTCCCACCAACACCACGAAATGAAAGACGCCTGTTTTGTGTAAGGTCATTTTATTAAACATGAAAAACATAAAAGTGCGGCTGGGCTACACAACCAACGTGTATTTGACATTTTGTGCTACATAGCTTATAGATGTCATAACGCTGGACTGCTGTGGTCTTTTTACAATCGTATACATAGTACAACACCCCCACCCCTACACATGTTACTCAGAGCATGTCCTTTTACAAACCCTAAGCGCCACAAACTTTGATATTTTTATAGCTATACTCTCAATAGCTCTAGACATGACTTCCCGCTCCCCACGCCTATAACTCTGAACACTCAGGATACTGACAGAATTCAACAGTTCATACAGTTCTAGCCAGGACCATTCAGAACCTTTATCTGTGAGATAATCTTCAGTCATGTTCTCCAAAGCCTCGTGTATCCCCGTCTCAGGTGAAAGTCTTAACTCTCGATTGTGATCTTTGTCCGATGTCCGGCATTTAACAGATGCGCTTAGCCGTCCATTGATACACCACTTGGCGATACACACATGACTGCTACATTGCATCAAGGCCGAAGGTTCCGAAATGTTCAGATACCGCAGAGTCACAGGATGTATTTCAGCTATTCTTTCTTTAACCAGCACAAAAATCAATCTCCCGATACAGATGTAGCCCGGGTGTAACTCATAGACATCTTGCATCTCTATACCCGGATTCCCCGCCTAAAAGTGAGTAAGTATGGAGCGTTAAGTAACACATTTATGGTCTACTTTTTTTTTTTTTTTTTTTTTTTAAACATTTATTTATTTATTTTATTTATTTATTTATTTTTTTTAAAACAGCTTTCGTGGGGCTAAAGACATCATTCTTCTGTTTTTATAATAAATGTCACACATTCGTCTTTCTATAACCCTTTCTAACATACTTATGTCAAAGTGGAGACACATCCCATGCATGCGGTCGAGTTTTGAGCAGGGCTCAGCAGCGTATCGGATCTCATTGACAGCCGCAGCCAAGACCTTAATCATATCACTGTGGACACCTTTCTTCACAGCAGACAGCCCATACACAACCCTTAACAACTTATATACCCGGTTAGGGTCTATCCGACTACAAATGTGGCGAATTATTCTTGCTGTGTATGCATCGTATAAACATTCATGAGCCTCCTGTTGAGGCTCATTAATTTTATGCCCGTAACAAAGATCATAATAATCCCGTTTAACACATGCGTTCACAGCGGCCGCTGCAAAACCTTTAACTGGACATATGGTGGCCCAGGGTACGCCCGGAGCTTCCTTTTCAAAATCGCTGCTAGTGTAGGTGCAGACACATTTCTTACGAGGCTCTTTGTTCTGGCTTGTAATACTTCCAGACTGTCTGGAACAGCATAAGCAGTAAAAATGTACGGCGTTAACCTTTGGAGTTGACCCTTCTAGAGGCTCTCTTTCTTCAGCTACGTTCTAGGGTTCAAACAGAAAGCACAAGGCACATTATTAGTTAAATGTATGACATTAGAGTATACAGGCATAAAATAAAAAAAAAAAAAAAAATGTCATTACCAACCTCCATATTCGCATCACACTCAGAGGCTCCTCTGAAATCCTGGGAGTCGCAGAGGTCCATTGGGGTAGAAACATCGCCGGAGCTTACACCTGATGGCTGTACAATAACGGCCTCTGACTCTGGGTCCTCCTGGACACCCATGTCTTCATAGATGGGCGAATTCGGTGGTGCTACACATTCTTCAACATCTCCAATGTCTATGAAGTAAGATGCAACACTTAATTCATCTTTCGAGGCATTGCTGTCGCTGTCGGCCCCCTTAATAGGGGATATCTGGGTCGACACATCCTTGAGGTTGAGCTTTTCAAGCCGATAGCAAAGTTCCTCTTCAAAACCGGTAACATCGGTATCTTGGGTGGCAGGGACACCCTGTTGTGCATTCTCATCCATCGTAAGAGGGGCTAGGGTCCGGTAATATCTACCAATAGTGTTCAGGGCCCCTGAGGAGGCGGCTTTTCTTGCGATCGGATTGTATCTCTTCATGGCACCTTGCCAAACTGTTTCAGCCCTGGTTCGCGGTTTAACCAGCTCCTTATATAACATTTAAAAAAAATATATAAAAAAAAAAAGGGGGGCTAATACGTGACACCATGAGGGCACATCCCACTTGACACCCCCATGCACACACGTCACTTCCGGGGAGGGCTTTCAGGGACACCGGAAGTCCCAGCCACCGGAAATGACGTCATATCCGGGGGGCGGGATAACTGTCACTTTTAATATGATGATTAAAGGTATCCCTTCCTACTACTCTCCTGCTTTTCATGACTGAGAGTGTGTCTGCGTTTGACGTTTGTCAACCGATGATCTTCGTGTATGTTTAATTTTTGACTCGCACACTATTCCTACAGGTTCTACGCTTCCCCTTTCATAACAGGTTATTGTTTGCACGTATTTTTAATTACGGTTACAAAGGTGGCGTTACTCACGATGATAATAATTTAATCATCACACCTATTTGCAAAACATGCTTTCGTGCAGTGAACCATAATTGTGTAATCCCTTCTGCTACAACAGCTAATGAATTATCTATGAGCAAAGAGCTGTGTTTTCTGCTCAACTGAATAATTAATTCTTGTTTGAGACGGCATTCGAGCTGGCACTAGCTTCGACGACTTTTCAGCTCACAACATCAGCCGTTCGACTCTGCCATCCTCTGAGTCACCTCGGAAGATTTAACATTACATCTCCCACTTCCTTTTGAGAGGATTGGTTTAAAGTATTTCCAACCAAAAAGATGACCTGCTTATCTATATATTGTTGGGGACTGGGAAAGACGGTTGATCCTGGAAAGACACTTTTCTGCTTTTGCTACCTTCTTAGTTTAATGAATATTTTCTCTTAAGCGCAAATCTGCGTGTTGTTTGGCAACAAAACCATTAACTTAGGCGTCAAATGTTGTTAATAAACTGAAAATGAAGAGCTAAAATCGGACCTGGTAAATAAGAGAACAATCTTATCGCGGGTTATTCTGGCAGCCCTCAAACGGAGGTGCTTGTACTACCCTCCATTCATTGTATTTTTTTAACAGTGCTAACAATGGAAAAAATAGAAGAGCAAGTACCAATATCTTAGTACCTACTTGCTTCTGATACTGGTACTGGTACTCTCCAATTAAAAATATTGTAACTCTGCTGAGAAATGCAGGTACTCTTCCTGTCCAAATAAAGAAGTGCTGGTACTCAGTGCCTGACACTACTGGCCCATTTAAAGCACTGTTTGCAAAGCCACACCGGCAGGTTTATGCACTTGCATGGGAACACATTTCAGAGTATTGGGAATTTGTAGACAGTTTTATAACAATCTCTGGAAACCTCCAACTATTGCAAGTTTCCATTATTTAGCCCGGGAAACGTTTGTGAATTCCTAGATGCAACTACGGGAAAGGCTTTTTGCGTGCATGCACCTAGGGAGAAATGCAATCACATTTGTGCAATAGCTATTTTTTTTACCTATGTATCCCTCATACGAAAAATGATTTAGTCCATGCAGATACATCTCCCTCTCGATCTATTTTCTGGGTGTTCCCTCCACAGTACAACAACACCCAAAAGGGATTTAGGGCAAAATATACGACCCTCACTGTTTGTGTCTGGCAATTTTTACTGACTCGCAAATTGCGAGTCGCGGACACTGATGTACAACAGTGTCTGAGACACTGTTTACAATTCGCAATGGGTCGCAAGATACCTGCCTCACTGTTTACAATTCGTAATGGGTCGCAAGATACCTGCCTCAATATTCATGAGGCAGGTTGCAATTTACAACCCAGTGTGAATGGCTGGCACTCAAGGAGGTGGTCGCCTGCTACGATCAGCTGGCCACCATGTCTGTGCCTGCTTTTTAAATACATCACTTTTTTTTAAATGCAGCCCATTTTCCTTAAAGAAAAACAGGACACATTTCAAAGTTTAAAATGAAAAGATTTCTTTTAGTTTTTTTGGAATGACCACTTGTATGTGGGACCAATGCCTGCTCTGAAACAATGTTAGTGCTGACATTCACAAAAGTGACCTTGGGGACCCCTTCCCATTTGCAAAAGGATTACCACCCCCTTCACAGTGTCAGTAAAATATGAATGTTTTGAGACCGTGTTCCCAGTCTAAAACATTAATTTATACCAGTGCGACCCACTGTTAGGAGGGCATGCCCTTTACATTCCCCTTCCTAATTGCAACTTGCAAGCCCTATTTTGCAAGTCGGTTAATAGTGTTTGTACATAAGAAAATGCATTTTACTGACGTCATACATCTAGCCCTTAATCCCACGCATGACAAGAGCAAATCTACTGTGTCTAGGTTGATGATATATGTTAGAAATGGGGTCTTTGATTGGAAGTAAGGTTACTCCCTGTCCAAGCAAGGGAGAGAACCTTTGGTTGCCGGGGGACCGGGACGCTTCCCCTGATTGTCCGAACGCAGCTTCCTGACTGCATTTGAAGGCGCGCCCCTTGCAGGACGCGGAGAGAACCTTTGGTTGCTGGGGGACCGGGTCGCTTCCCCTGATTGGCCGAACGCAGCTTCCTGACTGCATTTGAAGGCGCGCCCCTCGCGGGACGCAGAGAGAACCTTTGGTTGCCGGGGGACCGGGACGCTTCCCCTGATTGGCTGAATGCGGCTTCCTGACTGCATTTAAAGGCGTGGCCCTCGCGGGACGCGCGCGGGCATGCGCCCGGGTGAAGACCAGGCCAAGACAGGCCTGTCTACACCCGTCAACGGCTGACTGAGGCTGGGCTGGGCCTACTTTCTTTCGTCTGCTGCTCTATACACAAGTAAGATCCAAAGCACTTCAATTTGTTGGCACTTGTAGCTGTTACTTCCCCGGTTTCATGGGGAAGAGAAAAGCTGCCGATCCCCTGGACCCTTTGACTGACCGCAAAAAGCAGAGAAAGCGTTCTGCTAAACCAGCTATTAAGCCCAAAAAACCCTTTGAAGAGATTGATCTGTTATTTGAAGAGGTTGAGGCGATACTAAATTGTACAACCAGTCAAAATGGTGCACCTCCTTCAAAAAACGCCTTAGTCCACCCTGGGAGGATTCAAGATTTTTTTTAAAAAAGACACAGGATCACAACACACCATTCACTTACTTTCCCCTCCAATGATTTAATAAACAAGGTCAATGACTCTTCGCATAGGTGAGGGTCTCCTCAAGTGGGAACAGAGGGAAGTACTCCTATTCCAATTATACCACTGAGCCCTGTGATCAAACTGATCCAAAATATACCTTGTAGGAACCGGTTTGAGGCATTAGCTGAGGAGGATGAAATACCCAGAGCTTTTGACCCCATTGTAGTCAACCGTAATGAAGAGGTTATCCCTCGCACCCCAGTCCTAGCTCCTCCTCCTCTCTTAATGCATTCCCTCATTGAGCCTAATGTCTCCCTTATACTCCAGAGAGTGGAAGAAGCCAGGTCCTTGGTGTTACAACTGGCAAAATGCTTGCAGGTGAGACCAGAACCTGGATGCAAATGCCATTTAAGAAACGACGGGGCGAATAGAGGTCACATAGTGACTGATCCAACTCCACCTTCCTGGCGTGCACAGGGGGGCCAGGCCATTGATTATCAAAAGGAAAAGATACACTGGGCTGGTATAGATGTGAATGCAACATGCTCTAAAGACAACCTCGCACAGGAGTACCAAGTCAGTAAAAAGCCAACAGATGAGGGGGCTACTATGAAAAACCTTACTTCTTCCAATAGCCGCCACTCAGACTTCTCAAATTATTTGCCAACTAGGAGCTGCAAAGAGACTAACAACCCCCTGTCTAAGAGGTCCTATGTCTCATCAAACGTCAGTGACTCACTTGCTCACAAACCTTCCCTCGGTTCCATCAGTGTCACTCCCCATCAGAGAAATCCTTGTGACCCAGCCATATTGCCAAACACCCAATGCCCCAAGTCCAGGACAAATATTCTTTTTCTAAAACAAGTCCCGAAATTGTTGCCGGGGCTTAGCGAGGACCATGAGTCTAGGGTCAACAAGGTAACTCACTGGCTGCGACACCAACTAAACTGTTTATCGGTCATACGTTCAGATATCCGCAACACCAAGCGGTGGTGCCCCTTAGGGTCGACCCATGATGTAATCTCAATCGAGTTCCATGACAGAACCCTGGTCGAAAGCCTCATTGCGTTCAATGACCGTACCTGCCATCTTTTGGAACAAAGGAGGGGATGTATCACCTTAGAAACAGTATTGGAGGATGAAGGCCAGACACAAGTTTTCAGTCATCCATGTTGTTACGTTACAAGTAACCAACTTAGGTGTGGCGATCCCATCCAGCCCAACCCTGTATGACTGGCAACAGTCCAGGAGGCAACCTTAGGGACTGACTTAGAGGAACCCAGCCCAATGGTTTTTTGTGGACCTACTGTTAAAGAGTCGATTCCTGAGGAAGCCAACTCTCAGACATTAAGTTCTGTTTCTGAGGGAAAAGGTCTATCAATCATGACTTGGAATCTAGCCGGCCTTGGGAGGAAACTAGATGATATTGACTGGTGTTCATATATAAAGACCCAAGATATATGCCTCTTCCAAGAAACATGGGCTGAGGAGAAGATTACCATAGATGGGTTCCTTTTGTTTAACATGGCTGCTCAACCATCTACAAAACTGACGGGTCGAGCAAAAGGAGGTCTTCTAATGCTATTAAACAAAAATGTGCAATGTGTATCCAAGGTTTTAAAATTTGATAGCCCAGATTTGATGGGGTTACAAATCACGTTCAAACAGAGTTTTAATATAATTTTTATTAATGTTTACGCCCGATCAGTACCTCGAGGGGTTGAGTCTCAGATCCTCAAACAGTTACTTGACTTCCTAGATACCCTACAACCTACTTCTTAGCTGATAATAGCTGGGGATGTAAACTGTACCTTTGAACCCTCTGTGATACTAACTGGTCTCACAGAGGAAGAAGATCAAATATGGGGGATTCCACAGTTGACAAGCAACTGTTTTTGTCTTAATTCTTGTGTAGCTATCCAACTGGCATCTCTGTGTCTGAAGCATGGCCTTAGGGCATGTAATGGCCGCATGCCCTCTGACCTGGACACTGCACCCACTTTCAAACGAGGTTTAACCACAAGCGTAATTGATTACTTCTTAGTGGGTGTGAGGTTGTGGCCCTTCCTGAAAGATATGAAGGTGGATGCTAGATGTGAAAGCGATCATTTCCCCCTAATACTTTCTATGTCAGGGGATGTTTTTGATGGAACATCGAATAACCAAACTACCATGGTTCCCACTCCCACCTTGAACAATTCATCTACGAAGGTCAGGTGGCCAAAGGTCCAGTCGAATCCCTATTTGCTACGCGAGATTTACCTGGCTTTTATAGATAATTTGGCCCCATATTACGATTGTGACCTCAATGACATCCCTCTCTTATCAACACATGAAAATATGATCATAAGACTCCAACGCATCTACTACAAGAAGGCTGTGGTAAGACACCAAGGAGGTACCTCCAGTTCATGGTTTGACGAATCTTGACATAGGGCCAAGACAGGATTAAAAAGCGCCCTCATGGAAGGGACCCATGGAGAAATACAACTAGCTAGATGCACTTATAAAGAATCCATCATCCGAGCCAAAAAAACCTGGGAAGAAACAATCTGGCAGGAGTTGTTGGATGCTACTCAATCCAACAACAACAAACTGTTCTGGGAACTGATAGGCAAGCGAGAGAAAGAGGGTAGGACTGGTGTTAGCAGCCATATACAGCCAGAAAGATGGGGCGAACATTTTCTAAGTTTATATGATAAAATTGAGACCCCCAAGATCTCAGCCATAGAGGATGTGGCCCAAGACCCCCTCTCCTCCTCGGATGTGCTTCCTGGTCTAGTCTTCCACGAAGGGGGCCTACAGGACCGTAAGGGCCACATCCGTTTCACTATACCAGAAACTGCCGAGGCTATCCGTTCATTAAAACTTGGGAAAGCCCCAGGCCCAGACAAAATCCCGAGGGACCTCTACTCTTCTGAGTCAGCAGTTTGGACCTGGTACATCAACACACTATCTAATAAAATTACTGCAGGGGGGCAGATCCCCACGACATGGAAGGGTGCCGAAATCATACCTATTCATAAAAAGGGTAACGCAAACCTCCCGACAAATTATAGACCAATTAGTCTGATTGACAATCTCCAAAAAATATTTGCCAACCAACTTCTAGGCAGACTAACTCATTGGGCTACAGACCAGCAGATTCTTTCTCCCCTCCAAGCTGGATTTCGATCGAGGATCAGCACAGTAGACCAGGTTTTCAGACTGGCCGTGCTGTACTGGAAATATACAGCCCTTACAAAACAACCGTTATATATCGCTTTTGTTGATTTGAGATCAGCTTTTGACTTAGTTCCGAGGGAAAAGCTGTGGGAGGTGTTACATAAAATAGGGACTCCAGTCAATTTAATTCAACTTCTGAAGCGGCTGCATGAGGATACATACGCGCAAGTGAGATGGGGCAACCTAGGCGAACTAACGGACAAAATCCCCATAAATAGGGGGGGTTCGCCAGGGTTGTTTGTTGGCACCTTTTTTATTCTCTATTTTTATCAACGAGGTGGTACAGGTTTTAATGACATGCCAGAACGACGCCCCAACCCTATGCGCTCAAAAAATCCCCATTCTCCTTTTTGCTGACGACTCCCTTCTTATTTCTAAATCTCCTATGGGCCTCCAAACTCTCATCAATAGATTCAACTCTTTTTGTCGAGATTACGGCTTAGAGTTGAATCTCAGGAAAACTAAGTTAATGGCACTCCGTTCAGGAGTGCAGAAGAAATGCACCATTCACTTAGAAGGGAACCTTCTGGATCAGGTTTGTTCCATAGATTATCTGGGTGTAAGGCTTACTGATAATTTGAATTGGGTAGAACAGGTTAATAAAAGCGTGGGCCGTTTGCAGCATGGTGCAGCATCTATTTTACGTTTTTATAGGGGTACGACAGCAAAAACTGTCTCCCCGCCAATCAAGATTTATATTGCCAGAGCACAGGGTGCTGCTGCCTACGGTGCAGAGGTTTGGGGCTTTTCGGACTGCAATAGGCTAACCATTGGTGAGAATAGCTTTGCAAGGTCCTTATGCGCTTGCCCTCCAAGCACTCCACTGATACCTTTGTTTTTAGATCTGGGTTTGAGACGTATAGCTGACTTAATCATCTTAAAACCACTCTTATATTGGATAAGGCTATGGACTGTACCAGAATTGGATGTTTATAAGACCTCACTCCAAGATCTGTTAAAGTGTTCCAACTCAACCACTATTCCCTGGGTCAAACACGTATCTAGATGGTTTAATAAACTAGGACTCGGAGATTTTTGGGAAAAAACCCATAAACTGGAAAAAGCCCACTCCAATGTATTGAAGCGCGTATACTGGTCCTATGTATGTAACGATTACATTACCCATAGAGTATATGGCTGCTTAACAAATCTCTTCACAGATTTTAAATGGTATCCACTATTTGAACCATATCTAGATACTATTCCCGATATTTTAGGTAAGAGCTTATATGCCAGATTCCGCTTTGGGTCGCTGCCGCTGAAGTCATTGATGTGCAGATGGGGTACAAAAACAGCTACAGATATATGCCCTGCCTGTGGCGTAACATCTGAAACAGTTGAACATTTTATGTTCTTTTGCCCCGCCTACTCTCTTCCCAGGTCTAAGTGGATCTGCCGTGAAATAGGGATAAGAGACTGTGCTTCTGCCTTGAGGATTTAAAAAAGTCACCACTCTAAGGCGGTCATTCTGACCGCGGCGGGCGGCGGTCGCCGCCCGCCATGCGGTCACCGCCGAATGGCTGCTCCGCGGTCAGGAGACCACGGATGCCATTCTGGCTTTCCCGCTGGGCCGGCGGGCGAGCGCCAAAAGGCCGCCCGCCGGCCCAGCGACAAAAGCCCCTGCAACGAGGAAGCGGGCTCCGAAGGGGTGCGACGGGTGCAGTGGCACCCGTCGTGATTTTCACTGTCTGCTTTCTGTATGGGGCCCTGTTAGGGGGCCCACGACACCCGTTCCCGCCATCCTGGTTCTGGCGGTGAAAACCACCAGAAACAGGCTGGCGGGAAGGGGGTCGGAATCCCCATGGCGGCGCTGCAAGCAGCGTCGCCATGGAGGATTCCCTGGGCCAGGGGAAAACCGGCGGGAAACCGCCGGTTCCCCTTTTCTGACCGCGGCTTTACCGCCGCGGTCAGAATAGCCCTGGAAGCACCGCCAGCCTGTTGCCGGTTCTTCAACTGCCCTCCGCCCTGGCGGTCAGAGACCGCCAGGGTTGGAATGAGGGCCTAAGACTTTAATACACGCTGTCAGCAAGTATTTACTGGCAGCATGGCGTATACGCAATTCCGTTATCAGGACTGTGTCTTAATTACAAGCGGCCTATATTTTTACTTTTTAAAGAATTGCAGGGGGGGTCTGTAGCTGTAATGTGTACTGTTGAAGAACTTTTTTAATTGAATGTATTTTATGTATTTATGTTTATATGCTACTTTGGATTTTATCTCTATTATTATTATTATCATTGTATATTTGCTTTGATGATCGACTGATCGAATAAAGCACGTGTTAAATCAAGGACCCACACTCTAGTCAGGGTAAAGGAGACTCACCCTCAATGAACCCCCGCTCACCCCTTTAGTAGCTTGGCACGAGCAGGTAGGCTTAACTTCAGAAGCAATGTGTAAAGTATTTGTACCAAAACACACAGTAGCTCAATGAAAACACTACAAAATGACACAACACAGGTTTAGAAAAAGAGATAATATTTATCTAAACAAACCAAGACCAAAATGACAAAAATGCAACATACACAAGTCAGGTTATGAATTTTAAAAAGAATAAGACTCTTAGGGGGTCATTCTGACCCTGGCGGTCAAAGACCGCCAGGGCCGCGAATGACGGAAGCACCGCCAAAAGGCTGGCGGTGCTTCCCAGCCCATTCTGACCGCGGCGGTAAAGCCGCGGTCAGAAAACCGGGTCCGGCGGTTTCCCGCCGGATTTCCCCCAGATGGGCGAATCCGCCAGGGCAGCGCTGCAAGCAGCGCTGCCCAGGGGATTCTGGCCCCCTTCCCGCCAGCCTGTTTCTGGCGGTTTTCACCGCCAGGAAGAGGCTGGTGGGAACGGGTGTCCTCGGGCCCCTGGGGGCCCCTGCACTGCCCATGCCACTGGAATGGGCAGTGCAGGGGCCCCCTAACAGGGCCCCAGCCTGCTTTTCACTGTCTGCCTAGCAGACAGTGAAAATCGCGACGGGTGCAACTGCACCCTTCGCACACTTGCAACGTCGCCGGCTCCATTCGGAGCCGGCTTCAGTGTTGCAGGCCCCCTTCCCGCTGGCCCAGTGGGAAGGTCGGAATGCCGCCAGCGGTCTTTTGACCGCGGAGCGGCCAATTGGCGGTTCCCGCCTGGCGGGCGGCGACCGCCGCCCGCCAGAGTAGGAATGAGGGCCTTAATCCTTAGAAAACAGTGAAAACACTGTTATTTCACAAAAGTACCTGGGTAGTGTCAAAATAAAGCCGCACAGGCAAGTGTGCGTCGAAAAAGGCCAGCGATGTGTCCATTTCTCACTCACAAACAAGACCG
Organism: Pleurodeles waltl; assembly: GCF_031143425.1. NCBI lineage: Eukaryota > Metazoa > Chordata > Amphibia > Caudata > Salamandridae > Pleurodeles > Pleurodeles waltl. The sequence continues at coordinate 1,006,244,345 of NC_090444.1, forward strand.
TGCATCATTCCTCTTCCGGTCGGGTCGGTGTGTGTCATTTCTTCTCTCCCGCAAGAGAGCGATGCGCTGATCCGGACAGGCACCTTGGGCCCCGGCAGGCTTTGAGTTGATTTTCTGCACCCAGCGATGTTGAATTGAAATCCGGTCACATGTAAAGAAACTGCGCTCCGTGGGGACTTTCGTCGTTAGCAGCAGCCGCTGCAGCTGTTGTGTGTTGTTTCTCCACCTCAATTGCGTCGATCTTCCAGCCGGGATGCAGGTCTAGCTTTAATTTTAGCCACAAGGCTGGTAGTGCATTATTTATAAGCCGTGTGGCGGGTGGTGCGTTCAAAGTTTCCCCACACAGCGGTCTTTGCGTGGATTTCTGTCCTTTTCCACCTGCTTCAGATTTCCAGGGCCCAGAGACAGGTTAGGGCACTACTTGGCAGGCAGGACTCTCAGCAGAAAGTCCAGGTGCTGGCAGAGAGAAGTCTTTGATGTCTCTGAGACTTCAACAACAGGATGCAAGCTCAGTTCAAGCCCTTGGAGATTCTTCACCAGTGGGAAGTCACAAAAAAGTCAGTCTTTGTCCTCTCTCAGGCAGAGCAGCAACTGCAGGCCAACCCAGCAAAGCACAGTCACAGGCAAAGGGGCAGTACTCTTCCTCCAGCTTCCAGTTCTTCTCCTTGGCAGAGGATCCTCTTGGTTCTAGAAGTAATCTGATATTCAGGGGTTTGGGGACACTCTTCCTATACACCTTTCTGCCTTTGAAGTAGGCCTACTTAAAAAAGAAATCTCTGTTGTTTTAGGGATCTTGCATTGCCCAGGCCAAGCTCAAGGCACACACCAGGGGGGTGGACACTGTATTGTGTGAGGGCAGGCACAGCCCTTTCAGGTGTAAGTGACCACTCCTCCCCTCAGCCCAGATGGCCCATCAGGATATGCAGGCTACACCTCAGCTCCCTTTGTGTCAGTTCAACTATCAAACTGACCCAGACAGGGAATCAACAAACAGGCAGAGTCACAGAATGGTTTAAACAAGGAAATGCCTCCTTTCTAAAAGTAAAGCAAAACACAAATGATGGACTGTACGCAGAACCAATCAAACATTCACCCCCAGTCACAGATCTGAGTTTAATCCATCGCTCTTTTGCTCACCATGCCACCCCAGTTTAGACCCTACCATATACAAATCAGTCTTGACCCTGTTCCTCATGGGAACAGTCCAGTCCGAACTGCCAGGCCAGGCCAGGTCCTCCCTGAACCAGAAACAAGCATCCTGGGACCGGTTTCAGGGTTTCACCCTTCATGAGCCAGGTTACCTTAAATCCAGTGGCATAGTGAGCACGGGACCCACGTCTGGGCATACCCGTCACACTTATAGCGACAAAAGCAAAGCAAAACACAAATGGTGAACGGAATGCATAACCAATCAAACATTCACCTCCAGTCAGGCTAGCTTTAATTTGGTGGCAAACAAAAACAGCAAACACAGAGTCCAGCACACAGAAACAAATTGGGAAGTAGAGACAAAAAGTTAGGGGAGACCATGCCACCAATGATGCCAAGTCTAACAATATATCTTAGAAACGTTGTGAAAACACATAAGTCTTCAGTTTGTGGGACCTCCCCAGCTTTCCAAGTTATCCCCTCATATGCCCCCCCCCACATCTCACTAGAGTTATGATTCATTTATGTGCCTTTTTAAACTATTGTGGGGTATTAGTATGTATGGTAAATCTTTGTATACATTATATTTCACCATTTCAGGAAGGCAAATCTTTTGCTAAAATTTGAAACCAAGAGTAACGACAGTGAGCTGCAGAAAAAACTTGATTCCACAATAGCAAACTGGCTTCCAGAAGGGAATGGGCATTGACGATAATTTACTCTGCTTGGTTTCACTTTTGGAACAAGTGATGATATAATCAGCTCATTTGTTATAAGCAGCATTTATTTCATGAGAGCTGTTAACTCTTTGATGGATGCAAACTGTGTCTAGCTAACCAAATGTGGTTCCTGTCTTGCCTTCCTAATGTGATAAACAGTGTGCATACTTACACAGAGGTGAAAATAAAAGTTTCCTCCAAGTGGGTCATGTTAAATCTGGCACCCTTGGCGTGGGTTTCCCTGACATGTTGGCTTCAGTCCTCCTATTTTTGCTGACTTTGTTTTTGCTGGCCTTAGGATTCTGTGCACTTTACCACTGCTAATCAGTCCTAAAGTTCTTGTTCTCTTTCCCTAAAACATGAGGACATTGGATTATACCAAATCGGCATATTTCATTTACCTATAAGTCCCTAGCAAAGTGCCCTACATGTGCCCAGGGCCTATAAATTAAATGCTACTGGTGGACCTGCAGCACATTTTGTGTCACCCACTTAAGTAGCGCTCTAGCCATGTCTCATGCCTGCCTCTGCAGAGCCTGTGTGGGCAATTTTACACTGCCATGTCGACCTGGCAAAATAACCCTTTTGTCATGCCTAAGTCTTCCCTTTCTAGCAAAATAAACCTTTTACCAACCCCGAGCCTTCTCTTTTCATACATGTAAGTCACCCCTAGGGTAGGCCCTGGACAGCCAGAGGGCAGGGTGCAATATATGTAAAAGGATAGGCACGTACTTTTAAGTTTTTCATGTAATTGTAGTGAAGAAATCCCAAAATCATATTTCACTACTGAAAGGCCAAGCTCTCTCCTAGGATATCATTGGATTATCTTATTACATCTTACAAGTGTAATTCACATTTTGGAAGAGATGGACTTTTCAAATTTGGTATCTCGAGAATCAGAATTTAATATCATAACATGATGAAGTTGGATTTTAAATTGCAAACCTGAAAAAATGCCAATTTTAGAAATTTTGCATTTTCTTATTTTAGTCATTTGATGCCTGCTTCCTGTCTGAGCACGTCTGGGGTGGGTGACAGATAGACTTTGTGTAGTCCCCCCTAGACAGCCACATACAATGGGAACTTAGGTGTGATTTGATGGGCCATCCTGGGAGAACGGGAGAGAGAAGCTAGCTGGTCACAGCCTCACTTACACCTGAATAGGCTGTGTCCTGTCCACACACAAAGTGCTGCATAACCCTCTGTAGTCAGTCTGGAGCCAGGGCAGTAAGGGACCCTGTGCACTTCAAAGGCACGTCTTTGAAGTCTCCCTCACTTCAAAGGCCCAACTGGGTACAGGTTCTGGATCTCTGGCGCCACAATTTCAGTACACTGCTGAACCTGTGGATACACTGTCAGAAATAAAAACTGCTTTGCTGCTACAAGGACTGCCAGTCTGCTGAACTCCTACTTTGCTGTGCTGACCTGCTACTTGCTGCCCCCTTGCCTGGGAGTGAGAAGGACTGGACCTGCATATCTCCATTCCAGAATCCAGAGTGACTCTAAGGGCTAGGTGGCTGGCTTCCTGATCTGAAGTCTCAGGGACATAAAAGACTTCCAACCAACTAGCTTCTCCACCTGAACTCTGCCATCTGTGAGTCTTCCCTGCCAAGTGGTGCCACCCCAGTTCTGGGTCCTTGGAAGTGGACCTATGGTGTTTGCAGAACTGACACATCCTTGGAACTGAAGCATGCTCTGCAGAACTGACGCATCCTCTGAAGAACTGATGCATTGCTGCTGTTGCGTGGATCTGAACCGAATCATCACCTTCGGAAACAACACTACTCAACACTTTTTCCCGGTGCAAGCTCCTTGCATCCCTGTTGATGGCAGCCTTGATGCCACCACCAAAACTCAGCATTGAACCCTTAGAGCTCATTGGAACCGACACATCACCTCAACTGTGCAAAGCATTCATGACACCAGTATTCACATGGCAAGCCCGACGACAACACCTTTGATGTTGACGTATCGTGAACTCACACCACAGCCTTGAATCATCTTGGAACCGGTGCATCACTTCTGCTCCACAGCACATCTTTGAACAGAATCCACTCAATACTATGCAACATCAGATTAAGGTACTTTGGATCAGTGGGCCTAACTGGGTCTCTGTATCCAGTCTGCGCTCCATCACGGTCAGCCTGGACTTTTTACTTTGTCCAAGTCCGGGGTGGCAAGATAACACATTTTAGCACTTTACTCTTTTTAGTGATATTGTTACTTATCACTATCTCAAGTTCTACTTATTGGTCTTTTTATTGTTATGGTCTTGTTTTATTTATTAAAGTAATATCTATTTGTCTAACTTGCTGTGGTGTATTTTTGTGTGATGTCTTCACTGTTTTAATGTTTTGTACAATACTTTACACACTGCCACTAAGTTAAGCCAGACTGCTCTGTGCCAAGCTTGCAGGGGGACCAAAGATTAAATTACGGTTTACCTGACACTTACCCTGACTAGGATTGTAGTTGCTGTTTGACTAAGGTTTACACCCCAGTTAACCAACAACCCAATTTCTAACTGGTCACCACTGGAAAGATTCCAATTATAGAGGCCTAAACAAAGGTGCATCTTAGTCCTGCTTATTTTCAGCTTATATCTGACCAATATAAATAATGCACTCATAACAATTAGAGCTTTTCCCTCTAAGCTCGCAGTCACGGGGATACAAGTAACCCAATATGCCAATGACACCACCCTACTGGATCAGACTCCTATAGGATTGCCAAGATCGCTGGATTCTTTAGTAGCCTATTGTAATACCAGTAATATACAGCTAATGCAAAATCAAATAAAATAATATTTGGTCATAAAATAAACAAGAAGGGCTCCATGCTACTTGAGCCTTTATCATATGGGATGCTAGTATTCGGAAATCGATTGACAGACTGGTTGGATAAAGCCCAATGTCGATGCTATAGGGACTTTTTTGCCTCCGAGATTCATCAGTGTCTGCCCAAATCTGCTTGGAATTTAATTTACCAAGGCAAGATATGATCAGCAGATTTTTTAGCATATTGTGTGCAGTTTAAAACAGCTGACCCTGATTCCTTATTCATCATCATCAACACACTTTTATTCGGCTATCAGCAATAAAAGGAAAATACAATCAAAAGAAACATCATTTAAATAACCGATAATCATATAAATACTAAAACCAGTTTGCATAAATAACCAAGGTACTCCTAAGATCAATAAATAACAATCAATTTTCGTCATTACTTACACACCAAAAAAAAAAAACAAATTCTACAATTTATGTCCTGCCCGAAATAATACCATTGTTTTGTTAGCTATCTAATAGAGAGCTGTTTAACCAATGTATAAAGACAATGAATAAATATGGAATGATATTCTTAAAATACAAAAAAAGCTATATTCTTCCTTCATATATAAAACTAAATTTATATCTTAAACAAAATAACTACCCGGGGTCTATTAACTTACAGTGAGGGGAGCCCATTAATCATTTAAAACAATATAAAATGTATCTATGAGTATTTGTTAAATCTAACCTTATTAAAACCTCAGGCCTTCCTTGTCCCTAATAAATGAAATTGCTAGGAGAAAGCGGCTTATTCCAAAGACGATTGATGGGGTGGTGTTAGACCTTAACAGTCTGACCGCTTCATTATAATTTCTAATTCCTACATTCCTACAGATAGGTCGAATCCATTTTTTCCTTGGTTTATCGTAGGCTTTACAAATTAACAAAACATGATCCACCGTTTCGATGGTCTCCATATTACACAACCCACACTTCGCCTCATGGCTATTCTCTCTCTGAGGGCCCCATTTGATAGTGAATGCCTTGGTCTGAAGGATCCCATATCGAAACTTCATAAATAATGCTTTCGCTCGCCTAGGCTGAATTATATCTAACCATTCCTCAGCTCTTGGTGTTGTTTTAATGTCCAAAAAACTCGATGTCAGTCTTCCCAAGTCCTTACGGCGGAAAAGACTAATCGAAGAAAACTCCCAGTAAACTTGCTTTAATCGAGTCTTGGATTGTAACGTAAGTGTATGGGGATCATCCCAATAAGGTTTCAGCCGTAGGTTATAAAACCAGTACTTTATATGATGGAGCCACGAAAGTGAAACTGATTTGTCAAGGTCCATTACCTCAATTAGTGCTTGTCTGTAATGGATCAGTTCTGGAGTTGTCCAAAGTCTACACCAATAGAGTAAAGGCCTCAGAGCTGCCAATTTGCCTATTTGCTTCATATTTAAGTCATAGGTGAGAGGGATCAATGGAGTAGATGATGGCAATCCCAATACCCCCCTCATAAAACTGTTTTCTTGGGAAACTAATGGGGTTAGGTTTGCAATTCCCCAAAGCTCAGCACCATATAAGACAGCAGCCTGCGCTTTGTACCTATAGACTTCAAACACTGGTGAAACAATCCCGGTTCTTGAGCTTTTATAGTTGTTATTTATCGCCGTGGAGCTGTGGACTAAAGAAGTTGCAGCTTTGGTAACATGCGGCATCCAGGACAACTTAGCATCCAGCAATATCCCTAAGTAGTTAAAGTTTTTTACTCGTTCCAGTTCATGCCCCTTGATCAAGATACTTCTTTGAAGTGCTTTATGGGGATTGACAGTCAGATATTTTGTCTTGTTTGCATTTATTTCCAGCCCCTTCAAACTACAGTATTTGCTAAACGTTCCTAGTAAGGTTTGAAGACCCATGGGGGTTTGCGATAGTAAGATAGTATCATCTGCAAACAGGAGAGCGGGAACTGGATCTCCATTCAATCTTGGCGAGTCGTGATTACTCCGTTTGAGATACTCTACCAGGTCATTGATGTATAACGAAAAGAGGGTTGGGGCAAGCACACAGCCCTGCCTCATTCCCCTCTTAATAGGTATTGGGTAAGTCAGCTCTCCATTTGGACCCCACCGTACCTTTGCGTATGTATCTTCGTGCAACCTCTTTGTCTGGTACAAGAGATTCCCCGGCATACCCTGATTCCCTAACGCAGCCCATAGAGAGTCTCTTGGAACCAGATCAAAGGCCGCTCGTAAGTCCACAAATGCAATTTAAAGGTGGCCCTTCTTTAGTTTTGTGTATTTCCACATTATTACTAGTAGCCTGAGGGCCTGGTCAATTGTGCTTGTCTGCTGCCTAAAACCTGCCTGGTATATTGTCAAAATGCCTTTTTCTTCTATCCAGCAGCTTATTCTATTCAGCAGCTGCCTAGCATACATTTGTTGCATGACCTCGATAAAGCTAATTGGCCTATAATTCCCAGGGTCCTCCCTAGATCCTTTTTTATAAAGAGGGATTATTTCCGCACCTTTCCATGTCTCAGGAACTGGCTCTCCCCTTGCTATGGCATTACTGAGTAGATTTACATAGGGTGCCCACATTTCTATGTTATGTTTGAACAGATCCCCGGGGATTTTGTCCAGACCTGGGGCTTTGCCTGTTTAAATCGCTTCAAAGGCAGTCACCGTTTCTTCCAAGCTAACCTGTATATCAGGTAAAATTCCCCAGAAGGGTACTTCTTTGTACAGGGAAGGATATGAATCAAGGTTGGGAAAATCGGAATAGAGGTACGTAAAATGGTTGACCCACTCACTGGGATCTATATGATGTTCAGTATTATATATCCCCTCTTCCCTGCCATGAGTAACTATTTTCCAAAAAGCCACTGCATCATTGCGTTAGGCTGCCTCTAAGAGGTCATGCCATTTTTGGTCCTCCCAGTTTTTTTGTGCTGTAGCCAGAATTTTCCTGTAACCAGCCCTTGCCTGTTGCACAGCTATTACATTTGTCTGTTTTATGGCCTCTACCTGTAATGTTTTTCCCTCTCTACATTCTGTGGTATACCAGGGATTAGTTGAAGTGATTTGCTCCTTGCCCTTTTTATGCTTTTGTTGTATCTGTTTAGTAAAGTAGGGTCTTAGTGCGGTACTCATTAATTGATGAATTTCCATGATAGTGATGTCAGTGCAGTTCTCATGGGCATGGGGTTCCAGCAGTTCTGTATATGTGTTATAAATGTTTGTCATAACATCCGAATTGCCCAATATCACCGGCCATTTTACTGCCCTTCGGTTGTTACTAAGAGTGGGTTGCAATTCCACCTTATCCTTTTCCATGCAGTTCAAGTCTGTGAGGTAACCCCTAAGTTCAATTACTAACGGAAAGTGATCACTTTCCCTCCTCTTATCTATTTTAAAGGTCACCACTATTCTCTCCCATGTAATAGTGCTATGCATAATATAATATAATTTTGAGCCTATGTTACTTCTCTGGAAAGTATCCATATTAAGACCACCTTGGCCCACTCTACCGTTGCATGCCCTCAGTCCATGCTTTAGTGTGAGGCCCATGATTTGCAAAGCAGCAACCGTACCGGGGACAGACTCTTCAATTGATAGGTGGGGGACTGCTCTTGCTAGGTCTTCATCTTCTGCCAGAAGTTCAAGGCCAATTATAGGTTTGTAATTGCAATTAAAATCTCCCCCTATCACAATTGTCTCTCCTCCCGGGATTTTTTTAAGCATGCCATCTAATATTTCTATTTCATGTGACTCCTGGTTTGATCTTCTGTGCCTTACATACACATTAAACAAATGGGATAGCACCTTATTTTTGTCCCCTAATTCCAACCACAGTATTTCAGGAGACTCTGCATCATGTTTACATATCTCGATATTAAGGGAGATTTTCCCCCATACAACCAGCCCCCCAAACGGCCTCCCTCTTGCTGCAGCAGTTGCACTGATAAAAAAGTTTTATATCCCAGTTTATGCGGTGGATCCTTTAACCAAGTCTCTTGAAAGAGGCAAACATGAAATTGTTCAATATAACCATGCCAGTCAGGGTCTATAAGCTTGCTTTTTAGGCCTGCTACATTCCAGGAAACCATAGAGACTAATCCTCTTCCAGTTGAGATCATATCATTAGTGTTAGGGCTCTGAGATATGGTTGATTCCTTTCTATGGGACAAGTTCTCCTCAATGCTCCCTACTCCTATAACTTGGTGATTATTTTGTTCCTGGGACTCAACTACTATTTGGTCTCTAATCGGTCCCAAATATACTTGATCTAGTTGTGTTAGTCAGTCCACTGTTTCAAGATCAGAATCTCCTTTTCTCATTTGCTCTCCCCAATTCCGACGTTTGTTCCTCTGAGCTATAAACTTGCACGTATGTGGATCCAGGCTAAACCTCATAGCATTTTTTGTGGGAGCACTGGCTCTCGGTTCCAAATTGATCAGACCCTCAGTTAGTCTTTCATCCCTTAATGTCAGAGCAACAACATCTTGCTTCCCAACCTCTCCTGGCATCCTTTCCGCCCTCGTAATATCTGAGCGGATTAGGGATAAGCAATGTCGTTTATGTCTGATCCAGTATATAATTTAGTTCTTTAGGGAATCCTCATTCTCTATACTATTTTGGGCCAGTTTCGGGACATTTAGCAAATAAATTACCTCAGCCCTAGGAGGCCTTATTTTTCCCTCAAGGTGTCTACTCCTTATATTAGGGGGCATGCTACCATTATATAATTTTGTATAGGGTTTTAATGTACGTTCCATCTCCTCTTCTTGTGACCCTGTTTAAAAATTGGGCTCCCTTGGGAGATTCACGGAATCTTGTCGTAACTCACCTACCTCAACTACAGAATAATTCCGTGACCCTGTATTACACCCATTTTCCCCTATCATGCCTCCTTGTAGTGTAAATGGAACACTAGCTGTAGTTGAAGTAGAGTTGGGCTGGACATTCAAACTTTGGGGGGGATATGGGTCTACCTTGTAAATGTAATGATACTGTTGAAGTCTCCTCTGCACTCTGGTCTCTACGGGTTCCCATTCTCCCCCCTCCTTTTTCACAAGAGCTGATAATGTTCCTACTTCGAGTTTTAACCCTCTGACTTCCTGCATTAATCTAATCATTAGGTCATAAAGATCTGTTAGACTCCTTGTTTTACATTTTAAGCAGTTTTCTGGGTCTTGGTTAGCTAACGATGTCTTCTCTATAGCTATCTGTGCTAAGGGGATAGTTTGGTCGTGCTTACCCACGGGTTTCCCCTCCTGGACCTTATGAGCTTTGATGGTAGTGGGTTCTGCCAGGACTGCATACTTGTTAGAACACACAATATCGCTCTCCTGCACATGGCCCTTCTTCCTGGTGCTTTCTAGTGTAGTTGGGTGATAACGTATAGCCCGCAATATATCATCTTTATGATTAGTTATCCTAATAGCGGGTGATAGATTTTCCTCTTGCTGGCTATCACTCTCTTTCCTATCAATTGATTTCTCTTTTCCTAGTTCTGTTTTCTTTGTATAATAGGAAGTTATCTTTTTATCAGAGCCCTCCCGAGGGGTGGTCCTATTACTTAGTAAAGACTCTACCTCCTCTATGAGGTCATCAATTTCATATATCGTACAATTCTCGCCTGCGTTCCTAAGTGTTTTTGTGGTTTTCTCCTTTCCCCGTGGGGGTTCTGATGCCTTACGTTTTCCCATACCTTTTTACCAACTATTTATTTCTTCGCCTCCACTAGATCAAATACAGGGGCTCTAAGCTCTTGCCCGGTGGTTCTATTTGGGTTATCCTAAAGTACCAAGCGTGGGATACTAAGCCCCTGGGCAGAATGGAATTTATAGTCCCCTTTGATTCCGGTAAGCACTACCCTGCCTGCCAGGCCTCTCTCAGGGGTAGCAGCGTCCCACTTGTTAGCTATATACTTAATTAATGAAACCCCCCAAATTTAGCCTCCAGTGTCAGCAAATAAACTTGAGAGAGAGTCTAGTATTAGTAGAGCTGAATGAAGTTATTACTTCTCAGTTTAAGGTGTTTGGAATGGTCTATATTCTCTTGAATAGCAGACTGATCTCTTATTGCAGGTGAAAGACGGGGGGCCCAGCCCAGTCTCCTCCGGTCTCCGACGGGCACAGGACGGGCCCGCCCTTGGCCCGCGCGCATCCCGCGAGGCGGGAGCGCTACGCGGCTTTTAAAGGGCTCCTGCCCTTTCCTCTATTTGGACGCTGGCTCCTCCTGCACCCTGATGGCCCCAGGTGCTGATGACGCGATTCATTATTAATCTATTATGGAAGGGCATAGGAAGAGAGAAGTCTTATGGCCGTATACCTTCAAGAGTCCATTTGAACCTAGACGCCAAAATCATTTGGCACTGCAATATTCCCAGCAATCAAATGGCTAGGGTTTTATAAAAACAGGCAAAGATATGATCAACTCATTTTAATATGATGGTCTTTAGAACAAAGGAACATAAACAACTGGCTATAAATTTCCCAAACTTCCCAAGCTGTCCAGCATATTTAAAATAACCTCTTAATCTAGCCTGCAAAAGACAGCTACAAAGACACAAGTGCAGCATTATTCCTTTTGAATGAATATAACTCCAGAAGATTGAGCAACATGCCCAACCACCTCTACACTTTGTAAGTCAGCACCGGAGTAGCTAGATCATCTTATCTGCATTGATAAGCCATTCACATTCGAGAGAGGCATATCAAGTACACCAATATAATACTGTCTGATACTGTGATTATTACATTTACAGATGGCCTAGGAATCAAATTGAGTTTCCTACCTCTCTTATCTGACAGTGTTCTGGCACTCTTTCACTTACACTTGGGACTTCTAATTGGCCCTCTCTATATATTTCTGGTGAAATTTGGAACTTCACCACTTATAGCAAGGCGCTACATTGCCTTTTGGACTTTTTGTATAATCTATACTATAACTAAGGAATTACTTTTGGATCTCTTGGCACTAGATGCAGGCCAATATCTCAAGTTGCAGTTCTGAATGGACGAATCCACTGCTTGAGTAGCTTCACGTTTTACCATTCTTGGGCTCAGATATCAGGAACGTTTCTGTGATTGGTTACCATTTCCTAATTTGGGCCCATTCCTGCTGTTTCATTTTACATGGATTCATTATCATTCGAGCCTCCGCATCAACTATCTCATTCTACGCAGCTTACTGAGTGCTGCAATTGCAACACATGCCTCATACTTTGCACCTGTGAGTTTTCACAGGAATGAAAGGAGATCTCAGCAACACCGGGGGCTTCACTGTCATAGAGCTAAAAGAATTGTGCCAAGACAGGGGATGAAGCTAGAGAAAGGATCCAAGAAAGTGGAGTAATAGATAGCCCTCAGAGCCTGAAAAGGATCACCTATTGCAGGCTACATCTGAGGAGCAGGAGGATAATGATGATGTAGAACGAGAGGATGAAGTGGAGGAAGAAGGAGAGAATATCCTGGCCATGGCCTTAGAGGAGAGACCACAGGACTGAGGTCCCCTGCCGGATACAGACCACGGAGCAGTGAGTCTTCCCACACCCGGACCCCCTAAAGCATAGGAGGACAGGAAGGCTTATGGAGAGCTGAAACTACAGCTTGCAATCCTGAAACTGGCTGTTGAGGAGGAAACAGCAAAAGTGGAGAGGCCCCTCAAAGAGAAGAAAGCAAATATGGCCATGAAGGTGAAATGGCTGACTATGGAAGAGGCAGCAGCTGCTAGACCCCTGGTGGAGAAAAAGTTGGCTTGAAGTCAGTCAGAAAGACTGGATTTAGAAGCAAGGATTGCCACGCAGTTCCGCTATTATGGTAGCAGCAATACAGAGATGCCTAGCAGTGGTGAAAGGGTCTACATTCCAAAAGATGTGGTGCCTATCTGTGGGGTTGGGGATGACACTGACAAGTGCGTTAAGGCCTATGAAGTGGTCTTAGACATGCACAGAATCCCTGGGAGGGATTGGGGGTGGGGCTACTCTCTGGAAACATAAGCCAAATTCAGGGAGGGATACCTTACTGGCCCTGGGAAAGGAGGACAAATGGTCTTATGCCAGAAAAGTACAGGTTAAAGTTTAGAAACAGTCAAAATATGCATAACTAATCTGCCATCACTAGATTTCAGGTAGTAGTTCAATAAGGCCATGGGTGGTTGGATGAAAGGCAGTAGAGTGAGTAATTATGATGAGCTGTACAATCTTGTCTTGAAAGAGCACACGCTCAATAATTGTTTTTCCAGAGCTGCACCAACACCTATGTGATTCCAAACTTACTGTACCCAGAGATCTTGCAAAGGAAGCAGACTTCTGACTCAGCAGCAGAAGTCCACAAGAAGGCACCTGGCAGGGATCACCAGAAGGGTGAACAGGGTCCCTACAAGAGGAAGGAGGGAGAGCAAAGAAAAACCAAAGAGTTTTAATGAGGCACCCAAAAGCAGCTTTGAGAGGAAGGATTTCCAGTCCAATTCTAGACAGGAGTAGGGTGGTTTTTATCAGAAGATGTCCAGGGGCTATCTCCTGACCAAGTGTCATGAGGATTACCAATATGGTCACCTAAAGGGAGAACCCATATCTCAGATGTCTGCGCAGGAAGGAGTCCTCACTGGGGAGTCTACCCAGGCAATTGCCAATGCAAAGCTTGGGGAGAAGGGTGCCCCAGTTAGTATTGGGGAGGGGAGTGCAGAGGGTACCATAGTGTTGCTGCCTGACTAAGGAGTATATACAGTGGGTCACCATCAGTGGACAGAGGGTGGATGTTCTGAGAGACATGGAGTCAGTATGACTACTGTTAGGGTCCTCAGAACAGTTAGTAATTGTTGTATTCTACCAGCTGTGACAGTGAACAACAAGATGAGCCACTAGTCAGTGGTTCCATATCCTTTTAAATGCGGGGATACAGTCTCGTGTTCCTTAAAGGGAACTGTGAGTTCAGCCAGGCCTTATGACTATCTGTTAGGGAATGATCTAGAGCACATCTTCCGGAAGGAGGTGGATTACTGGTCTCACCCAGGGATACTTTTATAAGTGGGTGTGTCTGACCACATAGTCCATGGAAACCCAACATGTAGTCAGAAGGACCTGGGGTGTGGAAAAATGGCCTAAGTGACTTCCAAGAAGGAGAAGGGCTGGGGCCATGCAAAACCCACCCCACAACTTCCCACAATCTGGGAGGAGGTTGATACTGAGGGTGATAACCGAAAACCTACAGGAGAAGATGTTGCTGTCTTGAAAGACCTACTTGAGTTGGCCAGGTGGCAAACTGAAGAGGGACCATCCCAGGCAGAGTTCTGAAAAATGTAGAAGGGCTACCCTAACCTCAAGGGCCTCTGGCAAATGGAGACACTGCTGGTGATTACTTGCTGTATTGTTATTTTATGTTATGCAGATTTGTAGGCGCACTGTCACCTGGGATGGTATTCTGATGCTGGCTCATGCTTGGGAGAATGGACTCCTGTTTAGTGAGGTCCCTGATCTTGAAGCAACCCATGTGTTGGTGACCCTCAGTCCTACTGGGCCTTCCTACTGGAGTTGGTTTATGATATTCCCCTGGCAGGACATTAGGGGCAGGCCAAAACCTTTAACCGAGTGGTCACTGACTTTTATTGGCCCAAGATCAGGATGCAGTCTGATGCCTGTTGTAGATCTTACATGTCTTGCCAGGCCAGTGGAAAGTCAGGGGCAAAGCACAGCCCCCACCCTGCTTTCATTCTCTGTAGCTGGGAACACACTTTGAGTGTTGGGGCATAGACATTGTTGTGCCTCTGAACCCCAAGATTGCCCCAGGAAACAGTTTTATTCCAGTCTTGATAGATCATACTACACGGTACCCTGAGACCATTCTGTTGAAGTTGGTGACTGCCCTGCAGTGGCCAATGCACCTATGTGGACATGTGCCCATGTGGGTTTCCCCAAAGGAAGATGCGTCTGACAGAGACACCAACTTCATGTCTGCCGACATGAAGGTCATGTGGGATAATATTTCCACACCATACCACCTGCACATATTTTTTTTTTGGTTCAACACGACTGTGAAAGGAGTGATTATGTTCCTACCAGAACTCATGTGGCATATGTGGGACATTCTCTTCCCACACCTTCTCTTTGCAGTCAGGAAAGTGCCTCAGAAGGGAGTGTGACTCAGTCCCTTTGAACTTCTGTTTAGGCTTCTTTTAAGTGGACTGCCCCGTATTGCAAAGGAAGGGAGGGAGTAAGCTTCCAAGAAACCACTTAAAGAAGTGGCGAACTACATATTGGTCCTGCAGTCTCAGATGAAAGATGCCACTGAAAACCTGGAGGCCATCGGGGAGTTATGAAACACTGGAACTACCAGAAGGCCACATTGGTAGAGTATCATCCTGGTCAAATGGTGTGGGTGATGGAGGCTGTTGAGCCCTGGCCTTAAAGGACCAAGAAACATTGCCCTATGAGGTGGAAGAGTGGAAAGGGGATGCCATCTACTTTGTGGACCTCAAGACATCTAGGAACCCCATAAGGGTCCTACATATGAATGCCCTCAAGCCCCACTATGAGAGGTCGAAACTCACTATGCTCTTGATGACAGATGATGGTGAGGAGGAGAGTATGCCCCTCCCAGTTCTCCTGTCTTCCAAGAAGCATGATTGATCAGTGGAAGGATTCATCCACTCCTGTACCATCACCCGAGAGCAACAGGGGGACCGTTGACACTATTAGGGGCACTTCACCTCTCTCTTCTCACTGACCCCAGGGCTCACTGATTGGTGTCTCCACAAAATAGTCAGAGGGGACAACATGCCTGTCAAAACACTATTTACAGGCTGTCTTTCAAGGTGAGAGCCAGTATCAAGGATGGGGTGTCCAAATTGTTGGATGTGAGATTGATTGAGCCCTCCTTCAGTCCCTGATCCAGTCCAGTGGTACTGGTACCTAAGGCTGCCCCACCAGGCACTACTCCAGTATTTAGGTTCTGGGTGGATTTTAGGGGCCTCAGTTCAGTCACTAAGACTGATGCTCACCTTATCACCAGAGCTGATGGCCCAATAGATTGGTTGGAGGCTGCCAGGTTCCTCCGTACTTTCAACTTGATGTCAGGTAATTAGCTCTGAGTGAAAGGTATTAAGAAGAGGTTAGCATTCTTTATCCCAGAGGGACACTTCTAGTTCAGAGCATTGCACTTTGGCCTATGGAATGCCCATCCACCATTGAGAGGTTGGTCCACTTTGTTTTGGCCGGGCTGGAGGATCTCCGTACTGCCTACTTGGATGACATTGCTGTTTTCAACAGTAGCTGGGATGACTACCAGCACCACTGCTAGGAAGTTCTTCAGGCCCTGTAATGGCCAGGCCTGACTATCAAAGCTAGGAAGTGCCAGATAGGACAGAGATCAATTGTGTACTTGGGCCACCAAGTTGTTGGGGGGAAAGGGGAGCCTCTCCGGCCCAAGATACAGACCATCATCGCTTGGGAACCTCCTAAGACCCCAACCAAGATGAAAGCCTTCTTGGACTTCACTGGGTACTACAGGAGAATCATTAAGGGGTATGGCACCATTGTTTCCCCCTTAACTGAGCTGACTTCCAAGAAGCAGCCCAAGAAGGTGATCTGGATGGAGGTGTACCAGGAAGCATAAGACACCCTGAAGTAAGCACAGTGGTCAAGACATCTGATTTATCCAAATAATTCTTAGCACAGACAGATGTTTCAGAGCATGTCACTGGAGCTTTCTTGTCACAGCTAAATGATGATGAATGGGACCAAACTGTACCCTTCATGAGCAGGAAACTACTTCCTAGGGAACAGAACTGGAGTGCCATTGAAAAGGCAGCATTCATAGTGGACTGGGCCCTGAAGAAGTTTAGGCCACATTTGTTTGGGACCCACATCCGAGTTCAAACAGATCATCCCTCATCCGCATCATCTTATTTGGATGAGGGGTAAAAATTAACAACTGTTGAGATGGTCCATCTACCTGCCGGGAATGAGCTTTTCAGTGGAATATGGGCTTGGGACTGACCACGTTAATGTTGATAGTCTTTCCGGAGGTTTTTTCCGCATTGAAATGAGAATTCTCATGAGGGTGGGTTGTTCTCCCCTCTTTGCACTTGGGTGGACATTTGTTGAGAATGACCATCTTTTGCATATTATTCCACCAGGTTTTTCCTTTCACTCCCCTAGTTTTGCTGAACTATTTTTTGTTGGCTTTAGGGCTCTGCATGCCTTGCTCTTGCTAACCAGTGGTAAAGTGTTTGTGATCTGCCTTCCAAGCATAGTGAAAGTGGCATCGACATCATCAGAACACTTTTGGAACTGAAAAGATTCAGAAGGAACGCCTTGCTGTCTGAAGAAGGATGACTTGGCCTGCTTGCTTTGAATAGAAGATACCAGAAGTGACTCTAGTGTCAGCTGGTTGATCTCCTGTTTAAACAACAGGGACACAACTGGCTGTCTGAGGGTTTTTCTGCTTTCAGCTGACTGGAACCAACAGAACCTCACCTGGTCCTGTCTGATGGCCTCTGAGGGAGTTAGTCCTGATCTACCGGTGATGTCCTCAAGGTCCTGGACCCTTGGCTGCTGTCAGAGTGCTCTTCTTCTGCATAACTGAGGGTATCGCTGGATGCACGCAGCATGGCACAGAATGATGCAGGGCCTTGCATTACACCTTCTTGCAGCTGCTGATCAACCAGGGGTTCACAACACAGCAGCTCACTCCTAATGATTGGTGGATTCACCAGATCTGATCGAAAACATTACAGGATGATGCAGAGCCTCCGACTGCAGCACTGTGCAGCTCCTGATTGGCAACTCAACAGACCAGCTGCTTCACATCACAGAACCATGCAGCTAGCACTAAGGACAGAAAGTACGATTCCCAGTGTGCCTCACTTGGTTTGGCATCCAACGTGCGCTCCATCACAGTCAACATGATCTTTAGACTTTCACCTAATCCGGCGTGTGAACACAGATTGCTTAAAATTCAATGCTTAGAGAGTTAGGGCAAAGTTTTTAGCTACACTATGGATAATCTAGGCCTTGTCGTCCATTTACACTGTTGCATTCTAACTCATGACTTGAGCCGCTGATTTATTCTTAGCTATAATAAGGAATTCGCAGGCTTTACTATTCCATAGCTAAGTAAACAGAGTGTACTCTCCAAGGACCGACAGACTGTTCCAGACTGAACAATATACTATGTAACATTTTATGTTCTGAGAATAGATGTTGTGTACACTAGAACTCCGTGTAGAAGAATAGGGAGAAAATCTTCTAGTGTATGTTGTTTCAACTGTTGCTCCTTTGCTTGATGAAAGCATGTGAGCCAAGAATCAGTTTATTAAGTGTATCAAGATTTTGTCTAATGCACGATAAAACTGTGGGGTTTCTCAACACTAGGAGGATATCCTTTTACCACTATTTAAAGACGAATCTATGCTGAATGTTCACCAGCACTTTACCAAGTTCTTTGGTGTATTCCTTATTGATTTATATGCTTATTTACTACATAATGTGTTGGCTTAGCCATTACTTTTCTGTGCTTTAATCATTTTAAGAAACCTTAAAACTGACATTCTTGTCTGTTCTGTCTGTCGAACAGAAATGCTTTAGTCTTGCTTTCTGTATCCCCACACTTTAAAATAAGGAGAGACGGGTCCAGCGGGGAGCACCAAAGTCTGATAGGGACTCCACCCTCCCGAACTAGTGCCACCGTACTGAGTAGATTAAAATAAAGTGTGACAGCACATTGACAGGCACAACCAGATACCCTCAGTTGTGCATTTTTGCACTATTTTCACTTTAAAAAACTCAGAGCTTCTGTTCAATGCCTTATTATGCCAAATAGCATTTACACTGGACCTGCACTTGCTTCAATAAATGAATTTGTATGGAAGAAATATCCACCCCTTTGTAAAACTACGAATGGAGATAGAGATTTTAGATTTTTCTGTTGTTTTTCAGTAATGAATTCTGGTTGAACATCTATCAAGACCTTCAGCAAGCTTTGGACTAGGATATTCCTGTCTCCTATACCGTGGATAATTTTTGCCAGTGGGTCACACCAGAACCTGTTAATAGGAGCTGATCTTGCTGTGCAGCCTCCAATGGACTGCAAGGTTGTGCTGCCTTGGCCTGTACCTTTACTTAAGCTGTAGGAGCACCCAAGGCCTCACTTTTCTTTGTATTGCTGTGGCTCTGTAGGGGACATAGTAATGATGTCATGCCGGTCATGAGAGTGACTGTATCACCCGATCACACTCCAGAGGAGTTTAGACAAGAAGCTTGCAGGCGCCTGCACTCGGTCACCCAGGCCCATATTTATGGGCTTTGAGGCGCAAGGCAGCACAGCAAGTCACCTTGCTGTGTTGCCCTGCATCACAGGGAAAGGGCAGGAATGTGCAGTATTTAAAAGAATACCCCACATTCATGTCCTTTCCCCGGTGCTGGCACCCTTTAGGCAGCCTATCACTAACAGGATTGTTTTTGTGCAGGAAGGCACACCTTCCTGCACAAAAGAATGCATCACACATAGAAAGAGGAAAGAATGAAGAGAAATAAACATATTTCTCTTCATTATGCTTTTCCTGGGAGGTGTATCTTTTTTTGGCACATTCCCAGATTTACAAGTTCATCCATGGATTTGGCATGGGAACCCCCACACAACACCCACTGAAATGCCTCCCCGGCACAGAGTAATGTAACGCAACAATTTGCGCTGCCTTAAATTACTCGAGATTTCTGAAGCCACGCAGGGCCACACAAGGTTTGTGTCGCTATTACACCATGTTGCGTGAGCCAAGAGTGATGCAAATCAGGCCATAAATATGACCCTCAGTGAATGTTCTGTAAAGGCAGAAGATGGAGGAGGCAGTGCATTTTCTGAAAATTTTGGAGCAAACACCACACATAATGTTAGTAAAATTGGATCATAAATTTAAATCCTCTCTCTTGCCCTTCTCACTTATGCTCCACATCTCGTGATAGTAATCATTCACCAATATAACAATGGCACTGTAGTGGTGCAAAATGTGATCTGTTTAAAAACAAATATTTTTATGAATAGCAAATATCTTTCTTTTTTGTCCTCTGTTGTAGGGTTCTAAATAAATCTTGCGTTAAACATGCATTTATCCCTGACTTGATTGTAATTGTGTGGCGGTTTATGAGAGGAATCCAAGAAGAGCTTCCTCACCAAAAGGTTTACTCTGTGTACTGAATTAAAGGCAATGTCATAAAGCTTACTCTTTGAAGAATTTGTTATGCCATAATGAAAGGAAGATGTGCAGTATGTGAGGATGGCGGCACTTGCGAGAAGTTCAGGGTTTGAGTCTAATGCAAATTTTACAGTTCTTTTCTACAACCATCTGCATTACAATGATACAATGATATACAATTACATCACTTGCATTGGTGTTTCCAAGTTCCTTACCGCACCCTGCCAATGCTAGCTGGGTCAAGTGCGGTGCAATTTTTAATCCTTTATATCATTAGCTGTAGATAAAAAAAAAAGAAATTAAGAAACAAAAAGCAAGCACACCACATTATCTGTGGGGTACTGTGGCTAAGGATATTGAGTGATAAGAAGAGAATGCATTTGCATTATGCAGAAACCTCCTTGAAACACACTGCCCACTATGGATGTCTTTGACCCAGTTCTTCAGTTGTTGAGTATGTCAAAAATTCAGTTCATTTAGACATTGACCATGAATTATACTGTATCTTACTGCAGTAGTTGTGCCCCAATTCACTGATGCAACACACGTCTTTGCGTTTGCATCTTTGAGTCACAACTTTCACACAGATTTGATTGCATGGCGGACCCAGTCCTTGCCTCGAGGTGTGGTCAGGAATGCTTAAAGCGACACACTCCTTGCATGGGTTGTAGCTGCACAAGAGTAATGAGTGGGATATACTCCCGTAACATGGAAGAGGAAGTGCACCAGTCGGTGTCGGATAGGGGGAGGGAGGGGAGCGAGGGAAGAAAAAAAGATTCCACAATCTCAGTACTGAAGATAGCAGAACGATAAATGTTAACATTAAACCAAAGCTAAAAATTATCTTTGCGCGACTGACATCACTGGACAGACTTCTCTCAGGTATGGTACACATAACTGGAGTGCGAGAAGAGGTATTTATTTCAAGTATGGTAATCAGGAAGAGAAAGAGAGAGGGAGCAATGTAAGGAGGGGGAGGGTGAGAGAAAGGAGAGAGGTTCAGACATAGAAAGAAGGAATGAAAGATGGAAATCGAGAGAAAGAGGAAAAAGGGAGGATGTATTAGCTACAATTCTTGGACACGATAAAGAAGGAGACAACATGTGTGTCTATACACCCCCAAGTATAGTGAGAAATGGAGAACAAAACATAGAGACTAGAGGATGTTCGCTCTGTGGGACTTGGAGCCAGAATCCTCAGTGCCCACTTGTCTTCTTGCATGTATTTTGCTGCTCAGGCAGTGGACCCACACAGACGTGGGTGATGCCATCTTGTGGTAGCAACAGCCATTTTACCTCCCCATAATTTGTACCTAAAACACAACAGATCCAAGGTGTTCCACTGCTTTTGTGCCTTGGGGTGCTGTCTCATACACTCCACCATTTATCAGTGACGCCAGTTATTGAGCCACGCAAGGAGGGCACAAAGACGACACAACACTAAAGTACGTTTTATCAAGCCACACAAAGCTACTTTTGAGTGGCTTGATAAATCTGGAGTAACACAACTCAGTTCAAATCTCTGTGCTGAGTTCATCTGCCCCAGTGAAAGGCTCAATGAGTGGAGCGTGGGTGTTCCTATGCATAGTGTGAAAACACAGGGTGCTGCTTCAGTGGTTTAAATGGGTAGATTCTGTCAAGTATTGAGTACCTGCACTTCTTCAATTTGAAAGGGAGAGTACCAGCAGTTGTCGGCAATGGTGTGATACTTCAGTGGGAGATTTTCAGCACTTCTCAGTACCAAACATGTTCTCTAGTTAATGAGTGCATGCACTATGCACTTCTAGATAGCAATTTGAAGTAATGGCTTTGTTCAACCTTATTATCTGATTTTGTTTAGTTCAAGTTTTTCTACTGTGGTTTTATAACTTTTTAATTTAGGTTACTACTTAGAATATGAGCAGGTTTAATCTGTTATTTAAACTAGTGTAACATGGCACAAAGCACCCCTTCACATTCCCCAGCCCTTATCCTTTCTCCAAACCATACCATGAGGGTACTGGATTACTTCTTGAGTGCCTTTTTCTAAGCCAAGGCTTGTAAGCACCAATAAATGAAAATTGTTCCATAAAATTCACGTTTGGACCTCATTATTGCCGATTTTCTCCACAGGGAAACTCCTCAGCCTCCTTAGAGGAATCTGATCCTGCTTGGTTCATTTGTTTGCAGCAATCTTGCTTTGGGCATATTCCATGTAGGCAATGGGTGGATCCAGTTGTAGGCAATTGGCAGAACTTGTTGGGGGAAATCGGTGGAGTCAAATTAAGCCCTGCTTCCTCAGCAGCAAGCATATGTGTTGCCTCTTATGAAGAAACAATCTTTGGATCTAGATAATGTTACAAACTTTCATCCTATTTCCAACATGCCCTACTTTGCCAAATTGCTAAAGAAGACTGCATTTTGGTTGCAAAACATTCATAACTACCATGCTGATTCAATATTAGCAAGGGACACCCTCAAGACGCCCGTTCCAAATACTGAATTGCAAAACCCAAAGTGAGGTTTGGAAACAAGTTATGAATTGCGGTTTGTACATCCCAAAAAGCATTTTTGAGGTCACAAATGGCCCGATAATGCGAATCAGGCTGATTGAGACCTCAAAAATGCTTTGTACATTTAGCCCTATGATCCATCAGATGATGTTATGGAAACGGCTTACATTGAATGGGGAGAAGACCAAAATTCTCTGCCCATTAACCCGTTCACCATTTCTGACATCTTAAGCCCTCAAACTACACCATTACCCATTGAAAAAGATTTGGCATTAAAATCTATAGTGCATTGACTTTATCAGTCCATTATATAAAAATAATTCTCTGTCTTTTTACTGTACACCATAAACTCCAAGTGATTAATGCCTTTATTTCATTGTGCTTGCAACCATAACTATTTAGAACTACATCTCTATCAGACTAAGAGATTTTAACTGATCCAAAATGTTGCTGTCAGTATTGCACTGCGGCTCAAAGCTTGCACCCTGTCTAATCTGCCTCTTCCTCTTTGCACTGGCTTCCAATGGAGCAACACTTAGGGCCTGATTATGAGTTCTGTCCACCGAACTTCTGACGAGGAGGTTGCCGCCATAGGGGCTACCTCCCCACCGGGCCCATTAAGAGTTTCTCACTAGGTTGGCGGGCAGAAACCTTAACAGTGGACATTGCGATGGTGCTGGCCAGGGGAACCCCTGCACTGCCCATGCCGAGTGCATGGACAGTGCAGGGGCCCCCCTGGGGGCTGCTGCACCCGTTCTTTGCGAGCCTTTACATGGCTGGTGGTGAACGAGGTCGTAATTCCCAGGGAAGCGCTGCTTGCAGCACTGCCATGGATGATTAGGACCACCTCAACCCCAGATCGCTGGGATCTCTGATCCTGGCTTTGCTGGCGGTCCGACCGCTGCACGACCTCTGTGGTCATAATGTGGCGCTCGGCCCGCCGAATTCGCTGTGGTCCTACCACCACCGCAAGTCTGGCAGTCAAGTGACCGCCAGATTCGTAATGACCACCATATTGTTTAATTGTATCTGCCTGGTCCTCGCCATAATGTTCCCTAATGCTTACCAGATTTTCCTGGTACATCAGTCTATGAGATACGCTAATCAAAGATTATTGAATTTGCCTAAGATTTTCCTCACAACTTTTGGTGGTAGGGTATTTTCTGTGGCAGCAGAAAGACACTGGAATGCTCTCCTGTTTTGTCTCTGGTCTGAACCCAACTTTTTGAGGTTCTTTAAAATGTTAAAAACCTTGCTCTTCCCCACAATCTGTAGCACTTAGAATCTGCTGTTTTTGTATGCATCTGTATTGGCTTTAGATCCTGCCCAGAGCCAGGAAGCCCTGTTAGGGTGAACTCTGCACTCTACAAAACCTTTAAACTGTTAATTTTTTTTAGCTTGATACTTACTCGTGCCTAAGTGCCATTAACTTTAATAACTGCACAGTGGAAATCAGAAAAGCCCCCATCGCATTTAGAAAGGCATAAAATTATGTACTTCTGTATAAAACTCACAAAGTAGAATGGTCCCTGGAGTTTTTTTGAACTAATCTGATCAGGGAAATTAATATTTTTGTTTTTATGAGTTTAAAATGTGATAACCATGCAGAGCACAAACATGCATGATACATTATTCAAGAAAACCAGAAGGAAAACAGGTGACTTAGTAAAATTTGGACCCCTCTGCCCTTCTTTATGGTTTATGAACATGCATAACAAATAATCACTGTTAGATTGGGATTAATCAGAGCTCTCTATGCTTTGTAAGTCAGGTTGTATATGCTTTTCTCACTCATATGTAACAAATGCATATTTTCTATATGGCCACTCCAGATTTTTTGCCATTTTCTGGACCATATTTGTGTTGGTATTATTATAAGATGCTCTGTGAGATTGCCGTTCAATGCCACAGTGAGTGTGCTAAGGCCATCAAATTCTTCTGATAAAATTGGTTTCGCCCAATGGGACTGTTGGACAGGGCCCTTTCTGCAGGGTCATCCCCAAACATTTTTGCGTATTCCCTCCACTTTTTGCAGAATTCGTTTTTGTTGACTTTAGGACTCTGACTACTTTACATCTGCTAACTAGTGCTAAAGTGCATGGGCTCTCAGCTTAAAACATGTTAACATTGGCTTATCCACATTTGAAATATTTCATGTACTTATAAATCCCTAGGAAAGTGAACTACTTGTACCCAGGGCCTGTAAATTAAATGCTACTGGTGGGCCTGCAGCACTGGTTGTGCCACCCAGTTCAGTAGCCCTTTAGACATGGCCCAAGGCTGCCTTTACAGAGCCTGTGTGTGGTTTTAAACTGCTATGTCGAACTGGCAACTTAACCCTCTTGACAGGCCCAAACCTTCCTTTTGAATATATATACATCACTCACCAGGCAGGCCTTGGACAGCCCTAGCACTGAGTTCAGTGTATTTAGAAAGTAGGACAAGCATTTTAAAGTTTTACATGTCTCAGTAGAGAAAAACTCTTAAATTCATTTTCAAATACTGCAAGGCCTAGTTCTTCCATGGGATAACGTTGGGATTGCCTTATAGTTATACTTAAAATTATACGTATGTTAAAAAAACTATAACTCATGGCCTAAAGTTACATAACAACATGATTTATAGTTTCTTCAGATAAGTATAACTGTAAGTATAACTATAACTGCTGAATTTCTATGGTTTTGTGTAGGTAAATCATCAACCTAAGTATAATGTTCCTGGGGGGGCATGGTGAGCTAAGATGGCTGACTGGATGTGCCTCACTGCTGATTCCAACAAAAAGGGCATAATACTGCTGCAACCTGTGAGATCCAAAGTATTGTGATCCCACCACTGAGGAGGGCATATGCACTCCTATTTCTCAGGGATACCACTGGGGCCAAAAATTTGCTCCAAACTGCTGTTTGGCCCGGCTCCACACTACAGTATGGCCTGGCGGTGGAACAGCCTTGAACAGCGTGGCACTGCTGGGGGAGGTGAGACCTGGGAGCTGTACTGGCCAAGATTTGGCAGTGACGCTGTTAACAACGCCACCAGCACCATAACTGCAGGAAGCCCGTGAACATCCCCACCTGCACTGCTGTGATGCGAGAGACCACAGGTAGGGACCCTGTTCCAATGGCACAAACCTGGAGAAAGTACAACAAGATGACGGCACCAACTGAAACTGATATGAAATCCTAGGGAGCCGAACAATTCTGAAAGCTAGGATGCAAGCACAGATTGCACATTTAGGTGCACATCACTATGGACTGTGGCATAGCTTAGCAGGCTAAATATGGATGACCACTGAAGTTGGGGTGCAGCGCTGGCAGAAACAGGCATTGAAAGCTCCCCTTAGCCCCATACTACATGAGCTGAGATCGGACACAGAGACCGACAGTGCTACTGAGTCTGATGACCGCGAGCGACTTGGAACAGAGGAAGCACTGACCCTTCAGTATATGAAGCACCTAATCAACGCTCCCCCTAGGAGCAAACAATAAGAGGTCAGTGTTCTTGAGGGTGATCCTTGGTGAGTGGGCCCCAAAGTCTGTGCCGTTGTGCCCTATTCGACATTAAAGAGTGGTGGGGGACACATCCCTAGGAGCCTGTATAAGGGCATGGAAAGGGCGAGCTGAAGCCCAACCTATTATAAGCATAGAAACTCAGCCAGGGCAGTGCACCAACCACAGGTTTCCCGTGGATGAACCTGTGTGGCTTGAAACGTGGAAGACTGTCTGGACGATTTCAGGCTAATGTTTGTGTGACTATGTATGAGCAATATTGTAGACCAGAGAGAAAGTCACCTGTACTTCATGAAGTACAGTGACATAGGCCATACGTGGAAACCTCCACAATCCTCTCCCCATACATGGAAAGCAGCTGGGGATGCATACTTCGGTCAAGGTGAAGCAGTAGACTACCCAAGGGGGCACCAGCAGCAACTGGCAGCAAGGAGGGTGGTCAGGCAGTGCTCCCACAAACAACAAGCGCATCAAACATGATCCACAGAGGAACAGGTGTGATAGTGGGGATGTACTTCAGGTGACATTGCCCTGAAACATGAACTGTCAGAGGCAGCATGTATCCCTGGAACAGTGGAGGGACTGATGGCGCCTGTACACTTCTTCTAACTGACTGAAGGCCACTACTAGTGCTGATTGAAAAAAACCCTGTTGCATTGTACTGTTTCTATGGCTCCGCAATGGAAAAGAAAAAGGCACAAAAGCGTAGCAAACTAGCATAAAGTACCTGACCTGGGCCCCAGGAATCAGGGCAAGAAGGACCGACCAGTCTGGAGCCAAAATAACAAATGCAGACCACAGCAGAGATCCTGGCCGCTATACAAAGATCTAGAATTGTACTGTACACTAAAATGGATATGATGGCCATGGACATAAACCACCTTAGACTGGGCCTTCGTCAAGTAGCCAAAAGAGCCACAGGTATGGAAGAGGATGTCACCATCCTCAAGAAGGAAAGCAAGGAGTTCCAGACCACAGTGGGCCTCAAGTGTAGTGTAAAGCAAATGGAGTAGTGTGTGGAGAACACTGAAGGGTGCTTAAGAAAGAATAACCTACGTTTCTTGAGGTTTCCAGAGCGGGCAGTATGCCCCTTGAGGGAACTCTTTCTTAAAAAATGGATTGTCAACAGGCTCAAGGCTAAACAGCTCTCAAAACATTTCGTAATTGAATGTGCACGTAGGGCAATGGTGGCGCCGCCGCACCGTGGAACACCACCCAGAGCACGAATAGCCCCAATGTTCAACTGCAGAGACGACGGGGCAATTCTCCAGCATGTGCACCCCCTTGGCCCCCACACTATGAGGACAAACAGATACTAATCTTTCTGGGCTACACATGGAGGGTCCAAGATCTCTAAAAGGCCTTTATGTCAATCAGGAAACAGCCGTAGGAGCAGAGCATAAAATACAGCTTGATGTCCCAGCTAAGCACCTCGTCCAATATGATGGCAAGATTCACTTACACGAGTTGCCACAAAAGGCCATGAACTGGTTGAAGCCTCTTGGCTTGAGTCATGAGCAATGGACTTCTGAGTGGCAGAAAACAAGGCACAGTTCGGCCAGGAATAAGGCGACATTGATGAAGCAATCCAGATCCCCTGAAGTGGTGAGAGTGGAACTCATCCGGTCTGCCCGGATGGAACCCTGTGGGCTGTACCTATGCCCCTTGAGACACAGAACGCCTTTCCACAATTGCATCTTGTCCTGGATACCCTCAGTGTCAGTACTGAAACCGGATAGATAATTGTGCGCCAGGTGATTTGGGGAGGTATTTACGAGATGTCAGGTAAAAGTCAATAATGGGGGTGGGAAGACCAATGGAAGGAGACAATCATATTGCCCACTTTCTGTTGGGGTCCGGAGTTTTATTAATGGGCAATGATTTTGTTCTGTGTGTTTTCTACTTCTTGGTTGGGTGTGACAGAGAGTTTGAACTCCTCGGATTGCTGAGTACCATAATGGGTCATGCAATTTGTGGGGCCCTGGTGACTCGTACAATATCTATATATACTCAGTGCGTCCTTAGCACTTTAGTTGGGTAAGGGAGGGGAGGGAGACTGGGATATAGTTCGATAACACTTTAGCCGACAGTTGATACAGGGGGAATCTGTAGATTCTTTAGAGTCTGCCTGTGGGAGGGTTTACTGGGTGTAATGTTGCTCTTAGCTGTTCTGTTTGGTTGGGACGCTTCCAATATCCTCTGGCACGGTAAGCAGGGAGGCGGGTCATTCTTCTAAGGCTTTTATGGCAAACCTGCTGACCAAGTACGAATTCCTGACCTGTAGTGTGCAGGGTCTGAATAGTCCTGAGGAGTGAAATAGGCTACCCATATATTTAAAGATATCACATTTCTATAGCATTTCTCCAGGAGACTCATCTGTAGAGGGACTGCATTAAATACCTCAGAAAATGGTGGTGGGGTCAGGTATATGCCACATCCTACTCAGCAACTCCATTGCTTATGCTCTCCCTGTTTACCAAATTTGTCACCATAGTTTAGTGACTCTAGATCCAAATTCAGATTGGCATACTGGAACCCCCTTAGAAGTCCCAAGTATATGGCACCTATGTACTCAGGGCATTGGGGTTCCAGGAGATCCTTATGGGCTGCAGCATTTCTTGTGCCACCCATAAGGAGCACATACAAACATTACTTCAGCCACTGCAGCCTGAGTGAAATAATGCACACACTATTTCACAGCCATTTTCACTGCACCAGGTAACTTATAAGTCACCTATATGTCTAACCTTCAGTTACTGAAGACTAGGTGCAAATTTACTGTGTTTGAGGGCACCTTTGCACTAGAAAAGGTGCCCCCACATTGTCCAGCACCAATTTCCCAGACTTTGTGAGTGCGTGGACACCATTAGAAGCGTTCACTACATATATGTCAATACATATATGTAGCTTCACAATGGTAACTCCAAATAGGGCCATGTGAGGTGTCTACGATTGTGAAATTGAACCCCCAATCCAGATCTGGTATTGGGGGACCAATTCCATGCACCCTGAGGGCTCCACAGACCCCAAGTACTGCCAAACCAGCTCTCTGAGGTTTCCACTGCAGCCCCAGCTTCTGCCACCTGACAGACAGGTTTCTGCCCTCCTGGGGATTGAGCAGCTCAATCCCAGGAAGGCAGGACAATGCATTCCCTTTAGGAGAGGGGTGTTACAACCTCTCCCATTGGAAATAGGTGTTACAGGAATGGGAGGGGTATCCTCCCAGAGCCACTACAAATGCTTTGAAGGGCACAAAAGGTGCCCTCCTTGCATAACCCAGTCTACACTGGTTCAGGGACCCCAGTTCCTGCTCTGGCACGAAGCTGGACAAATGAAAGGGTACGACCACTCCCCTGTCCATCACCAACCACACCAGGGGTGGTGCCCAGAGCTCCTCCAGAGTGTCTTGGATTGCAAGGTGTGGGGGCCATCTGGGAGCATCTGAGTGGCCACTGCCAGCAGGTGACATCAGAGACCCCTCCTGATAGGTGCATGCCTGGGTAGGTAGCCAATCTTCCTCTCAGGGCTATTTAGGGTCTCTCTTCTGGGTGTTTCCTCAGATTCGGTTTGCAAGACTCCACCAGGACTCCTCTGCATCCTCTGCTTCAGCTTCTGACTGTCGGATCAGCTGCAGACTGCTTCAGGAACTGCTGTAACTGCAAAAAAGTATCCAGAAAGGCTACTGTGACCCTGCAACTTCAGCTCCAGCCAGCAACTGCAACCGTTTCCAGGTTGTGCACGCTCTGAGGACTGCCTGTCTTCATTCTGCACCAGAAAGACCAAAGGAATCTCCAGTAGAGTGACTGAGTCACTTCCCTGCTTCAGCAGGCATCTCTCTGCAATGACAACCAGTACTCTGGTACTCCTCTCCTGTCGATGAGCGTGATCCCGGGAACACAAGTGGTAGACCAAAATGATCCTGACTGTCCAAAGGTCCAGCTATCCAAATTTGGTGGAGGTAAGTGCTTGCCTTCCTGTGACAGACAGTACCCCTGTGCACTGTGTCTTTTGCAGCTCCTCGGGCTTCTGTGCACTTCTTCCCAAAATTCTTCGTGCACAGAGTAGCTCAGGTCCCTTGCACTCTATCCTGCGATGCTCATCTCCCTGAGTTGTTCTCCTGCTCCATGGGATCCCTTTGTGTAGTGCTGCGATGACTGCACTCTTCAACTCCTTTGTCCCCATGTCCTGGGGCTCCTGTGGGTGCTGCCTGGTCTTCTGAGGGCTCTCTGAAGTGCTGAGAGGCCCCTCTGTCTCCTCAGTCTGAGTCAAGACCCCCAGGTCCCTCCTGGGCCTGGGCAGAGCCTCTTTGACTCAAAACCCGTTCTTGCATGAACCAAGGCTTGTTGGCGGAATCCAGCAACGCAAGCAGCCTGCATCTAATATCTCAACGTGGGACATCTCTTGCACCAATCAGGAACCCGCAGCTGTCTTCTTTGGTGCATTTCTGTACTTTTCTTCTAACCGGAGAATCCACTTTTGCACCTTCATTGACGATGGCAGGGGCTCCTATTCTTCCTGGACTCTTCATTGACTTCTGGACTTGGTCTCCTCTCTCCACAGGTCTTCAGGCCCAGAAATCCACTGTTGGTTTCTTGCATCCTTACTTGTTCTTTGCATAATCCTTTACAACAACTTCTAGTGTGTTCTGAGGAAACTTGCTGTACTTTACTCCTGTTTTCTGGGCTCTGGGGTGGGGTATTTTACTTACCTTTTGTTTTTTCTTATACTCCCAGCGCCCCTCTACACACTACACTTGCCTAGGGGGGAAACCGACATTCACATTCCACTATTTTAGTATATTGTTTGTGTTGCCCCTAGGCCCATTGCAATCTATTGTGTTTTTCATTGTTTGCACTATTCTATGACTGTTTACTTACCTAATTTGGGTTACTAGTGTATATATTATGTACAATACTTACCTCCAGTAGGAGTATTGCCTTTAAGATATTTTTGGCCTTGTGTCACTAAAATAAAGTACCTTATTATCTAAGATATTTTTGGCCTTGCTGCATCACACTTTGAGCAGTACTACCTTGCCTCTCAAATCCAATCGATCACTAAATGGCTGGCAGGCCTACACCTGTCTGACAAAGCCACATCATCATCTACCAGGGACTTACCTGCAAACCTGTTTCATCCCTGCACATGAACACAACCATCTGAATCGCTGGCGCTGGGAGTGGCCTGCAGCTGTTTTTGCAGGTGCCTCCACTTCACTAAGCTCATAATGCCCTATGTACCAGGGTTGGAACTGCTCGGTACACTGAGGAGTGGCAGATCCACATCAGCAACTGAGATGGCTTCATGACATGCTGCTGGCCTCCACACATTGAGCCACCTATATTGGGATGGTGCATTGGCTCCATTCAAGATGTTGATGGAGTAGAATGGCCTACCCCAAGCCAATTCCTACTTTATAATTCATTGATTGCTTTATTAGGGAACTGCTGAGGGGACATGACCAATGAAATACCCACTCATCTTACAGTCTAGTATCTCCAAGTGATGAGAAAGGGCAGACGCCTCATACATTGGTTCATTGACTCACTCTGCATTCACACTTCTCCGCAACTCATAACCCTATGCTGCTCCTGGGAAACTGAATTGGCACAGCCTTGCACAGAAAAGGAATGGGCTGCCCTGTTGGAAGACCCAAGACAAAGTGCCCCAAAATGCCTGATTGAAACTCATTCAACTCTACATCATAAATAGGGCTTACCTTACCCCTGCCAACATAAACCGTTATTACTATAGAGCAGATGCCACTTGCCCTCATTGCAATTTGGTAGACGCAAGTTTATTTCACAAAATGGGCCTGCCCATGTTTATACAGCTACTGGTCCTATATCACGTCCAGTTTATCCACCTGAAATGGGTGTCTAGACCTACAGAAGTGGGAAATATGTCTTCTGGGGTTATAGCACAGACACAAGAAATACAGAGCTACCTCCCGCTTCCTAGTCCTAGGATTAATAGGAGATAGGATTGAAATCCCCTGTACCCCTGCCATTTGCTGCCTGGACAAGTTCAATGCTCAACTAGGCACAGGCGGAAAGTGTTGCCTCAAACAGGAAAGACAACCTTAGACTAAGAAATTATCCCATTGCCACTTACTGGGACACCATCTCATCTGAACTCCAAACTAATCAAATGATGCTGACAATGGCGCAGACCTCCCATAGAGAGACCTGGACAGTATGCCAACCATCACTATTCATTTGCTCTTGTTGTGTGTGGATGGTCCACACACATGCACTCCCATTGAGCTTCACTCATGTGCAACTCATGGCTGAGGCATATACACTTCTGATGTCCATGGTAGATGTGGGAATAGGAAGGGGTTCAAAGTCGTATGGTTTTCTGAAGCTACTAATCTCGATTTGTTACTGTTAAATTACCATTATATACATTGAACCTGTTAACAAAATTATCAATGATTCACGCGTCAGCCTTTCACCCCTGCTTATTCACAAGTGTTAAAGTACTGGTTTCCTATTATCTGTGAAGTGATGTATCATTGAGACAAATCTCATAGTATAGGACTTGTGTGAGAAGCTGGCCTAGTTTGTAATGGGTACCAGCGGTACTTACACCTTATACCAGGTCCAGTAATCTACCTTAGTGAAATGTAGGCAGTATCTACCAGCTTAGGCTGGCTAGGGTAGCTGTAGCACAGCAGCCAAGGCTGAACTAGGAGACATGCAAAGCTCTTGCAATACACTATAGTCACACAGTACTAATACACAAGAAAGACAATACTCAGTGTTACCTTGATTTGTGGCTGAGCATTGCTTTACTAGGGCCACCCTACATCTGGACTTGTACCAGTTGAATTCTCACACCTGTTGATCAAAGGAGCGAAAGAATGCAGCTGAGGTGTAAAGAGGTAAAAAAAATATGGAAGGTGAGGTAACCCACCATTTTTAGTGACGCCACCCACCCTTTGACAGAAAGTGGCAACGGACGCCAAAAGAACATTTGGGTTCATATGGATATGACTGCACCAGTAACATTGCCATCAAAGAGATCTGCTGAAGAATGATAAATCCGTACTCCTAGGAATCGAAATGTGTGTGGTTGCCAATCTATTTGCGCCCCATTAAGGACAAAATATAGATTAGGAACATTGGGGAGGAAGGGAAATAGGCAGGACTTTGTCCAGTTTACCCGCAATCCAGAGAGGGATGCAAAGTGTTCAAGAATTAAGGCAATAGTGATAGGGATGAAGTATCTCTAAGGTAGAGCAGCACGTCATCAGCCTATAAGGATACATGCATCCCTTCTCCTAAAGGTGTGCCTCAGGGTGTACCTCGGCCTCGCAGTGTAAGTGCCAGTGGTTCTATTGCCAGGGAGAAGAGTAAGGAAGAATGTGAGCAGACCTGCTTTGTTCCCCTGTTAATTACATTTGGCCCCAAGATAAGTGGGCCTGTCTTGACCTTGATTAGTGGTTGGGTATACAATAATTTCACTAATCGGAGAAAGCAATGACTGCTGCCAGATTGAGGCAACGTATGAAAAAGATAATCCCAGTCTAATGAATCAAAGACCTTTTCAAGGTCTAAGACCTTGCAACTGGCAGGAGGTCAGGTCTGCTGTGTATAGGCCATGACTCAAAAGAAACAGCGTAGGTTCAGGGAAGGGTTGTGGGTGTGGATGAACCCATTTTGATCTGGGTGGACCAAGGCAGGTACTAAGGGTGCCAAAGGGTCTGTGAATATTTTTGTTAGAACCTTGTAATCAGTTGCTGGACCTGGCCCTTTCTACAGGGTCATTCCCCAAACTTTTTGCGTTCTCCTCTTAATCTTTCTGACCCTTTTTGGCTGACGTTATGACTCTGGTCACTTTGTCACTGCTAATCAGTGCTAAAGTTCATGTGCTCTCCCTTGTAAACTTGGTGTGATTAGGTTATACCTGATTGGCACATTTAATTTACCTGTAAGTCCCTTGTACAGTGATATGTGGTATCCCTATACCCAGGGCCTGTAAATTAAATGCTACTAGTGGGCCTGCAGCGCAGCTTGCACCACCCACAGAAGTAGCCTTTCAAACCTGTCTCAGGCCTGCTAGCGCAGGGCGTGTGCACAGTTTACTGCCACAAGGACCTGGCATCTAAATTTACTTGCCAGGCCCAGAACTCCCCTTTTACTACATTTAAGTCACCGCTAACGTAGGCCCTAGCTAGCCCTCCGGGCAGGGTGCTATGTATGTAGAAGGCAGGACATGTGCCTAGTAGAGTGGCCTGTCCTGGTAGTGACAAACAACCTATTTGGTTTCTCACTCTGTGAGTGCTGCCTCCTCATAGGATTGCATTAGAAATGCCCTGCCTTATGTTTAGAAGGTATTGTCTGGTTTATGAGGGGTAGCGTAGGCATGTTTGGTATTGTTGTAATGGTAGTGAGAAATGCTGCTTACTGGTGTAGGTGGATTTTTTTTTACCATTATAGAAATGCCACGTCAAGAAAGTGAGCATTTCTCTATGCCTATGACTCTGGTGTTTTGCAGCTTGACTCCAATCCACGTCTGGGCAGAGTGACAGTTGGGCTTTTTGCATACTTTTCAGACAGCCTGTACACAAATGGGGTGGAGGTGTCAAAGAAGTGCACCTACATATTGAATGGTCTTCCTGGGCTGAGAGAAGGGGAGGTAGGGCATACTTGCATCTGTAAAGGCTGTGCCCTGGCCTCACATAAGAGGCTTGTTTACCCCCAACTGATGTCTGGAGCCTGTACTGGAGGAGAGAGGGGACATTCCTAAAACCAGATGTTGCTGGTTGGAACCTCCTCTCTCCCTCATTCAAAAAGCTTTGCAAAACTGAGTATAAGTACAGGGGATTTTTCCCCAGAGACACACAAAAACGTACTTGGAACTGGACACAGAATGAT
The DNA here is from genome assembly GCF_031143425.1 of Pleurodeles waltl. NCBI lineage: Eukaryota > Metazoa > Chordata > Amphibia > Caudata > Salamandridae > Pleurodeles > Pleurodeles waltl. The sequence goes on from NC_090444.1 coordinate 1,006,279,060, forward strand.
GCTGGAGGGACTCACCAGGAGTCACCTTGGACTGCTGCTGCTATCCTGACCTGTGACTTGCTGGGACACTAGGAGAGACTGCCACGGACTGCATCCTCTTTGTGCTGGCCTGTTGCTGGACCCTACCACCCTGTGTTCCCTTTGTGTCCTCCTGGGGCTGGGGCTGGGGCCCCTGCTCCCTTTGGCTCTTCAGCGTGAGGATAGTGCTGTGCTTCAGAGCTCCTGTGTCGGAGCAGAAGCGCCTGGAGAGTGCTTAGCTTTATGCCTTGAGCCCCTTGAAATCACTCATATTTTAGTTATTAGCGCCTTGTGAGCACTATTCCAAACCTTGCTAAAGGCTCACCACCGCGACCCAGGCGAATCAAGGAAATTCAGCGTGCATTGGCTGGTGCCCCCAGGGCACAGGAGCGCTGGGGAAAGTGCTCCCGGCGCTCAAGCAGGGGATACTTCCCAGAGGAATGAACGCTGCGACCCAGGGGGGTCTGGAAGTGGCCGTTAGAAGTGAGCCCGGAGAGGAAGTTTTTTTTGCCTGCCGACCAGGCACGTTAGAGGACCTTTCCGTCTTGAGGAGCAGGGGTAGTAGTCAGCATGTCCCTGAGCTGGACACGTCACTCAGAGGAGGCGTGGGGCCCCGCAGATCCACAAAGATGGGAGGAACCATCCCACTGCTGAGGGGAGTCAGCCACAACCCGGGGAAACCCTGGGGGAGGTTCTGATGGTGCTTCCTAATTGCAGCATCATCAGCCGTCTGCGTGGACTTCAATTTCTGTCTCTTTCTCAGCATGGAGAGATGGGGCTGGCAGTCTCGGGCCACATTTCTTGTGGTAGTGCCCCCGGTAAAGGGAAGTGGGGCCATCACCCTGAAACTCCCAAAGGTCCATGGGGAAGATTATAGGAGCATAGAAGCGCCTACGTTCTACTAGGGAGGCCCTACCATTAACCCCTACAGTGCCTTGGACGAGGTGATCTCGTCCAAGGCACCCAGGAACCGGTGCCTTGGACGAGATCACCTCGTCCTTCACCCAGGAACTGGGGGGAGCGCTAGCGCTCCCCCCATGGGCTCTCCTTCCACCCCGACCCCCCCAAACCCCTGAACCCCCCCAACACCCCCTGTGACGTCAGCACGCATCGCGTGCTGACAATCACAGAGGGCCTCCTCGCTTCCAGCGCGATCGAAAGAGAAATGCAAAGCATTTCTCTTTCGATCACGTGGAGGAGGCTGGAGAGGCTTCAAAGGGAAGGAAAGGAATTTCCTTCTCTTTGAAGTCTCTCTGAGGCAGAAACCTCTAGGCACCAGGGATCTTTTTTTTTTGTTTTGTTTTGTTTTTTTGGAGGTGGGGAGCGACCCCTTAGGCAAGGGTCGCTCCCCAAGGGGGCAAATTATATTTAGGCCATTTCTGCCCCCCTTGGGGGCAGATTGGCCTATTTTTATGAGGCCAATCTGCCCCCAAGGGGGACAGAAACCACTAAACACCAGGGACTTTTTTTTTTTAACGTGAATTTCACGCAAGGGGAGCGACCCCTTGGGCAAGGGTCAGACCCCTGGAGGGGAAAATTGTATTTAGGCCATTTCTGCCCGGCAGATTTTTGCTACGCCAATCAACCCCCAAGGGGGGCAGAAACCACTAGGCACAAGGATTTTTTTTTTGCGCCAATGTCACGCAGGGTGAGCGACTCCGTAGGCAAGGGTCGCTCCCGGTGGGGGGGGGGGAATTTATTTTAGGCCATTTCTTCACCTCCTGGGGGCAGAAAGCTCTAGGCGCCAGGGCACATTTTTTTTGTGCGTTTTGTTTGTTGGTTTGTTTTTTTAGAGATGGGGAGCGACCCATTAGGCAAGGGTCGCTCCCCTGGGGGGCAAATTGTATTTAGGCCATTTCTGCCCCCCTTGGGGGCAGATCGGCACATTTTAGGTCAATCTGGCCCCAAGGGGGCAGAAACGACTAGGTACCGGGGATTTTTTTTTTTTTGCGCCAATGTCACGCAAGGGGAGCGACCCCGAAGGCAAAGGGTCGCTCCCGGGAGGGGGGTTTGGGAAGGGTAGTGGGTCAAATTTATTTTAAGCCATTTCTGCCCCCCTGCGGGCAGATCGGCCTATTTTTATTTGGCCGATCTGCCCCCAGGGGGGGCAGAATCCTCTAGGCACCAGGGTACATTTTTTTTGTGTTTTTTTTTTGTTTGTTTGTTTTTTTAGAGATGGGGAGCGACCCATTAGGCAAGGGTCGCTCCTCTGGGGGCAAATTGTATTTAGACCATTTTTGCCCCCCTTGGGGGCAGATCGGCCGATTTTAGGTCAATCTGCCCCCAAGAGGGCAGAAACCACTAGGCACTTGGGATTTTTTTTTTGCGCCAATGTCACCCAAGGGGAGCGACCCCGTAGGCAAGGGTCGCTCCCGGGGGGGGTTGGTGGGGTGGGGGGACAAATTTATTTTAGGCCATTTCTGCCCCCCTGGGGCCGGCTGAGCTAGAGGCCAAAATCCACAGGTAGGCACTTTGCAAAAAACACCTCAGTTTTCTGTGAACAAATGTGATGTGTCCACGTTGTGTTTTGGGCCATTTCCTTTCGTGGGCGCTAGGCCTACCCACACAAGTGAGGTACCATTTTTATCGGGAGACTTGGGGAAACGCTGGTTTGCAAAGGATTCTGGGTAACAGAACCTGGTCAGAGCCCCACAAGTCACCCCATCTTGGATTCCCCTAGGTTTCTAGTTTTAAAAAATGCACTGGTTTGCTACGTTTCCCTAGGTGCCGGCTGAGCTAGAGGCCAAAATCCACAGATAGGCACTGTTTTCTGTGAAAAAATGTGATGTGTCCACGTTGTGTTTTGGGACATTTCCTTTTGTAGGCGCTAGGCCTACCCACACAAGTGAGGTACCATTTTTATGGGGAGACTTGGGGGAACGATGGGTGGAAGGAAATTTGTGGCTCCTATCAGATTCCAGAACTTTCTGTCACAGAAATGTGAGGAAAATGTGTTTATTTAGCCACATTTTGAGGTTTGCAAAGGATTCTGGGTAACAGAACGTGGTCAGGGCCCCAGAACTCACCCCATCTTGGATTCCCCAGGGTCTCTAGTTTTCAAAAATGCACAGGTTTGGTAGGTTTCCCTAGGTGCCGGCTGAGCTAGAGGCCAAAATCTACAGGTAGGCACTTTGCAAAAAACACCCCTGTTTTTTTGTCAAAATTTGTGATGTGTCCACGTTGTGTTTTGGGGCATTTCCTGTCGCGGGCGCTAGGCCTACCCACACGATTGAGGTATCATTTTTATCGGGAGACTTGGGGGAACGCTGGGTGGAAGGAAATTTGTGGCTCCTCTCAGATTCCAGAACTTTCTGTCACCGAAATTTGAGGAAAATTTGTTTTTTTAGCCACATTGTGAGGTTTGCAAAGGATTCTGGGTAACAGAACCTGGTCAGGACCCCAGAACTCACCCCATCTTGGATTCCCGTAGGTCTCTAGTTTTAAAAAATGCACAGGTTTGGTAGGTTTCCCTAGGTGCTGGCTGAGCTAGAGGCCAAAATCTACAGGTAGGCACTTTGCAAAAAACACCTCTGTTTTCTGTCAAAAATTGTGATGTGTCCACGTTGTGTTTTGGGGCATTTCCTGTTGCGGGCGCTAGGCCTACCCACACAAGTGAGGTATCATTTTTATCGGGAGACTTGGGGGAACGCTGGGTGGAAGGAAATTTGTGGCTCCTCTCAGATTCCAGAACTTTCTGTCACCGAAATGTGAGGAAAATTTGTTTTTTTGGCCTAATTTTGAGGTTTGCAAAGGATTCTGGGTAACAGAACCTGGTCAGAGCCCCACAAGTCACCCCATCTTGGATTCCCCTAGATTTCTAGTTTTCAAAAATGCACTGGTTTGCTATGTTTCCTTAGGTGCCGGCTGATCTAGAGGCCAAAATCCACAGGTAGGCACTGTTTTCTGTGAAAAAATGTGATGTGTCCACGTTGTGTTTTGGGCCATTTCGTTTCGTGGGCCCTAGGCCTACCCACACAAGTGAGGTACCATTTTTATCGGGAGACTTGGGGGAACGCTGGGTGGAAAGAAATTTGTGGCTCCTATCAGATTTCAGAACTTTCTGTCACCGAAATGTGAGGAAAATGTGTTTTATTAGCCACATTTTGAGGTTTGCAAAGGATTCTGGGTAACAGAACCTGGTCAGGGCCCCAGAACTCACCCCATCTTGGATTCCCCTAGGTCTCTAGTTTTAAAAAATGCACAGGTTTGCTAGGTTTCCCTAGGTGCCGGCTGAGCTAGAGGCCAAAATCTACAGTTAGGCACTTTGCAAAAAACACCCCTGTTTTCTGTCAAAATTTGTGATGTGTCCACGTTGTGTTTTGGGGCATTTCCTGTCACGGGCGCTAGGCCTACCCACACAAGTGAGGTATCATTTTTATCGGGAGACTTGGGGGAACGCTGGGTGGAAGGAAATTTGTGGCTCCTCTCAGATTCCAGAACTTTCTGTCACCGAAATTTGAGGAAAATGTGTTTTTTTAGCCACATTGTGAGGTTTGCAAAGGATTCTGGGTAACAGAACCTGGTCAGGGCCCCAGAACTCACCCCATCTTGGATTCCCCTATATCTCTAGTTTTAAAAAAATGCACAGGTTTGGTAGGTTTCCCTAGGTGCCGGCTGAGCTAGAGGCCAAAATCTACAGGTAGGCACTTTTCAAAAAACACCTCTGTTTTCTGTCAAAAATTGTGATGTGTCCACGTTGTGTTTTGGGGCATTTCCTTTCGTGGGTGCTAGGCCTACCCACACAAGTGAGGTATCATTTTTATCGGGAGACTTGGGGGAACGCTGGGTGGAAGAAAATTTGTGGCTCCTATCAGATTCCAAAACTTTCTGTCACCGAAATGTCAGGAAAATGTGTTTTTTTAGCCACATTTTGAGGTTTGCAAAGGATTCTGGGTAACAGAACCTGGTCAGAGCCCCACAAGTCACCCCATCTTGGATTCCCCTAGGTCTCTAGTTTTCAAAACTGCACAGATTTGGTAGGTTTCCCTAGGTGCCGGCTGAGCTAGAGCCCAAAATCTACAGGTAGGCACTTTGCAAAAAACACCTCTGTTTCTGTCAAAAATTGTGATGTGTCCATGTTGTGTTTTGGGGCATTTCCTGTTGCGGGCGCTAGGCCAACCCACACAAGTGAGGTATCATTTTTATCGGGATACTGGGGGGAACGCTGGGTGGAAGACAATTTGTGGCTCCTCTCAGATTCCACAACTTTCTGTCACCAAAATGTGAGGAAAACTTGTTTTTTTAGCCAAATTTTGAGGTTTGCAAAGGATTCTGGGTAACAGAACCTGGTCAGAGCCCCAGAAGTCACCCCATCTTGGATTCCCATAGGTCTCTAATTTTCAAGAATGCACAGGTTTGGTAGGTTTCCCTAGGTGCCGGCTGATCTAGAGGCCAAAATCTACAGGTAGGCACTTTGCAAAAAAACACCTCTGTTTTCTGTCAAAAATTGTGATGTGTCCACGTTGTGTTTTGGGGTATTTCCTATCACGGGCACTAGGCCTACCCACACAAGTGAGGTATCATTTTTATCGGGAGACTGGGGGGAACATAGAATAGCAAAGCAAGTTTTGTTGCCCCTTCTCTTTCTCTACATTTTTTCCTTCCAAATATAAGAGAGTGTGTAAAAAAACCTTCTATTTGAGAAATGCCCTGTAATTCACATGCTAGTATGGTTACCCGGAATTCAGAGATGTGCAAATAACCACTGCTCCTCAACACCTTATCTTGTGCCCATTTTGGAAATACAAAGGTTTTCTTGATAGCTATTTTTCACTCTTTATATTTCAGCAAATGAATTGCTGTATACCCGGTATAGAATGAAAACCTACTGCAGGGTGCAGCTCATTTATTGGCTCTGGGTACCTAGGGTTCTTGATGAACCTACAAGCCCTATATATCCCCTCAACCAGAAGAGTCCAGCAGACATAACGGTATATTACTTTAAAGAATCTGACATTGCAGGAAAAAGTTACAGAGTAAAACGTAGAGAAAAATTGCTCTTTTTTTCACCTCAATTTCAATATTTAGTTTTTCAGTTGTTATTTTCTCTAGGAAACCCTTGTAGGATCTACACAAATTACCCCTTGCTGAATTCAGAATTTTGTCTACTTTTCTGAAATGTTTAGGTTTCTGGGATCCAGCATTGGTTTCATGCCCATTTCTGTCACTGACTGGAAGGAGGCTTAAAGCAAAAACATCGTAAAAATGGGGTATGTCCCAGTAAAATGCCAAATTTGTGTTGAAACATTAGGTTTTCTAATTCAAGTCTGCCTGTTCCTGAAAGCTGGGAAGCTGTTGATTTTAGCACCACAAACCCTTTGTTGATGCCATTTTCAGGGAAAAAAACACAAGCCTTCTTCTGCAGCCACTTTTTCCCATTTTTGTGATTTTTTTTTAATTTTCACTGTATTTTGGCTAATTTCTTGGCCTCCTTCAGGGGAACCCACAAAGTCTGGGTACCTCTAGAATCCCTAGGATGTTGTGAAAAAAAAGGACGCAAATTTGGCTTGGCTAGCTTATGTGGAACAAAAGTTATGAGGGCCTAAGCACGAACCGCCCCAAATAGCCAAAAAAAGGCCTGGCACAGGACGGGGAAAAGGCCTGGCAGCGAAGGGGTTAAGGGGTAGGTTCTAAGGCATGTGCTTTCTGGACTATGTTTCTGCATCCAGGCATACGTGTTTCACCTTGTGCGCGAGCCTAGTGACGCCTAGGCATACCTAATACTATGTTTTACTAGGATGGGTGCATTCTTGATGATGGGCTTATGACCTTCTGATTTTCCTGGTATGGGCATTATGTTGGATGTTTTCATGACTTGCCACTCGTTTACTGATGTTCCTTTTATGGGCATTTATGATGATTTTATGTCAAATACAATTCTTCAGAAATGTTTACCTGACTACTGCTTATGTTGCAGACTAATGAGTAACCTGTATTTTATATTTGACTACTGTTGATTTCTGCAGAGTAATAGTACTGTGTAAAGTTCTGACAACTGCTTGGGTAGCAGGGTATTACTGACATGTTGTGTTTGGTCTAATAATGTTGTGCACAATACAATTTTTTTTACATAACTTGATGTTGTATTCCCTTTGCTATGTATTTATTGCATTGCATGTGTTGTGTGTGTTGTGCAAATGCTTTATAAATTGTCTCCGGGTTAGGCCTTACTGCTTCTGACAAACTACCAAGGGGGTGGGCAAGGGTTATCCTGGGTGTGCAACCCCCTCACCCTCACTAGAGTGGGTGAATTCTGCCTGGCTTAGTTAGATTCCCTAGCCATTCAGAAACTCCATTTCTAACATCAGTGTTAAGCAATGCTGGCGGTCTGTATGAGCCGAACAAAGAGGGGTCTTTATTTGCCTTGGGAGAGAGCTGGCAGTTGTCTCTCACTGAGAGGCACAGAGGCTGTGGATAGAGTGGGCCCCTTCATATGTTTCAAGTAGGTGCAGAACTAGATGGGTTTGCATATGCATGGTAAACAATGCTTAGCTCATCAGGTCCCAAGGATTTGCAAGTAGCTAGTGCCCTAATTGCGTCTCTAATTACAGGTAGTTCAATAGGACTGTTGAAATCAGGTCATTGGTCTGGGGTGATCCATGGTAATGTCACTGTGGAGAAAAAGGAGTTAAAGTCAGTGATGGACTGATATATCCTTGTGTAGTGATGGGTCAGCTTGTCATGTATGGTGTGTTGCGTATAATAGACTGAGCATGCAGCAGATCAAAGTTCCATAATGCACTTTTAAGGCTGGTCCTGACGAAGAAGCCACGCCAGGAGCAGACCAGATATATCAGCTGTGGGCTGTGTGCCTTCCGAAAGGGCAGCATAATTAAGACAATGCAGTCTTTCTAATGATGCAGTGAAGTCATGTTGTGTGTCCGCCAATCCACTGCCATTGCTGAGGCTATGTACCACCTGGCCTCCAGGTCGAGAAGCATGTGTTCTATTTTGGAAATGTCTCTATTACGCAGCTGCCTCATAGCCCAATATTTTCTCAGGCAGTGTCCCCATGAAGTCACCTTGAAGGCATTGCATTCTATTAATTTTATGATGGCTGTGTTGGCATTGTGTTCAAAATATTCTGTGATTGCAGAACCAATTGAGGCTCGGAAGGGGAGGTCTTCCAGCAGTGCAGGCTGTAGATGCCAGGTGGACACAGGAGGTAGGTTGGCTGCCTACAGAAGTTGCAGAAATTGGAGGTTGTGACCAGAGTGTGTGCAACCCAGATGGTCTATGTGTGAGATAGAGGGAAGTAAGGATGATGTGCCAACCAGTCGATCTCTGTGGACATGTATATGGCGTGGATCAGAGAAAAATGAATACACCCCCACTTTCCAGGTGCCAAAATTGCCATGTGTCGACCAGTTGGCAATGCTGGAGCCAGTCATGTAATGTCTGCACGTTGGAAGTTGCAGGAGTGTGGGGAAGTGGGAGAAAAGAACGATCAAAGGTGGTACTAAGAACACTGTTAAAAGCAATCACTTCCTATAAGCCACTGCATTCCACTCCATTGAGACAGTATATCCAATAGTGTGTGCAAGAATGCAGATTGCTTGCAGTTGAGGACATATATAGAGCCTATAAGAATGTGTCATCTGTCAAGGTGCCCCTTCACCATTTGGTGGTCAGCTCCAATAACAGGAGTCAGGATAGAGCAACTGTTTCAGGGTTCTATTGTTGGCAACAATAGAAGGCTTGCAAATATAGTGCTAATTGCCTGGATGTTATTTGGGGTAATGGGCGGAATAGGTACAGGATTCTGGGACATTATAATTGTAATACAGAATTCTGTGTATATTGTTTGAAATGCCCATGTGATAAAATATATGTGGGGAGCACTATACATAAAGCAAAGAAGATAATTCTGGAACATATAAGAGCTATACGCAACAATGACCGTAATTACCCTGTAGCAAGACATTTTCAGGAGGTACATCGGGGGAATGAGAAATTGCTCAGCTACCTGGTTTGTGACCAAATCAGATCCGATGTGCGCGGAGGTGATAGACAGAAGGCATTACGAATATTGGAATCCAAATACATTATCAGATTCATGACCCTTTCACCGGGGGGTCTTAATCATGGTGAGGAAATTAGCACTCACCTAGGCAATTAACTCTGGGTATTAAATGAGTTTACAGTTAGGTATGTATATTTATGGTGATGACATTAATGATGGTTTTAGATTGTTAGTATTTTTACATTGATAGGGTTTTTATGTGGTGTGGGGTGGTATGGGCACATGCAAACATAGACTTTCCGGCAGTGGTAGATAGTGATTATTAGTATGTTTAGTTGAGAGTAAACAATGAGGGATATCGGTTAACTCCAATGATATGTGCAGGGGATCTCTTAGCTATTATGGGTGTACTTAAGGAACAATAATGCCTTTTATCGGTGTTTATGTGTATTTAAGGAATATAACAATAATGCTATTTATTTATATTGCTTTTTTAAAAAATTTAATTGCATAATGCTGATGAATTTTGCTATTGTACCCAGAGATCGCTTTGTGGTAATTTTCAAACTTTTGATTTTGGTGATTGAGTAATATAGGCATTATATACCACTCAAATATTGCCGCTGCTGATATGAGCAGTTTGTTTGGGGTTAGTCTGTTTTCTATTTTGGTGTATTGGAGTACTTAACGGGTTAATGTGCTCATTTCCCCCATCCGTGAACAAGGCTACAGCTGATATGCATTGGGAGGAACGTTCTGTGTGACAGTAAACCATTTGCAACTGGCTGGAAGTGTCCTGACCTTTTTCTTCCATTTTTGTAAGAAAATGTTTTTGCATTATTTGTGGAATTCCTGAATCCATGGTCAGACCATCATGTGAAGAGCCACGGCACTTCGGGAATAGTTGGGCAAAGTATATATAGATCTATAAATATATATATATATCTAAATATATATATATATATATATATATATATATATATATATATATATATATATAAAGCTAAGGGGTGATCCGTCAAGTGGTGGCAGAAAAAAAGGGGGGTAAAAAAAAGTTGTGTTTCCCATGTTAATTTTCGTAGGACCTTTAGACAAGACTACAGCCTAGAAAGCTAGGTTTTGGTATGCAGATTGTACTTTAGCTTATTTGGTGTAAATCCGTTCAACAGTTTTGGTGACTTGAAAGTGATTTTTTTTTTGTATATCTAGGGATGTAGATCCTTGGCGATGATTCGTGAAAAAGGTGAGCTCATGCAGGGAACTACTACCTCCCCAAAGCTTCAAAAAAAAGAATGAAGAGGGTCCATTTCAAACCCCCCAAGCCCTGGGGACCACCACCTCCCTGGGGCTATGTTCGTTGGAGGGGCCGTGTGGCAGCCCAACACTAACCACCCAACCCCGTACTGTGCACAGCATTTGGCCATGTGCGGCGGGAGTTGGCCACAGGGTCTGTCTCTCTGGGTGTGAGAACAGGTGTAAAAAGGTGACACTGGGTGTGTCAGAGTGGGTGTGAGTGTGTCGGTCTGGGTGTGAGAGTGGGTGTGAGAAAGTCCATGTGGATGTGAGAGTGGGTGTGAGTCTGTCGGTCTGAGTGTGAGAGTGGGTGTGTGTGGGTCTATGTGGATGCGAGAGTGGGTATGAGAGTGTCTGTCTGGGTCTGAGATTAAGTGTAAGAGGGTGTCTTTGGGTGTGATAGTGGGTGTAAGAGTGTCTCTGTGAGTAGGTGTGTGAGTATATGTGTAGGTCTGTAAGTGGGTGCTTGAGTGTCTGAGTGGGTCTGTGAGTGGGTGCATAAGTAAGTAAGCAGGTCTGTGAATGGGCGTGTGATTCTCTGAGAGGGTCTGTGAGTGGGTGCATCAGTATCTGAGGTGTAATAGGGTGTCTCTGGGTGTGATAGTGAGTGTGAGAGTGTATCTGTGAGTGGGTGTGTGAGTATCTGTGTGGGTTTGTGAGTGTATGTGTGAGAATCGGAGTGGGTCTCTGAGAGGGTGCATGAGTATCCAAGTGGGACTGAGAGTGGGTTTGTGAGTATGTAAGCAGATCTGTGACTGGGTGCGTGAGTCTCTGAGTGGGTCTGTGAGTGGGAGCATGAGTGTCTGAGTGAGTGTCTGAGTGCGTCTGTGAGTGGGTGTGGAAGTGTCTGTGTGGGTGTGTCAGCAGTTGTGTTATCACTCTGCCACAAAAGAACCTCGCCTGCTTTTTTATCCAACAAGAGTCCACAGTTGTTCATGAAAAATCTACTCAAGTGGAGCACTTTCTCTCTCCTTGGGTATGTATTCTACACTAAAGTTACGTAGTGGAGCACCAGGAAATGTCACCAGTAAAAGGGGGAGCCCCAAACCACATTTTCCTCATTCACTTTCCCATGGGGTGGATAGACAAGACTACAGTCTGAACTGCTGAACAGCATTGCACCAAATTTGGTAGGATGCTGCATCTTGATGCACCCATTGTGATGTTCTTATTTGGTGTAAAACTGTTCAATAGTTTTGGAGTTATTAAAGGAAAAATAAATATAGATATCTGGGTGGAGCCTAAGCACAGATCCTATGATGTGAATTGATTGGGTCAGCAGTTCAGCAAGGAAGGTCTGACAGCCATTTTGGGACCAATGTACATAATAGCACCATAGTAAAATACATTGTAGTGAATGGCAGGTGTTGAGGGTCACAAAAATGAGAACATATAAAGTGTGATTACAGATTTTAGCTACAATATAAATCAATTGTTGATGGTACCATACTCATTTTAGGAATTGTGGTGTGTTCTAATGTGATTTAACCCTGTGAAAAAGTATTCTGCTGGGATTTCATGAATCCTTTTTTACTAGAAAACTGTTTACTCGTGATTTTCCCATAGAGGTTATGGAAGGTGCTCTGTTAGACCTGGCATCCTTGGCATGGCCTACCCTGTCTTTTTTGCCTCTGCTTCCCATGTTTCGACTGTGTGCTGACCAGTGCTAAAGTGCAAGTACTCATGTGTAAAGTGTATGTGTAATTGGCTTTTCCATGACAGGCATATTTGATTTACTAGTAAGTCACTAGTAAACTGCACTAGCGGTGCCCAGGGCCTGTAAATCAAATGCCACTCGTGGGCCTGCAGCACTGGTTGTGCCACCCACACTAGTAGCCCTGTACACATAGCTCAGACCTGCCACTGCAGTGACTGCGCATACAGTAATAAACTGCCTATTCAACTTGGCAAGTGTACCCACTTGCCAGGCCCAAACCTTCATTTTTATACATGTAAGCCCTCCTTAAGGCAGGCCCTAGGTAGCCCCATGGGAAGGGTGCAATGTATGTTAAAGTTGGGACATGTACTGATGTGTTTTACATCCCCAACCGTGAAATACTGACAAATTTGTCTTTTACTGTTGCAAGGCCTATGTCTCTTATCAGTTAACATGGGGGCTGCCTTTAAATATCCTTTAACTGCAGTTTCCCTTTGAGAGCAGATAGAAATATGGATTTCGGGGTCTCTGAACTCACAATTTAAAAATACATCTTTTAGTGATGTTGGTTTTTAAATTGTTAGTTTGAAAATGCCACATTTAGAAAGTAGGCATTTTCTTGCTTTACCCATTCTGTAACTCTTCCTGTTTGTGGACTCCCTGTCTGGGTCAAACTGACAGTTGGCCTGTTTGTGAATCTCCTCTAGACAATGACACAAAGGGAGCTGGGGTGTAGCCTGCATATTCTGATGAGCAATCTGGGCTAGAGTGAGGGAGGAGCGCTCACTTACACTTGAATGTGCCTGACCTCACACAATGCAGTCTCCCGTCCCCTGGTGTGTGTCTGGGGCCAGGCCTGGGCAAGGCAGGATCTTGTGAACAACAGAGACTTTCCTTTAATGTTTGCCTAATTCAAAGGCAGAAAGGGGTATAAGTAGTGGACCCAAACCCCCAGACTTTAGATTTCTGCAAGATCACTTCTCGAACCAAGAGGAACCTCTGCCAACGAGAAGAGCTGAAGAGCTGAAGAGAAGTGCTGTCCCTGCCTGTGACTGTGCTTTGTTGGGCTATCCTGCAGTTGCTGCTTCTGCCTGTGAAAGTGGGCAAAGACTGGACTTTGCTGTGCATTCCTGTTTGAGAAGAATCTCCAAGGACTTGAACTGAGCTTGCCTCCTGTTTTGAAGTCTCAGGGCCATCAAAGACTTCCTCTGGCGGCACCTGGAGCCTCTCTGCTGAGACTCCTGCTCTGCCAAGTGGTGCCCTATCTAGTCCCTAGGCCCTTGAAAGGTGAAGATGATAGAAGAAGAGCAAAAAATCCACGCACAGAACGCCATGTGGGGACATTTTCGATGAACCATATGCAACGTGGCAGGTAAACGACGCACGGCCGGCTTCACAGCTAAAATCGACGCTCCACCTGCATCACTGCTGGGAGATCTATGCATCGCTGCTGGAGAAACGACACGCCACACCCACTTGCGGCTGCTGATAAGGACACAAACCCCACGCAGCACTGTTTTCATGCACCATGCGACTGGATTTCTCATGCATCGCCCCTGGGCGTTAAAGTCATCCTGACCCTGCGTGGATCCAAGTAGTCCCCCCCTCCCCCGGAAATGGATGCATCGCTCTTTTGCGAGGGAGAAAAGAATGCATCTCCAACACCACCGGAGAAGAAACAACGCACGACCTCCCTTGCGAGGAAGAAATCGATGTATCATTGTCTTTTCTGAGGCACTCTCGCACATGCAGCTTTATTTTTATTGCTAACCAGCTACTTTGTGTAAAATCAACATTTCCATTGTTTTATATGAACTAAGACTATTAGGGGCATATTTATGATTCCCTATCGCCACCTTGCGCCACATTGACATCATTATTTTTTGTGTTAATGTGACCCAACGAGGCCAAAAATCCCTGTGCCGTATTTACAGGGTGGCACAATGCAAGCATTGCGCCACTCTTTAACCCTTTGCGCTACATTATGCCTGCACCAGGCATAATGTACGCAAAAGGGGGGTATTTTAAATATGGTGCACACATTGTGGCGGTAGAGGGGTGCTGGGGAGGGGTGCAGCGCCACTTTCCATAAATCTGCCCCTTATTATTTTGAAAATTCATATTTTGACTTTGTATGTTGGATTTTTGTCATGTTGGGCTTGTTTGATTTAGATAAATATTGCCTATTTTCTAAGCCGGTGTGGTGTCCATTTAGTAGTGTTTTCACTGTATTACTTTGTGTGTTGGTACAAATCCTTTACACATTGCTTCTGAGTTAAGCCTGCCTGCTCGTGCCAAGATACCAAGGGAGTGAGTGGGGGGTTAACCAGGTGTGTTTCTCCTTTACCCTGACTAGAGTGAGGGTCCTTGCTTGGACGGCGGGTGCCAACAAAGACCCCATTTCTAACAATCAGAGACATACTTAGATATCCCAAACAGGATCTCACAAGGGGCACATCCTCCCAAAGACTTTCTGGGCAGATTGTTAAGTGCTCTCTGAGCTCCATACAGATGATGAAGCCAACTACAACCTGAACCTAATACTACAGCTGATAAGGATTGCTTTGAGTCTTGTTTTTTTCCACTCACACAATTGTTTCCCTTGGGATGATAAGGAGAGAGGATAGCCACTGCAACACCCAGTGTTGCCATGGTGTCCCTAAATGCCCTGGAGGAAAAAGCAGGGCCCTAGTCTGAGTGGAATGCTGCAAAAGCATATGTCCAGATGAAGACTTGCAAATCTTTAATAAGAGTTCGAGCGTCATACAATTGGACAATTGTTGTGGCTGCACACCTAGAAATCTGGAGCATGAATCTACAGCAACTAGAATGTATTTGTGTGCACCATCAGATTTAAGAGACTGCAATGGTCCAGGTACACGCATTGTAGTGGTTTGTTGGTAACCAAGTGGTATGTCTGCGGTGAGCATTTGATGGTGTTAAGGACATACTGCTTAGTCTGTTTGTTTAGGCCAGGGTACCAATAGCATTTCTGTAGAAAAAAGATAGTAGCTGCCACACCAGCCTGGGCAGAAGCAACCCCTTCATGTGGTATTTTGATTATGTTTAATCTTTGAACTAGGTTTAGGATCACATGATCACCCACCCCTGGTATAGTAGCAAAGGCAATATTTTGGGGCTTAAGTGCACAAGTATTTTGGAGGATATGGTTTTGGTAAGGGCTTCCTGTCAACTGAGGCTTTCACAGCAACCAATGATTCATCGTCCAACTTCACCTGAGAATGATTATTCTCAGCAGCAGATGGTGTAGCAGCTGCAGATTTGGCAGTTTCATCAGCCAAAGAATTTCCCACAACGTGTATTTCAACACCCTTGGTGACCCAATGCATGTACTACATGAGCCTGCAGCTGCTTCTCTTTAGGATCAGCCACCTTCCCTCACAAGAATTTGTGTTTTATGGTGTTTCCCTTTGAGTCTCAGCACCCATTAAGGTGCCAGTAATGTAAGTATTTGTAAAATGATTGGACACAGTAATAGGAGTCACAGACAATCAGTGTAGAAAGTCCTGGATCCATTGTGTTTCAATGCCAAAATTAAGGCTTTGAGCTCTGCAAGTTGTGCTGTGCAGTCCCCTCGGGTCTGTGTATAGGTTTGTTGAGGGTGGAATTCACCATCCCTCATCACACCACAAATGGCTGCACAAGCCGCAGAGTACTGGTGTTTACTACCTACAGCTTGTTGAGCCGAACCATCGGTGTGAATGATTATTTGGTTTTGGTCAAGAGGCAAAATGTTAGTGGTCATCAGATATTCTAGTTTATATTGTAAAATTCAGTGGGTCTGAAGTGTGGGATCAAAAATGTAATCAACATATGTGGCAGTCAGGCAAGTCACCCATTGAATTCAACATGGATGTAATGCTTTTGCCTTCTGAACACTTGCTTTGGATACAGCCTCAATGGCTGGTATTGGGGTAATGGCAGTGGTGCATTTTCACTGGGCTAGTGGTCTTTCCTTTATGGCCACCATCTGAATTGCAGTCAATATTTTTTCAGGGGATGAAAACGCTGCTTTGCACTGCGGTATAAAAGTGATATGTATGCTATAGGTACTGTATCACCTTTTTTGAATGTGACATAGGTGAACCCAGTGCCACCAGGAATAACCTGGATTACTAATTTTTTTTCTTGTCACATGTGTAAATGTTTTGCTTCAAGTATGTCAATCTGTAATGCACTGGGCATTTGTGTATGCTGTGGAGTCCAATGTTTGCATGAATTAAATCTGGATGAATTAAGTCATAAAGTGATTTTATGCATTCTGCATATTCTGGAATGTAAATTCTGCCAAAATTATAGAGACCGAGCAGTGACTGTAACTTCTTGACAGTGTTTGATGGTTGTACCGGTGCACACTTTTCTAAAAAGTGTGGTGATGGGCTTTTCCCTCATTTGAGAGTTCTTATCCCAAAAATAGAACACTGAAAAAAGCATTTTTTGTTTTCTTGAAATTGAACTTGTAGCCCAATGCAGCAAATCCCAAAATAGTCTGATCCACCCGGGTAAAGTGTGTGTTGAGATCGTCATCTGTCAAATAAATGTCTATGACATAGGACAAAGCCTCAAGAATAATATCCTGTAATATTGATGTCACACTGTTCTTATACCCTTGAGGGAGTTTACAATTTTTTCTTTGATACCCTAGTGTTGTGAAGTGCTTAAGTCCCGACTTTCAGGTGCTAGATTTTGGCAAAAAAAAATATATATATATTGGAATAATCCAAGGTTGTTTTGTATTTTTTGTGCACTATGTTGATTATGAGTGCTGTGCTATGTGAATTTTGTATGGCTTATGTGCATGTGTGACTGTTTAAGTATCCAAGACAATCCTAAATGAATAGTCTTTTTTTTCTACCAGAAACAAGTGATTGTTCACTGGGGAGACGCAGGATTCAATAACTCAATGGTAATCAAGTTGTGAGAGAATTTCTTTTACTCGTACTTTAGCCTCATGCTCTATTGGATATTGAGGTTATATTTGTGGAGTGGACCAGATTCGAATGACATGGTAAGGGGAATCCCTACCCCAACCCACATGGTTGCGGTACATCGCTGGTGCTTGTGCCAAAGCCCAGTCGGCGGCATAAGCCTCTTTTACTGCATCTGGAACGAGGACTGATTAGGAAGGCAAAATGAAATCTTCCCCTTGTGGGACTGTAAGGACAATTTCAAGTGGCTAATCTTTTTCTGCCATGAGGATATAATAGCTGAGTGTTCATCATCCCCAGTAAATTACTTTAATGATGTGCTCTATGTCTCCCTCAATCTATATATGTAATTTATAAACCTTATGCTGTGGGGTGACAAGCCTGTCCACTGTTTCAACTGCAAGGAGGTCTATAGTCAGTGTCATATCCAGAAGTTCTAGAAGACTCTAGTGAAATATCATGACCTCTGCTGCGCTGTCAGGCCTGCACCCTGTTCTTCAATAGAGTTCTCAATATGTGTGGCATGTTTAGTTGAAATAGCCTCAACCTTTTTCTTTTTAAACTGGGGTTTTTGTTGTGGAAGTTTCTCTTCCTTTTTTGTAAAGAACTCTGAAGAGCATTGTGACTCCTTTTCGATTTCACAAACTTTGTTTTGATGTTCTGACCGCTCGCCTCTTTCACTTCGTTTGTCGAGTGAGTCCTGGAAGGAAAGAGATGGGCTAGTATCAGTATACTGATAACTGTCAGGAGTTTTTAAAGATTTCCTATTTCATAAATTATATCTCTTTTCTGAGGTCTCAAAATGCACAGATTGTCCTTTTTGACCTCTCTTATCTTCATCAGATTTTTGTTGAGCCCAGCGTTTTTTAGAGCCCTCCTGCGCTTGCTTGGTACTGTCATTACTGGAGTTTCTTTGTAATTGTGGATTATTTGGTCTGGCTCCTAGCTGTACGAGTATAAGTTTGGGAAATAATCTTTGCCAGCTCACGCTCCTGATTTTGTTGAGGAACTTCCCTGAGTCACTGGCGTATTGGCAATGCTGCTGCTTCCCCTTGAATATTGCTTAAAATATTTGAGGACACTGTTTCAAAGTTACACATTAATTTCATCACTAAATCGAGGGCAGGGGCCACCCTCTATTCATTTTGATTTTGCTTCAATTCTTTTGAAAGATTCGCAAGTGTTGCTGTACCATGTATAGTGGTATAAATATCAGCAAAAACTGAGCCCCACGTGGCACAGTTGTCTGCTGAGGAAACCATCACAGATGGTAAGCACATTGTGTGATTTCTATGTTTTTCTTGGGGTCCCATATGGGGAAACACATCTTCCAGCTTATTTGTGTTTTTGTGCAATCCAAAAAGGAATTTCCTCCCGTTCGGTGGGTGGTTTACCCAATACTGTATGTACAGTTTGCAGATTAATTCCTGCAACAGCTAATTGATGTCCAGCTGGAGCAGCCCTCACTGGGGGTGGGTGCAGTGTTTAATATCCACATTATGAACTGTATTAAGTGTCTATATATATCTACAAGGTCATTTTATAATGAATGTCATTCTGTTACTGGCATAGCTTGTATATTGGGATGTGGTGTATATGTAGCCAATGTTGGCCATGTGGGTCCATCATTACTTAAAGGACCTAATCTGACATGTTGTACTATGTGTAGAAGGGCGCCTGAGAACCAATCTTGGTGTTCTTAATAAGTTAGAGGTATCTTACTTGTTAGAAATTAGGTCTCTAGTTGGCAGAGGTATGCACCCTGTCCAAATAGAGATGGCAATTCTAGTCAGGGTAAGTCACAACACAACCTAAATTATCCTGTGCTCACCCTCGGATAGCTTGACACAGAGCAGGCAGGCTTAACTTAGAAGGAAATGTGTAAAGTACTTGTGCAATAACTCATATGGTAGCACAATGAAAACACCACAAAAAGAACTTTAGAAAAATAGATAATATTTATCTGAACAAAATAAGACCAAAACGACAAGAATCCAATATGCACAAGTGAAGATATCACTTTTTAGAGGTTTAGCAAGTCTTTAGTTCATAGGAATCAATAAATGTATCTTTTTAGCACAAAGTACTTTGGATGCATCTAACATAACGATGCAGAGGGCCGCTGAGGAGGTGATGTGTCGGAAAGTAAGGTGATGTGTTGATTCTTTCCTCGTGGGCAAGGGATGCGTCGATTTCTGGGTTTGCAGCCTTGGCTCCTTACTCTGGTGCGGGGATATTTTGATGTCCAGGGACGATCCATTTAAAATCCAAAATGCCCTGTGAGGATGAAACAGGTGCTGCATCGATATACCATATGGTAGGTGCTGCAGTGATTTTCCAGCCACAAGACAGGCGCTGCGATGATTTTCCAGGCAATGCATCTATTTTTGCAGGTGTTGCATCAATTTTTCGACGCAAACCAGCACCGGCACTGGTTTGCGTAATTTTTCTTACCGCTGGCACTGTGGACTGGTCAGAGTAAAAAAAAAAATACTAAAACCAGGCAGCGCCGGTGTAGGGGAAAATGGGGGTTGTGCGTCAAAAAATGGTGCAAGTGAGGTTTGAGGCAAAAATCATGCCTCAAACCGGACTTGCGCCATTTTGTTACGCACAACCCCCATTGAAATGACTCCTGTGTTAGGAAAAACAGGAGTCATGCCACCTTGCCCAATGGCCATGTCCAGGGGACTTCTGCCACTGGGCATGGTCATTGGGCACAGTGGCATGTAGGGGGGCCCAAATTAGGCCCCCTATGCCACTTTAAAAAAATAAAAAATAAACACTTACCCCAACTTACCTGTACTTACCTGGGATGGGTCCCCCCATCCATGGGTGTCCTCCAGGGATGGGCAAGGGTGGCAGAGGGTGTCCCTGGGTGCAGGGAAGTGCACCTCTGGACTCCTTCCATGGTCAGAGACCATGGAAGTGAGCCCACAGGTACCTTAATGCCTGCCCTCACCCAGGCGTTAAAAAACGGTGCACATCAGGCTGTGCACCGGTTTTTATGGCCTGCCCCCTCCTGTGTGTCAAAATGACGCAGGAGTATAAATAAGGCGCACAGGCCTTAAAGTCATTTTTTGGATGGGAACGCCTACCTTGCATGTCAATGGCTCTGGCTGGAATCCCTTCTGCGATATTTTGGCCTACGTGGTGTTTTTATACCAAACGTGATATTTTAAGAACTGGCCTGATGTGTTTCTATGTCTAGGGTGTGAGGCTGGACTTCAGGACTCTTGGAGTGGTGATTCTAGATAAGGTATCACATACTGCTTTGAGCAATGGCACAGAGTGAAATGTACACAAAGGGCTGATAAATGTAAAACACAAACAAAAATGCTTTCTCAGAAACAACTGATTATGAAATAAAAACATGCAAGGTAAAATCAAGCCATGCTAAAATGAAATAAATTGATAATGAATAAAATGTGTATATAGGTAAAAGGTCACAGGCACGAGGAATAAGAATAAAATAAATATGCCTAAACAATGTCCTAAAATGAACCCATGACAATATGTTCTTGATGAGCATCACCGATCTTTTCAGGTGGGGTCATCTGTGCCACCATATTCATCTACTGACTCAAAAAACACATGACATAATGAGGTAGAAAGTCGCTCACTAGTTATGTCAAGTGTGATGTTACTCATACCTCTAAATTAAGTATATACTTTAGAATTGATAATTGGTGGGGTAGGTGGTGACACTGCAGTGTCTATGTTGGTTGGTGCGAACACTGACTGTCTCAATTAGTTCTTTCATAGATGTGGCCGGTGGTTCAGATGAAGGCCCTTTACCAGTTCAAGATATATATCTTGCAACAGAAAGTAGAAAATTTGACATAAAAGAGTAAAACACCCTGCTGCTTACCGTTCAATAGTTCATGTCGCAAGTCAAACGTGTTACTTTGTTGCACACACCCTTACTTTCTTCAGAGTTCAAAACCTAGTGTAGTCCAAGATCTTTTATGTATTTTTCTAAGGGAGTTAGGCTATTCATTCATTTACCAGTGCTAGGTATCTTGTTACCCTTCACTGCTCCCAGACCGTCCTGCTGACAATGACACAGGTTGCTGTGGCGTCATTTCTTTTTGTGGATATAGGTCATAGAGCATATTTATTATGTTAACCTTGTGGAAATTCATCCGCTTGGTCCACTGATCTTATTCTAATTTACTTCAAAAAAGTAATTCAGAAGATCTGTTTGTGTTTCTACAAACTCCAACTACATTGTGGGCTTTTTGTACTTGCTTTAGATGGACTTGCAAATAATGCTGAAGGCATGTCACCCACATGTTTTCATACTAAAGTCACAGCAGGACAATTAACACATCTTTTACAAAATGTCCATTTTAGGTTGTATTTCTGTTGCCATTCGCTTGTAATAAAGCTCACCATTTATTTAGTTTTTATTATTCCCCTTTCCCCAGGTGTTTCTGATTTGTTTTTTGCAGTTTTGTCTGGGGGACTATTTCAAGATGCTGACAGATTGGGAGTAGCAGCATTGGGCTTGCCCTTCCTCTGTCCAAAAGTCTGACAGTAACTTGTTTTAATGATTTGCTGTTTGAGACAATGATCGCTATGGAGGGAGCTCGTTTGATGAATGTCTGATGAGTTTAAAGAGGTTCTCTCGGCATCTGTTTGTTGATCTTTTTGAAACTAGGAGCATATGGCATACACCTAACCTCTCAAACAGAAAAACAAGATGCCTGCTGCAACAGGCAGTAGGATTGCCTTTGAAGAACAAATGTTGAATGTATGTATATATGTATGTATGGTGTATTTGTAAAGCGCATTCCGGCCTGAGGGCATCGAAGCGCTGACTGAGGTAAGGCTGTGCAATCTTTGCATGAAAAAAAGAATCAGGGTCCAGACTTATCGTGGGAAAAGCCAAGTCTTAACCCGTTTTCTAAAAGTAAGGTAGTTGTGCTCACTCCTAAGTTCCAGCGGGAGTGAGTTCCAATTCTTTGTAGCCGCAATCGTAAAGGCTTTGTCACCCCACTTCGCCTTCTTGGTGCGGGGGACTTGAATTTGATGGGTGCTGGCAGAACGCAACAATCTTTTAGGTCTGTACCACTGCAATTTGGCCGTCAAATACTTAGGTCCGATCCCGTGGGCGGCTTTATGCGTAATACAGAGTGTTTTAAAAGAAATCCATTTTGCTACTGGAAGCCAGTGTAGACATTTAAGGCCCTCCTTAGCAGAGGCCGATCATGGAAGGCTCAATAACATTCTAGCAGCTGTGGTCTGCATCAGCTGCAGTTTATTAAGAGATCCTTTGTCCAGATTGAGCAAAAGGGCGTTACCTTAATCCAATCTGGACAGAACAAGGGCCAAAGTAGCTGTAATTCTCCATTGTTTTAGAATATAGGGAAAAAGTTTCTTCAATTTCTTCAAAATCCACATGCAGGTTTTAACGATCTGATTGACCTGGAGTTTAAAAGATAAATGGTCATCAAAAAGTAGTCCTAAATTCCGTGAGGTGGAACCCGGAATAGGAGGGGTTCCACCAGCCACCAGCTGGAAGACCACTGTTCCCTGCTTATCCCAAAGCAGAGAATCTCAGTTTTTCCACAGTTCAATTTTAGCCAGTTGGCCTTCATCCAACTATTTACAGCTAACATACAAGCATTAAAACGAGCCGCAACTTCCTCCACGTCTTTATTGATAGAAATGATAAGTTGAGTATCATCTGTGTAGGAGGTCGGAATGAAGCCAAACGAGCGTATTAATTCTGCCAAAGGGGCCACATAAACATTAAATAAAGTAGGGCTGAGCGACGATCAAGGATCCGGTTTCAACTAGTCTAAAACTGTCTTAACAACGAGGATGTATTAGAGCACTGTTCTTCACCCAACACAAAGTCACATATTCACCATGGAAACTGACCTGACCTCATGGAACAGTTCATCAGAACACAAAGATGGATTATCACTAGCTCTCTCTGGTAAAAAAAAGTGAATTATTTCATTCTCGAAAACATCTTCAGAACTGCTATTCAATCCATTTTACTCTTTTTTACGACACAATTCTATTATTTTTTCAACAAACCATATTCCATTCCCGCACAGAGGATCGCACTTGCCAACAGTGAAATGACCAATCAAACCCACCACGTAACAGTGTACAGCAGTGAAAGCAAATATGAAGACAACCTTATCATCTGTGAAATGACTAATCATACTAACAGTGCACTATAGGTAAAGCAAGTATGAAGACAATTGCCTAATCCACCCCTCCTTAAACCCTTCCGAGCACAAACACCCTGACCCCAATGTCTTTTTTTACCTGACCTTCGAAAGATCAATTCACCTCACACCACTATAAATCTAGATCTTCTCCTCCAAGGAGCAACCATGTGTCTCCAATCATTACAACGTGATGCCTCGATACTGGCACCATGATGACCAAATGTTATAGGCCCTCATTACAACCCTGTCGGTAAATCCCACTTTCTGCCGTGGAGAAGCCTGCCAACATACCGCTGCGGCTGCAGAATCCCGCTACAGGTATTACGACCCACAGCTCGGAATCCGCCACAATACAGACACCCACACAAGCCCGCCACACCAAAGGTCAGTGATAAACTGGCGATACCAAAACCGACACCGTCACTCCAACAGGAATACGCCCACACTATCATGACCCACAAATCAAAGCGGCGGTCTTTCAACCGCGGTAAACCATTGCGGTACAAACCTCAGCGCTCATAATACACACACATTTACAAAACACAACCACATTGGACAGTTCGAAATACACACACCTGATACACATACACACACCACACCCACACACCCAATCCAATATAAAGCAAACACCCACATCACCCACAAACCCTTACTATCCAAAATTTTGAAAGAAGGCCAGAGAGAGAGACTACTTAAAAACAACACCAGCATCCACAGACACACAACACCATCACTTACACAACATCCACGCACCTCAAACAACACACACCAACACATCCCCCAAACATCACAACAGACACCACCGCACACATCACCCACACCCCATCATGGCACCTCAAAGACACCCCCCGTTCTCTGAGGAGGAGCTCAGGGTCATGGTGGAGGAAATCGTCTGGGTAGAGCCACAGCTATTCGGATCACAGGAGCAGCAGACATCCATTGCAAGGAAGATGGAGCTTCTGGCGCAGACTTGTCGACAGGGTAAACGCAGTGGGACAGCATCCAAGAACACGGGATGACATCAGGAAGAGGTGGAACGACCTACGGGGGAAAGTGTGTTCCGTGGTATTCAGACACCAGATTGCTGTACAGAGGACTGGCGGTGGACCCCCACCTCCTCCCCCACAACTAACAACATGGGAGGAGCAAGTCTTGGCAATACTGCATCCTGAGGGCCGTGCAGGAGTAGCAGGAGGACTGGACTCTGGTAAGACATATCTTTACTACTATATCCCCCACACCCCACCTGCATGCCATCACATACCGCCACCCTTACCCTCACACCCATCACCCCAACAACCCACAGATACCCCACTAACACAACCCACACATTCCAAAACCCAACCCTGCATGTAACACCAATTCATGGACACCCTTCACCAAAGCATGTCCAGTACAGAGACTCGCTCATGCCCCAAAATCACCAATCACACAAGGACCAAACCAATAATGCAAGCACAGGAGTAGAGGGTCACTCACCCATTGCACAAGATGGAACACACAGATACAATAATTATGCATTTACACCCCAACAGGACCCATACCCAATGTCACCGGACAGGAGGTGCCAGACATATCCAGTCCCCCCAAAAGAAGAGACCCACAGTGATGACAGCAGCTCTGCACGCCTGGATCAAGATGACCAGCCCGGCCCATCAGGGACCTCGGGACAGTTGGTTCCCCTGACACATTCACAAACCACCACAGAGCCTCCCCCCTCAGGAAACACCAGTACAGCACCCACCCATCGGGCCCATCCCTCTGTTCCCAGGACACGTCAATCAGCAGTGTGTCCACCACTACAGGGAACCCAGGCAACCCCACTAACACAGGATGATCAGGGACCTGGGGGCAGCGGCAGTGGGCACACGGTTCAGGGGACAGAGGCACAGGATAACAGGGAAGCTGGGGGGACTGCTGTGCAACAGGGGGAGGACAGGCCCAGGAAAACCACTCTCCGAGAGGCACTCTCCAACATCATGGGAGCTTACCACCATTCCCAGGAGACCATGGGCACAGTACTGGCCAAGTTTCAGGAGACCCAGCGGCTGCAGGAGGAATACCACCTGGGGATCAGGGAGGACTTAAAGTCCATTAACACCACCCTGGTCACCATTGCAGGGGTGCTGGCAGACCTTCTCAACACCAGGAGGGACACAGTGGCACACCAACAGGCCTGTGACACTAGCCTGGACGATGAACAGCCCTCCACCTCCGCTGGCGCTAGTGGACAGGAGGCGCCGCCACAGGAACAACAGGACACCAGCACCCGCCCCCTGCAGATGGAGAACCACCCCTCAAACAGTCCCTGAGATCCAGGAACAAAACAGAGAACATTGACAAGACCCCGCCAGGAAATAAGACCCCCCTGAATGTCACCCTTCTGTCCCACTATGTCACCCTGTCCATCCTTAAACTGCCATTGCTCCACTTCCTATGGCCCTATGGACAATGCACCTGTAAAACAAATAGATTGGACTCTGCCATGGACATACCTCCACCATCACCCCAGCCCATTTTACAACCCCCTCCACTTATTTGCACAGGAATTAACACACTTCAATCACAAAACAATCTGGAGTCAGTCTGTGCTTTCACAAATGTGTAATTGCAATATCTATGAATATAGCAATGTCAATTTACTTGTTCACATACCAATGTAACACAGCTGTAGGCCAGGAGTAAACATAGCAGAAGGGACAAAGTGGGACCCAGATCTGTGAAATGGAGGGTCAAAGTGACAAGTCAGTGTCCATACACTGAGTGAAAATGACAGACTTATGCTAGCTCCAACAATAGTATGAGATGTGGGAAGCAGTGACATCTGCTTACCTGAGACTCACTGTAAGTATTGCATGATGTTGTTTCGGTTGTCAATATCCTCTTCTTCTGTCTCCTCTTCTTCACTGTCCACAGGATCCACAGCTGCCACAAGACCACCATCTGACCCATCCTCCTGCTGAAAAGGCACCTGGCGTCGCAAAGCCAGGTTGTGCATCAAACAGCAGGCCACGATTATTTGGCACACCTTCTTCGGTGAGTAGTAGAGGGAACCACCTGTCAGATGGAGGCACCCGAATCTGGCCTTCAGGAGGCCAAAGGTGCGCTCTATTATCCTCCTTGTTCGCCCATGTGCCTCATTGTAGCGTTCCTCTGCCCTTGTCCTGGGATTCCTCACTGGAGTCAGTAGCCATGACAGGTTGGGGTAACCAGAGTCACCTGCAAATGTCGAGGGACAACTGTTAGACACACACTAACCCTTAGGGACAACCCCATACCCAGACACCTATGTCAACTGTATTGGGACCTTGGCCTCACCTACTAGCCACACACTGTGCCTCAGGAGTTGCCCGATCAGATAAGGGATGCTGCTATTTCTCAAAATGTAAGCGTCATGCACAGAGCCAGGATACTCAACATTCACATGGGAGATGTACTGGTCTGCCAAACACACCATCTGCACATTCAACTAATGGTAGCTCTTCTGGTTTCTGTACACCTGTTCATTCCTGCGGAGGGGGACAAATGCCACATGTGTACCATCAATGGCACCAATGATGTTGGGGATATGTCCCAGGGCATAGAAGTCACCTTTCACTGTGGGCAAATCCTCCACCTGAGGGAAAACTTTGTAGCTGCACATGTGTTTCAGCAGGGCAGATAACACTCTGGACAACACATTAGAGAACATTGACTGGAACATCCCTGATGCCATGGCCACTGTTGTTTGAAAAGACCCACTGGCCAGGAAATGGAGTACAGACAGGACCTGCACTAGATGGGGTATCCCTGTGGGATGGCGGATAGCTGACATCAGGTCTGGCTCCAACTGGGTACACAGTTCCAGGACTGATGCATGATCAAGTCTGTATGTGATTAGGATGTGTCTCTCTCCCATTGTCGACAGGTCCACCAGGGGTCTGTACACCAGAGGATGCCGCCATCTCATCACCTGCCCCAGCAGACGTGCCCTTTGAAGGAGAACAGTGAGCAGAGAGTCATCCAACATTGAGGTATCACAATGTGATATTTGCAGAAACGTTATTAATCCACAATGTGCCGGTATCTGTCAGGCCAAGATAGGTATGACACAGTTTTTATCCATCCCATGTGGCCCCCCTGAAATGGCGGCTACCTGACCTGTGAGGTGGGACAAGGGGATATGAGGTAACTGCGCTGGCGTTGTACACCGTCGCGGTGGGCGGTCAAACACCACAGCACAATTCTGCATTGGTTAACATTGGGCCCTATGGGTCCCAGGAGCCAATGACAATGTACGCCGGCGATGACGGTACGCTCCGCCGTGGACGTGAATGCCATTTTCTGTCTGTTCACTCACTTGATACCTGACCTTCAACAGGAGAGGACCTACACTGCAAGTGCTGCTGTGACCTGTGTCTGGAAGCGACAATGGCTACAGTGTCTGGGGAAAGGGCCCCTTCCTTCACTTCGGAGGAGTTGGAGAAACTAGTGGATGGGGTCCTCCCCCAGTAAACGCAACTGTACGGTCCTCTAGACAAAGAGGTGAGTAAACTGTGAGCAAGCTGCATGGGCAATGCCTGCTTTGAGTGGTGTGGATGGAAGAGACATGGAGGGGGCAGAGGCCTGCATGTGCGGGTGGTGAGTGTATGTGTGTCAGGGCATGGGTGGGAACTGGTGGGCAATGATTATGACGGTCCGGCGGGTGAATAATTTCCTTTTCCCCTGTACCATTCCTCTAGGTCAGCGCCCACCAGAAGAAGGGTATTTGGCGTGCTATTGCCAAGGACATCCAGACCCTGGGAGTCTTCCATAGACGGAGCACCAAATGCCGTAAAAGATGGGAGGACCTGCGCCGCTGGAGCAAGAAGATGGCGGAGGGCCAGCTGGGATGGCCTCCCAACATTGAAGGGGTGCCCGTCCCACCATGAACCCCCTGATGTCCCGTTTCCTGGCGGTTTAGCAGATCCGTAGTTGGATGGGGTCTTGAGGGCATCACAGCAGCCACAAAGGGGTGAGTACACTCTCATTCAGCTGAATCAGCGCGCATTACAAGGTGTCTGGGTGGAGGAGGTGGGCAGTGGGTTCCCCTAGGCCAGGGTAAACTTGGTAGGCAAGGTCCCTTGTGAGTCAGGCTCTGTGGCACCCCAACCCCACTAGTGATAAGAGCCATCTACACCTAGTCAGGCTCCTGTGACTTCCAGGTGTGCAGCAATTGGGCTTAGGCCTCGTACCCCATGGGCAGGTGAATTTTCTAGGAACTGTTAGTGCATTGCTTAGTGCTGAGGGCTGCTCCCTTTCTGTTGTGTCCTCCAACTGTAGTGGTGTTGCATGCACTGAACATGTTTTTCTTCTGTCTTCCCCCCCTTTTTGTGGTCTCCCTGTTCTTGTGTTCAATAGCATCATCAGGCGGAGGAGCATTGGCACCGGAGCAGGAGGGAGCTGCAACCCATGTGGCCCTGGAGGGTGAAGCAACGAAGTCTGAAGGCACCTGTGGGACGGAGGGCGAGGGGAGCTCCATGACGTGGACAGGAGCAGACACCAGTGACAGCGACTCCTCCTCTGAAAGGAGCTCCCTTGCGGTCGTGGGCACCTCTGTGCACCGCCCTCCCAGCAGCCCCTCAGTGTGTGTCCCATGCCTACTCATCCAGGAGGGTGGGCATCTCCTTTGCCCCAGGCACCTCAGGCCCTGCCCTAGTCAGCCCTGCTGCCTTCAGTGAGGAGGCTATTGACCTCCTGAGATCCCTCACTGTTGGGCAATCTACCATTTTGAATGCCATCCAGGGTGTTGAGAGGCATTTGCAACAAACAAATGCATACCTGGAGGGCATTCATTCTGGGCAGGCGGCCCAACAGTGAGCATTTCAGGCTCTGGCCTCAGCACTGATGGCAGCCATTGTCCCTGTGCCCAGCACCCCCCTACAACTTCCTCTACCCAGACCCAATACCCTGTACCTCAGCCTATCCCAAGCACACCATCAGACCAGCATGCACACACATCAACACACAAGAGTGGACATGGCACACATAAGCACCACACATCCCACAGGCACTTACACAAGCACCATCCCCATGCAGACACACCAACATCCACTGCCTCCACTGTGTCCCCCTCCTCCACATCGTCCTCCTCCCTTCCTGTCTAGTCTCCACTCACACCTGCATGCACCACATCCTCAGTCACTACCTCCATCACCAGCACGCCCATCACCACACACCGCTCACTTGCAATCACCACCCCCACTACCATTCATACATCCCTTGTGTCCTCTCCCAGTGTGTCTGTGAGCCCATCCTCCCAAAGTACACAAACACAGGCACACACCCACCCAACAACCATCCACCTCACAACAGCCTCCGGCCCATGCACCTTCATCCAGATTCAGCAGACGTACACCTCCCACACCCACTACCTCTTCCTCCACTCCCAAACCCCCTCCATCTTCACGTCCCATTGTGTCTAAAAAACGATTCCTGGCTAACATTGACCTTTTCCCTACACCTCCTCCCCCCGTCCTTCCCCTAGGGCCAGACTATCCAGGTCCCAGCCTAGCACCTCAGCCACCAAATCCCCAGGCCAGTGGTGCCAGCAACTGCGGGGTCATCGAGTGCGCCACCCATCAGGGCTGCCAGTGTGCCACGTAGCGAGGGCAAGGACATTCCGCCACCTGCCAAGGTGAAATAGGTGCCCACATCCCAGAGGGTGAAGCCAAAACTACCAGCCACCCAGGGCTCAGTAAAAACAAAAAGGGATAGTGGCAAGACAACTGCGGCACCATCCAAGGTGGGGAAGGGACAAAAGCACAAGAGCAGGTCAGGAGAGGGCACGGTGGCACCGACTGAGGGACCAGTGTCACACCTTCTGTCCACGACCACACCAACCTGTACAGCGGCAAACACCGCAAGCTGTCCCACCACCACAACCGCCACCTACACTGCCACCTGCACCGTCACCTGCACCGCCACCTGCACAGCCACCGGCACGTCTACAGCCTCAGCGACAGTCCCCAGCCTCTTCCCCAGTGGGCAGCCATCCGAGACAGCAGGAGATGTCCTGCTGTGTCCCTCAGCAGGTGCTGACCCATCACCACCGCCACAGACACGGCCGCAAGCACCGCCAACAGCCCCACAACGTGCTCGGACAGTGGCACCACCGCTGACATGGCTACCGTCCCCAGTGGTCAGTCGTCCGAGGCTGGAGGAGAGTTCCTGGACCCGGGGCAGCTTCCATGAGGCATGACTTCCATCACTGTTTGCACCTGCAGGTGGAAGGCGAAGCCGCAGCAGTGTGGGGTATGTTGCTACCTCCATGGCGTATCATGCTACCTGTACCACAGCAATCTCGTGGCACACACACCCAGGCGAGGGAATTGTACCAGCCACACTGCATGTGGAGCACTTTGGGCACCATGCCCCCTCCAGAACCAGTGGAGAGATACATCCACTACCTCAATCCTTGGCAGGATGAAGCACTCTGGGCACCATGCCCCCTCCAGAACCAGTGGAGTGATACATCCACTACCTCAGTCCTTGGCAGGATGAAGCACTCTGGGCACATGCCGCCCCCAGAACCAGTGGAGAGATACATCCACTACCTCAGTCCTTGGCAGGATGAAGCACTCTGGGCTCCATGCCCCCTCCAGAACCAGTGGAGATTCACATCCACTTGAGAGTCTGTGGCTTTGCACTCCCCAGGATAAAGCAGTGGGCAAACCACCCACTGGAGAGACTTGGGAGACTGTGGCTTTGCACTCCCCAGGATAAAGCAGTGGGCAAACCACTCACTGGAGAGACTTGAGAGACTGAGGCTTTGCATTCCCCAGGACCAATCAGTGGGCAAACCACCCACTGGAGAGACTTGAGAGACTGTGGCTTCGCACTCCTCAGGATAAAGCAGTGGGCAAACCACCCACTGGAGAGACTTGAGAGACTGTGGCTTGGCACTCCCCAGGATAAAGCAGTGGGCAAACCACCCACTGGAGAGACTTGAGAGACTGTGGCTTTGCACTCCCCAGGATAAAGCAGTGGGCAAACCACCCACTGGAGAGACTTGAGAGACTGAGGCTTTGCACTCCCCAGGACCAATCAGTGGGCAAACCACCGACTGGAGAGACTTGAGAGACTGTTGCTTTGCACTCCCCAGGACCAATCAGTGGGCAAACCACCCACTGGAGAGACTTGAGAGACTGTGGCTTTGCACTCCCCATGATACAGCAATGGGCATGGAGCCCCCTCGTGCAGCAATGGCGTTGTGCGTTCATCTGGCTGAGGTGCCCCCCTCCCCCTCCCACTGAGGTGTCTGTATATTTTTGGTTGATGCCCCAGCAGTGTCCTCTCCGTTTCCAGTCAGGTATCTAGTGTGGGCTTCGCCCATGCATTTTGGGACCAGTGGTCCAAGAACAATAATTGGTACACTATCCGGACTTGTGTGGTTGGTGTACATATTTGTATATACTGAATTTTGAATTTTGACTATAAGATTTTTCATGATTACAATCATTACAATCATTTCCTTTTGTCCTTGCGTTCTTCCAGGGGGTGGGGGGGTATATGTAATGTTGATGCATGTATTTGTGTGTATGTTGTTGTGGGTGAGGGTGGGGGTGGGGGTATTGCGTGTTGCATGTGTGTGTCACTCTCTTTTCCCCCCTCCCCTGTCTTGTAGGTGCAGTACTCACCGTGGTCGTTGCCGCCGCCATTCGTACTCCTGGTAGATGAGAAGATACACCAACACTGGTAAAACCTGTAGTTCGGGCTCCATGGCGTCCTGGTTCCTTGTTGGGTGTCGAGAGGTGAGTGGTTTCCGTTCCAAGTCCTGGTTCCGCTGTGCTTTTGATGGCGTTGGTTCCGCCCCGGAAAAGGTGGCGGATAGGCGTGTTGTAATACAGTGGATGGTACTTTGTCTTCCGCCTATCTGTTAGCGGTTACTGCCGTGGTGTTTGTTTCTACCGCCGTGGCGGTCGGAGTGTTAAAGTGGCTGTCTATGTTGGCGGTTTCCGCCATGGTCGTGATTCCATTTTTTTTTTTGCCGGCCTGTTGACGGTATTACCGCCGCTTTAACACCGACCGTCAGGGTTGTAATTAGGGCCATAGTGTTTAAGGGGCCAACCTCTAAGCTTATATATCTGAATCTCCATGCTCATGCATCAGTCCAGTCGGGGTTCCGTCCTTCTAGAAAGGGTGGGTCTGTGCCATTCCTGGCCCTAGCAATGTCCGTTTTTTATATCACCAACCCTAAAAACAACAGAGCGCTACTATACTTATTAGCAACCAGATCCCTAGTCATGTGGAAATCTTCCAAAGTTTTTCCTGAGTACAGTAGGCCCTGTGGAAATACTTCCATTGTATGAGTCAAAATTGTGAGGCAATCGCTGTCTCTCTGGGGCAGGGACATGCCTCCCTCCAGACGTCATCAGTCAGGTGCCCCAGGTCATCCTCGTAAGTGCGCTTTAGCTGATCAAAATGTGTAAGGGGGGTTAATTACTAATGATCTGTACACCTAGGAGACTTTATGTTCACTGAGTTCTTCCATAAGTATTTTGGTATTCAGGGAATTGAAGTCTGGTATGCCTGTGCAGCCTTTAATGTATGGGATAAGGGCGTCTCTTAATTGCAGATACCTGTAAAATTGTGAACTATGTATATCATAATCTCCCTGCAGTTCCTAGAATGATTACATAGTAGACTCTGACATAAAGTCTCCTAAAACCTTCTAGGGCTACAACCTGGGTCAGCTGGGTCCTGCACTATAATGGGCTTTCCTTGGTCAAACATCCTTTCAGCCTACTGCTCTGTGAGAGTCCTGCACTACCTGGAGCACAACCTATGTGGCTGCTGGGAGGCGCACTAGTGGAGCTCCCCTGTTGTCAGAGAACTCAGCACTGTATAGGAAACTATGGTAGCACTGACTGTCATACCCACCAAGAGCAATGTTCCAAAGTTTAGTCATCTAATGTCCAACTGAATGTACTAATCTCAAAGATCTTCAAACAACCCACCGGGAGAAAGCACCGAGGGGCAAGGGGGGAAGAAAACAAGGTAAGTAGGGAAAGAGACACTGTTCAGGTGTCTGCCCTGGATCTGCCACTGTCTGGCCTCTGGAATGTCTGCTCATGAAATACTGTGTTGTGCACTGATGAAAGGATCAGTACCCATGGGACTCTTTTGATCCTGGAAAAGACAGCATATGTTAGAACATGAACAATACTACTGGTGGTGTTCAGCGTAGTGGCTAAGTAACATGTTAGGTCTTTATACTTGGAGCAGTGTTAGTAATGTAATGTTCTGGAACTTAGTGGAATGTGCAGATTCAAAGACCCTTGCTGAAATATCCTGCACTAGGCCCAACTTGACCAAGGTTGTAGAAAGATTGGAGCATGGGTAGAGCTCTTATAATTAGAGTGCAGAAGGAAGCTCTTGTAATCAGAGTGCAGGGAATGAGGAATGAAACTCATACTCAGAGTCCAGTGCTAGGTAAGTAGGTTTCTATGGTTCTTCTGGGGAATTCTCACTTACTCTTCACTCACCCTATAGCCCTCTCCACTCACATTTCTTCCAACATTCTAAAGGAAAGGAAGCACAATGCCACAAGGCATGCACTTCGGTATTTGCAGGAATAATAAGGCTCATCCAAAAAGGATCTTGAAAATAAGGCTCTCTCTCTCTCACACCAACCACCAGTGCTGGTATTCAGTCCCCTAAGCTGTGCTGCACTGCATACAGAGGGGCATATTTATACTCCGTTTGCACCGGAATTGCGTCGTTTTTTTTTACGCAATTCCGACGCAAAACTAACTCCATATTTATACTTTGGCGTTAGACGCGTCTAGCGCCAAAGTCCATGGAGTTTGCGTAATTTTTTAGCGTGGACACCTACTTTGCGTTAATGATATGCAAGGTAGGCGTTCACGTCTAAAAAATTGACTCCGAGGCATGTGCGCCGTATTTACACTCCTGGGCAAAATTCACGCCCGGGAGTGGGCGGGTCAAAAAAAATGACGTACGGCCGCTTTTGCGCCGTTTTTTAGCGCCTGGAAAAGGCAGGCGTTAAGGGACCTGTGGGCTCTGAAGGAGCCCAGAGGTGCCCTCCCATGCCCCCAGGGACACCCCCTGTCACCCTTGCCCACCCCAGGAGGACAACCAAGGCTGGAGGGACCCATCCCAGGGACATTAAGGTAAGTTCAGGTAAGTCATTTTTTTATTTTATTTTTGTGGCATAGGGGGGCCTGATTTGTGCCCCCCTACATACCACTATGCCCAATGACCATGCCCAGGAGACAGAAGTCCCCTGGGCATGGCCATTGGGCAAGGGGGCATGACTCCTGTCTTTGCTAAGACAGGAGTCATTTCTATGGGGGTTGGGAGTCAAAAAAAATGGCGCAAATCGGGTTGAGGCGAAAAATTTGCCTCAACCTGACTTGCCCCATTTTTTGACGCCCAAGCCCCATATCCCCCTACGCCGGCACTGCCTGGTGTACGTCGTTTTTTTCCACGCACACCATGCAGCGCCGGCGGCCAACGCCGGCTAACGTCATTGATTAAATACGGCGCCCGCATGGCGCTTCAGAATGGCGTTAGCCGGCGCTAATTTTTTTGACGCAAAACTGCGTTAGCGCAGTTTTGCGTCAAAAAGTATAAATATGGCCCAGAGTTTTTCCCAAGTCCTACCTTGCTGCTGAAAGTCTATTAATTGTACTTTACATGCAAGCCTTTGTCATGTGCTGTTAATTACATGCCCCTGATACTTCTGTGCGCTTCTTTAAACATTCTTTTTAGCTGTTCCTTTCTTCATTCTGCATGATATGATTCAGTGCTTCAGATCTGCTGACGCAGTCTGGAGACGGATCCTGCCATGATGTGGGACTTGAAGGAATCCGGTAAGGGTAAGTGAAGATGTGGCTGGTTCAGATGCCAGCTTCTTGCATGGTCTTTTAAGGCCTGAGGCTGCCAAGATGGCTGCTGAGAGTTCTGAGTCTCATCCAACGTAGGAACCACCAACCAGGTGGTTGAGAGCCAGGGCATGTGTTAGTCTCTGGCATATGTCTAGGACGTGAGTGGGCCTGTTTTTGGGTGTGTCTGGGATGCCAGCGTGCCCTTGGTCAGGTGAGGCACCCTCACATGTGGCAGCAGCGTGTGTAGGCAGGCCTGTGCTGAAGGAGTGTGTTGGTGTGTGAAGACGGAAGTACATCTGTATGTGCTTTCATCTTGTTGCTCACCGCCCTCGTCCACAAAGACACATAAAGGGCTTTAAGGGTGATGGGGCAATTAGCATCTGACACCTATACAGCAAATGCAGCCAATGCAGAAGGGATTGTCTCCCTCTTCACATCCATTCACTAGTGAAGTCAGAATCTTCTGCACCCGAAAACCACCACTTGCTAATGACAATAAGATGAGATGCCCTATAGTATGAGGACATGTCTGGTGTGACGAGTCCCCCATTATATGTGGATGTATACCACTTAGAAAGGGCAATCCTTAGGGTGCAGGTTCTACACAGAAAGCCCCTTTTCAAGGATTCTGAGTTCTTAAAGACCAAGGCAGAGAGCAGGAAGGGGTAATTCTGCATTTGATAAAGAAGACAGGGCAGTAAAACATTTTTATAAATAGATGATCATCCAATAATGGACAGTGGCAGTGTACCTCAATAGCCCAGGTCCCTGGTCATCCAATCTAGAGGAGGTTGGATTTTCTGTTTCCAAGCCCGTGCCCAGGCCTCTGATTGGTCACATATTCCCACAGGTATTGGAAACCCTCCCTGAGGATCTGTAAGCTCATTGTCCAATCCAGTGCTCCTGAGGAACAGGCCATACGATAGACCAAAGATTTGGACTTAGTAATGGTGAGCCCTGAGTGCTCACCACAGGTCCTCAGTATATATAAAACATGGACACTCATGCCAATGGGATTGTTAAAAAAAAACAGCACACCATTGGCATATAGGCGGTCATTCTGACCGCGGCGGTCGGTGGTCGCCGCCCGCCAAGCGGTTCCCGCCGAAAGACCGCACCGCGGTCAAAAGACCGCGGCGGTCATTCTGGCTTTCATGCTGGGCCGGCGGGTGACCGCCAGAAGA
Source organism: Pleurodeles waltl (assembly GCF_031143425.1). Taxonomy (NCBI): domain Eukaryota; kingdom Metazoa; phylum Chordata; class Amphibia; order Caudata; family Salamandridae; genus Pleurodeles; species Pleurodeles waltl. The sequence goes on from NC_090444.1 coordinate 1,006,315,181, forward strand.
CCACCGGCCGGCCCAGCGGGACAGCCCCTTCAACAATGAAGCCGGCTTGGAATGGAGCCGGCGGAGTTGAAGGGGTGCGACGGGTGCAGTGGCACCCGTCGCGATTTTCAGACAGTGAAAATCTTGGTGGGGCCCTGTTAGGGGGCCCCTGCACTGCCCATGCCAGTGGCATGGGCAGTGCAGGGGCCCTCAGGGGCCCCACGGCACCCGTTCCCGCCATCCTGGTTCCGGCGGTGGACACCGCCAGAAACAGGCTGGCGGTAAGGGGGTCGGAATCCCCATGGCGGTGCTGCACGCAGCGCCGCCATGGTGGGTTCCCTGGGCCAGCAGGAAACCGGCGGGAAACCGCCGGCTCCCCTTTTCCGACCGCGGATTTACCGCCACGGTCAGAATCGCCCAGGAAGCACCGCCAGCCTGTTGGCGGTGCTTCCGCCTCACTCCGCCATGGCGGTCATGGACCGCCAAGGTCAGAATGACCCCCATAGTGTTATCCTGAGGGAGATCTCCAGTGTCCACTCCAGACGCTCAACAAGAAGTCAACTCTCACCAACGCCACCAGAGGCTCAGATGCTATAGCAAGCAGCAGACAGATGACTGAGGGCAGCCCTGTCATGTCCCCCCGTACACTGGTAAGGGACTAGAGATTGAACACCCCACCCTCACTCTTGCCTGAAGGCCAGTGTATAGCACGCTCATTCAGGTGATGAATTTAGGCCCAAAGTTGAGCTTCTGCAGCAGGCAAAACAGATAATCCCAATGTAGAGAATAAAATTTCTTGTGGAAATCTACTAACCGAAGTTGGTGGGCTCCTAGTATTCTGCTGGCCAGCGCATTGTACAACCATAGGCAGAAAACCCCATTGATCTGCATGAACTAAAGTGGGAATTACAAAACATCACCTATTATCTAGGACCTTTACACAGATTTTAAACTAGGTGTTCAATAGGGAAATACGATAATACAATGAACAGTCATCCGGTGGATGTCTCTGCTTTTGTATGACCTCTATTTCTGCAAACCAGAAGTCAAGGGGGAGCCTGCCAGTTACCTGGGCCTGCTCGGCATAAGCCATTAGGGTGTTAAGGAGGAAATTTCCATTTACCCTAAAGAACTTTACCAGTAGGCTATAGACCCTGGGATTTTGCCAGAGTGGTGCTGTGAAAGGCCCCCCACGCTCTGTGAATGTGATCTCTCTGTCCAGGGACTCCAGGCCCCGTTCAGACAAAGGGTGCATGGGCATATCTCTCACAAAAATCCATAAGGGCCTCAGACTCTCCCTCAGGTGTTCAATTGTGCTCTATGTGGCTTTCTAAGCCACTTTCGCCTCATCCATGAGTAGTTGAGGATGGAGTTGCTGGATGGAGTCTAGCACAGGGGTAGAGGAGCCAGATGCAGCATAGGCTGCCTCCAGCTCAACTATGTGAGTCTCCAGATCAGTCATTTCTGGTCTGCGCTTTTTGTATGTGCCTGAGATATAACCAATAACATTGCCCCTGACGGTGGCCTTTAGGGTCTCTTTGAAGGTCTTCAGGGACTCAACCATAGCTGTATTAATGTTAATGTATCTTGGAACTGTAGTGTGAATGTGAGTTCTGGCCCCAGCATCTTTAAGCCATCAGTAATTTAGATGCCAACCCAGCTGCGAATGCCATGGTCCTAGCTGGATCCGCAACACCAGGGGAGAGTGGTCTAAAAGACTGTGAGCATGGATATGAGTAAGAAGTCCAGGTGGGAAAATACATTATGGGGTCCAGAGAAGAATATATAGCCATATTCCTCTGGGTGTAACTTTTGCCATGTGTCTATCAGGCCCATACCTGCCATACATTGGATGACAGGAGTATTCACCACTCGGTCCCCCCAGTCATAGAGGTCTGATCCAATCTCCAGTCTGCCACTACATTGAAGTCTCTCTCAAATAGACAGCATCCTGTTGGTAACTGTGTCACTAAGGCTTCCAGAGTATGTAAGAACTCATTGATGAGCTCTTGCATATCAAGTGGAGAAGCATCTATGCTGGCCAGTGACATGGGGTGCCATTGGAGAAGGATTGAAATAGCCACATAGTCACCCTGGTTTTCATTCCATATCCTTTCATCTCTCAGAGTTCAACATTGATGTATCAATATGGCTGTTCCCGGGAAACCTTGAACAAAGCCCGCGTGGAACTCTTGCACATATCCAGTCCTGGCAAGGAAGGGATACTTAGGGGCTTATGCAAGTCCCTTGTGCTGCTGTAGCTTCACTTTTTATGATGCCGCGGAGGCACAAGCAGTCTTCTACACTGCACCACATTTACAAACTGGTGCAATGGGACGATATTGTAAAGCCTTGCACCACATTATACCTGTGCCAGGTATAATGTATGCAAGATAGTTGTTTTCCCATTAGAAGCCACGCAGAACTGGCACAGTGAAATCCACAAGATTTTACTGAGCCATTCTGCGCCCTCACACCGTCAATTTTTAATGCCTGCTCAGACCAGGAATTATAGTGACGCTGGGCTTTTTCACATTGGATCCCCCTCTCGTATTGCAGGAGTAGCATCATTTTTTATGCTAGTCCAGCAATGTGTTGGTTGTGCCATCTGGGCTGTTGGGGGGAGGGGCAATCTGCCTCTAATATTGGACCTGTCTCTTTATGTCAGTGCCTGGTGTGTATATAGACAAATATCAACAAAGCAAAATCATAACCCACCCCCACCCTCTCCCTAAACCTCTCGAACATAAAGTATCTGTCATGGAATAAACTAGAAACTGCTGCCAAGTAGGCGACCAAACTGCAATGATGTTCCTCTGTACCATCCCCATACCAATCCCCAATTATAGAAACGAAAATAGGAAGGACAAGGGTCCATGTGATCATCAGTTTACCCCCTCTGCTTTAATGTCAGGATTGAAGTTCCAGGGTAGGTCTATATGTGAAAGGGTTGTCAAGGGGCCTAAGTCTCCAATGCAGCTGGGTAGTGATCATCCTCCACCATGCTCCAGGCTTGGATCCATGGATCTCAAGTGGCAGGGTTCTGGCTCATCTGCCAGTCCATTCTCAGCGTGGCACCTTCTTCACATGCGCCTGGAGTGATGTGGCAGCTGTCCCCATCTCTGACCTAGCCTCATCCTATCTGAACCTGTGGCAGAGGAGGGCCCCATCTGACGTGAGGGGAGGCCTCTCCTCTAGCCACAACCAGGCTGCCTGAGCAGGTCAAAGAATAGCATTTTGTTCTGATAAATCAGTTTCACCCATGCCTGAAAAAGCAGCATATATTGAATCTGGAGCTCTCATAGTTTCTGTTTAACAGCAACAAAACTGCACCTGACCCACTGAACTTTGAGCATTTAGTCAAGGAAGACCTTCATGTGGATTAATTCAGATGTGAAAATCTCCTGTAGTCCATACCCCTTCAGGATTCCGGTCAGCTAAATTAGAAATGTAGGCATCTATGGGGCGGGGCAGGATTTCCAGAGGGTGCCTCTATACCGCTGACCTGTGTACCCTTTCCACCAGTCAGTGGGACAGCTTTTCTCTCAGCACCCTTGTTTTCAGCCATGCAGTCTAAGATTGAGTGGGTGAGGACCACTCTACACCCTCTGAGACGCCTACAATTCTGATATCATTCCATCCTGTGCGGCCCTCTGCATCTTTCACTCAGAATTCAATGTGGTGCACAGCGTTCCAGAGCTCTGAAACGATGGTTTGCAGGGCATGGACCCTGTCCTCTGTCTCTCAGCTTTCGTTAACTTTACAATAGTGTTGTGCAAATCCTAGTGCATCAAGGAGACATCCATGATGATCAGCGTGGATTCCCCAGCAGCAGTACCTATGGGTCACTTGTACTTATCTATCCGATTTTGAGAGGCATGGGACCCAGGTTGTTTGTCCTTCTCTATGATGAGGGCTATTGGATCCCTGCTACTCAAAGAGGGCACTAAGAGGAGAGATCAGTGCCCAGTTTAGCTCACAGTGTATAGCAGAAACCCTAAGTATCAATCCCTTGTGTAGGACATAAACTGTTATGGGAGGGTTTCAGCCCCCCCCTCCTCTCCCCCCATCCTGAGTTCCCCATCCACCATAGTTGAGGGCACATATTTGTGGCCTGGACCACTCCTCGGCCCCTGTGGCAGTTGGCAGGAGTCAGGGAAAGCTCCCCTTCCGCCCATTAAGGCTAGTCAGATACCTCATTCCCCTGAAGCTGGAGCGGCTGTCACCACTCCTCCATCCTTGTCCATTGCACCACTTTGCTGCTGGCACCCCAATCTGTCTCTCTGCTGCAACCCCTCTGTCAGAGCTCAGGAACAACACTGAGTATACTCACTGAGGTAGTCCTGGTCTCTTGATGTTACACCCACGGGCAATTCTCCAGGATCCAGTAATTGGAGGACTCACTTCCACGCAGGATCTCTTCCATGCTGGGGAATGGCTAGGAAAGGATGCCCAAATGGCATATTGGGCCGACACATGCTCATGACTTGTAGTGAAAGTGGGTCTCCCGGTACTTCTCAGGACCTCCTCAATAATATCAGGCCCCTTCCATACAGGGCCCCTTCTTGCAGAATACATCACCTGACCATCTATCTGGTATTAGATTGCAGGGGACCTATACCCTTTACTTTGAGCAGGTCATGCCCATCAATGTATGAGGACCTCTTCTGCAGCCCTGTCCCTGGTGAGGGGAGGGCTAAGCTCATGGATGCTTCCTGTCTGGCCCCACTGGGCCTCTTGGTGCTGTCTCCTGACTTTATTTGTGGAGTTTATGGCCACCAGCACCTGGCCCCAATGGGAGGCCCTGGCCCACCAGGCCAACTCTGCCTTGGTGCCGAACTGGGGCACTCCCTTAAAGGACGACCTGCCCACATGGCCATGGGATGAGGCGCTGTGATGTCTTTCTAGAGCACCCCTCTGTTCTGCAGTTCGATTCCACTATTACCTTCATAGCTTCCGACCTTCTAACATGCAGATGTTTGGGTCCTTACTCTGGTCTTGCCAACACATATGCAGATCATTGCAAGTTCTCGGCCACCTGGCCCACTCGCAATGACAGATGTAAGCAGAGGCAGCCACAGAGCTCCGAAAAGAGCTGCTGCCATACTCAGGGTTGTGCCCATGGCCCCATTCTGTTGCACTCTTGCATCTGGATGATGGTGATGGAATTCTCTGTGGCCTCCCAAACTCCTCTGTGACATGTATTACACAGTGTGTCCCGTTAAGGGCCAGAACATGAATGACCACATCATTCCCGGTTGAACATTTACTGGGAGCATAAACAGCAGGATCCAACTGGGTGCAGAGTGGTGTGGAACCGGTAAGTGCTGCCCCTGCAGTTGCAGGCCAGTGCCCATGTTATATTTCCACCAAGCATGGAAGCCATCAAGGTATTGATTGGTCAAGGCTGATTTTGGACTGGAGGGGGTTGTGTTGGAAATGGCCCCTTTTTGCAGGGTTATCCCAAATTCTTTGCCTTTCTCCTCCCATTTTTCTGACCCTATTTTTGTTGACTTTGGGATCTCTGGGATCTTTACTACTGCTAATCAGTGCCTGAGGTCATGTGCTCTCTCCCTTAAAAATCTGTATGATTGTCTTACACCTGTTTGGCTTATTAAATTTACTGAAAAGTCCCTTGTAAAGTGGTATACCATATAGCCAGGGCCTGTAAAATTAAATGTTACTAGTGGGCCTGCAGCGCGGATTGAGCCACCCACAGAAGTATCCTTCCAAACCTGGCTAAGGCCTGCCACAACAAGGCCTGCGTTCGCAGTTTATTGCCACATTGACTTGGCAATTTAAACTGTTGGCCAAGGCCTACACTCCCCTTTTAGTACACCTATGTCAAGATAGGCCATAGGTAGCCCTATGCTCTGTAAGTGAAAGGTAGGACATGTACTCTTTGTTTTGCATGTCCTAGTAGTGACAAAGGACCCATTTCATTTTTCACTACTGTGAGAGCTGCTCTTCTCATAGCAGTGGGAATTCCCTTATATATGTCTAGGTGGTAATTTCTGATCTGGAAGGAGTAGTGTTGGCATGTTTGGTATATTTGGAATGAATGGTTGTGATAAATCCTACTTACTGGTGTAGTTGAGTTTTACATTACTTTTCTGGAAATGCCACTTTAAGAAAGTGGGCATTTCCCTGTGCTTATGACACTAGTGTATTGCAGCCTGACTCTAATCCACATCTAGGGCAGAGTGACAGCTGCACTTTGAGCATACTTTTCAGACAGCCACAACACAGGAACGGGTAGGTGTGACAGGAGAGGAATCTGTATCCATCTGCATACTGATATTCTCCCTGGGCTGGGAGAGAGGGTGATGGGGCGCATTTATATTTGTATAGTCTATGCCTTTGCTCACACAATAGGATGATTTACCCCCTCCTGATGTCTGGAGCCAGGGTTGGGTTGAAAGGGATTCTGTTACATTTGAAAGGGTCCCTTTGAAGTCACTCCCTGAACAAAGGCATTTTAGAGTTTAGGTACAGGGGCTCTGACCCCTTAATTTTAAGAGCACTTTTGGAACTGGGACTAAACCTCTGTAAGAAGGACTGCTGCACTGCACAAGTGAATCATCTGGACTGCTCTTCTGTTATTTTCCTGCTACCTGCTACTTACTGGGTGGCATAAAGGACTCACTGGATTGCTTTTCTGTTTGTTGCCCTGCTGCCAGCTGCTCCCTGATTCTGAGTTGCCAGGGGACTGCTATTTGCTAAGAGGAACCATCAACAGGACTACTTGCCCTATGTCCTGGCCTGCTACTTTTTAGCCCCTTCTGTATCCCACACCTAGGGGTCATTACAACATTGGCGGTAAAAGCCGCTTACCGCCGTGCAGAAGACCGCCAACATACCGCTGCGGCCGCGGAATTCCGCCACAGCTATTATGACCCACATCTCGGAATACGCCAAAATTCAGACACCCACACAAGTCCGCCACACCAAAGGTCAGTGATAAACTGGCGAAAACAAATCCTCCACCGTCACACCAACAGAAACACGCCCATGCCATTACGACCCACGAATCCACGCAGCGGTCTTTCAACCGCGGTATTCCATTGGTGGTACACACGCCGTGCTCAAGATACACACACATCTCCAAAACACCGCCACATTGGTCAATTCCAAATACACACACCTGATACACATACAAACACCACACCCACACACCCATTACAATATAAAACACACACCCATATCACACACAAACCCCTACGACCAAACACTTTTGACGAAGGCCAGAGAGAGCGAGCACAGCAATAGACAACCCCACCACACAGAGACACACAACAACATCACCCACACAACATCCACGCACAAAACACCACACACCACTACACATCACCACACTCATCACCACATACACCACCCCACACATCACCTACACCACCGAATGGCACGCCAAAGACACCCCAGGAACTCGGAGGAGGAGCTCAGGGTCATGGTGGAGGAAATAGTACGGGTAGAGCCACAGCTATTTGGATCACAGGTGCAGCACACCTCCATAGCTAGGAAGATGGAGCTATGGCGAAGAATAGTCTACAGGGTCAACGCAGTGGGACAGCACCCAAGAAATCGGGACGAAATCAGGAAGAGGTGGAACGACCTAAGGGGGAAGGTGCGTTCCGTGGTCTCCAGGCACAATATCGCGGTTCAGCGGACTGGCGGCGGACCCCCACCTCCTCCCCCACAACTAACAACATGGGAGGAGCAAGTCTTGACCATCATGCATCCTGAGGGCCTCGGAGGAGTCGGTGGAGGAATGGACACTGGTAAGTCAAATCTTAACTATCATATCCCCCACCCTACCTGCATGCTATCACACACCCCCACCCTCGCCCCATCCCCTATCACTCCAACTCCTCACTAATGTACTAATAACACAAACCACCCATCCCAACACCAAGCCCTGCATGACACAACACAGCATGGACATCCATCACTAAAGCATGCCCACTGCACATACCCATAACAACCCCTAACCATCATCACACAAGCCCCCACACAGGAATGTTAGCACTGGGGTACACGCTCACACACCCATTGCACACCATGACACACACAGATGCAATAATCATGCTTTTATACCCCTGCAGGACCACTACCTAACGTCACCAGACAGGAGGGTCCACACATCTCCACCCCACCCACAAAAGAGGCCCACAGTGATGACAGCAGCTCTGGCCAACTGGATCCAGATGACCAGCCCGGATCATCGTGGGCCTCGGGACAGTCGGTTCCCCTCGCACAGGCACAGCCCAACACTGACCTTCAACCCTCTGGAAACACCAGTACAGCACCCACCCAGCTGGCCCATACCTCCGTACCCAGGACACGTCAATCACCTGTGTGTCCACCACTACAGGGAACCCAGGATAACCCACCACCCCAACAACAACAGGGACCTGGGGGCAGTGGTAGTGGGCGCACGGTCCAGGGGACGGAGGCACAGGAACACAGGGGAAGTGGGAGGGCTGCTGTGCGACAGGGAGCGGACAGGCCAAGGGAACCCACTCTCCACGAGGCCCTCTCCTCCATCATGGGAGCATACCACCACTCCCAGGAGACGATGGCTACGGTCCTGGCCAAGCTTCAGGAGCCCACCGCTAGAGTCATTGCCCAGGAGGGCAGCACAATCGTCACTGGTCAGGAGACCACCGCCGGAGTCAGTGCCCAGGAGGGCAGCACAATCGTCACTGGTCAGGAGACCACCGCCGGAGTCAGTGCCCAGGAGGGGGCAATGAGGGAACGCCATGGCACACACCGCTGCACAGGTCAGAGACAGCAAAGTCAAGCACCGCTGAACAGGGCAAGCACCGCTGAACAGGTCAAGCACCGCTGAACAGCGCCATGGCAAGCACCGCTGAACAGGTCAAGCACCGCTGAACTGGGCAAATACCGCAATGGCAAGCACCGCTGAACAGGTCAAGCACCGCTGAACAGGGCAAGCACCGCTGAACTGGGCAAAGACCACCATGGCAAGCACTGCTGAACAGGGCAAGCACGCACAACTCAGGTATCGCTAGCCCATGTGCGGCAGGGGCAGTGACGGAACTGGGACCGTCACGGGGAGAGTGATGCACTCTGGGCACCTATCCCCCTCCAGAACCAGTGGCGAAAGGCATCCACTACCTCAGTCCTTAACAGGATGAAGCACTCTGGGCACCAGTCCCCCTCCAGAACCAGTGGAGACATGCATCCACTCCGTCTGTCCTTCACAGGATGAAGCACTCTGGGCACCAGTCCCCCTCCAGAACCAGTGGAGACTGTTATCCACTTGAGAGACTGTGGCTTTGCACTCCCCAGGATGGTACAGTGGGCAAACCACCCACTGTAGAGACTTGAGAGACTGTGGCTTTGCACTCCCCAGGATACATCAATGGGCATGGAGCCCCGTCGTGGATCTGGCGTGGTGCTGTCATCCGGCTGAGGTGCCCCCCCTTCCCTTCCCCCTGAGGTGCCTGTTGTATTTCTATCTGATGCCCCTGCAGTGTTCTCTCCGATTCACAACAGGTATTGCGTGTGGGCCTCGCCCATGCATTTTGGGCCCAGCGGTCCACGGACATTGGATGGTGCATACCTGCACTACTGATCGGGATGTTTATTTTTGGCATTTGTATATATTTCTCTATATATTGGCTTACTGTATTTTGCTACATTACAATGGTTGTACTCATTTCCTTTTGTCTTTGCATTCTTCTGGGGGGGTTGGGGGTTGTTACTGTGATGTTTTGAAATGCATTGGTGTGTGTGTTCTAGTGGGTGATGGTCGGGGTGGGGGTGGGGGTGTTGCGTGTGCGTGTCCGTGACTTTTGCCTTCCCCATTCCCCCCTCCCCCAGGTCATAGGTGCAGTACTCACTGTTGTCTTTGGGCCGCCGTTCGTAGAGGAGCAGGACCACAATCGCAGGGAGTATTTGGAGTTCTGGCTCCATGGTGCCCTCCTTCCTCGTGGAGTTTGTTCAGGTGAGCGTTTTCCCATTAGAATGGCTGTTTCCGCTGTGTTTTTATCCACGGTTGATCCGCCCTGGAAAAGGTGGTGGATTAGCCTGTTGTAATACTGTGGGCGGTACTTTGTCTTCCGCCTGTCTGTTGGCGGAGACCGCCGCGCTGTTTGTCTGAACCTCCGTGGCGGTCGGAGTGTTAAAGTTGCTGTCTTTGTTGGTGGTTTCCGCCACGGTCATAATTCCCTTTTTTTTACCGCCCGCCTGTTTGCGGTATTACCTCCGCTTTAACACCGTCCGCCAGGGTTGTAATGACCCCCCTAGTGTTCTCCAGGAGCTGGCTTAGGACCCCTGATCCCTCAGAGTCCCTACACTAGCAAGATTGTTAAGGGGCTCTAAGGTTGACTAATTTCACCTTCATTAGCCCACAGAGAGCGTTTATATTTTTACTCTACCAGTACCACTAGAGTGGTGTGGGCTATTTCACCCCTCACTCTTTTATTTTTATTTTATCTGCCTAGTGCATGTCCAGTGCTTTTAGAGTGCTCTGCAAGCAGTACTAGCCAAATTCCCTGCCCTGGCTCTCCCCAGAGATTTCTTCTGATGCTGCGGGCTGTGGAGCAACAGTCTGCCAATTGAGAGAGTCGCAGCATCACCTCATATTGTGGTCTTCAGGATAAAGCGTTGCCAGGGCAACACCTGGGGCCATGCTGAATACTCTCCTAGGTGAGGCCCTCCTCTGTGGGAACCGCAATACAAAGGAGAAGGTTGCCACCTAGAAGTGCGTGTTGAACCAGGGAACTGAGACTCGCCAACCCCGCTACACTCCCTGGATCTGCACCGTGAGCGTGGGCGTTCAGGGAACTTGAGGTCCCCGATGCGGGCCCCTACTCCCGAGGCTCACCTGTACCTATTTTGAACTTGGAACCCTGTAGGAGGCTGGCCTGGCTTGTAGTGAGTACCAAGGGGTACTTACACCTTGCACCAGGTCCAGGTATCCCTTATTAGTGTAGAGGGGTGTCTAGCAGCTTAGGCTGATAGAAAAGGTAGCTTAGCAGAGCTGCTTAGGCTGAACTAGGAGACGAGTGAAGCTCCTACAGTACCACTAGTGTCATATGCACAATATCATAAGAAAACACAATACACAGATATACTAAAAATAAAGGTACTTTATTTTTATGACAATATGCCAAAGTATCTCAGTGAGTACCCTCAGTATGAGGATAGCAAATAGACACAAGATATATGTACACAATACCAAAATATGGAGTAATAGCAATAGAAAACAGTGCAAACAATGTATAGTCACAATAGAATGCAATGGGGGCACATAGGGATAGGGGCAACACAAACCATATACTCTACAAGTGGAATGCTAACCACGAATGGACCCCAAACCTATGTGACCTTGTAGAGGGTAGCTGGGACTGTAAGAAAACAGTGAGGGTTAGAAAAATAGCCCACCCCAAGAACCTGAAAAGTGGGTGCAAAGTGCACCTAAGTTCCCCAAAGAGCACACAAGTCGTGATAGGGGAATTCTGCAAGGGATACCAACACCAGTAATGCAACAACGATGGATTTCCTGACGAGAGTACCTGTGGAACAAGGGGACCAAATCCAAAAGTCACGATCAAGTCGGGAGTGGGCAGATGCCCAGGAAATGCAAGCTGTGGGTGCAAAGAAGCTGCCACCGGATGGTAGAAGCTGTGGATTCTGCAAGAACGACAAGGGCTAGAAACTTCCCCTTTGGAGGATGGATGTCCAACGTCGTGAAGAGTCGCGCAGAGGTGTTTTCGTGCAGAAAGACCGCAAACAAGCCTTGCTAGCTCCAAGGGTCGCAGTTAGGGTTTTTGGATGCTGCTGTGGCCCAGGAGGGATGTCGCCAATTGCGTGAGGGGACAGAAGGGGCGTCCAGCAAGACAAAGAGCCCACTCAGAAGCATGCAGCACCCACAGAAGTGCCAGAACAGGCACTACAAAGTGGAGTGAACTGTAGCTCACCCGAAGTCACAAAAGAGGGTCCCACGACGCCGGAGGACAACTCAGGAGGTCGTGTACTGCAGGTTAGAGTGCCAGGGACCCAGGCTTGGCTGTGCACAAAGGAAATCCTGGAAGCACAGGAGCCGGAGTAGCTGCAAAACATGCGGTTCCCAGCAATGCAGTTTAGCGTGGAGAGGCAAGGACTTACCTCCACCAAACTTGGACTGAAGAGTCACTGGACTGTGGGAGTCACTGGGACAGAGTTGCTGAGTTCAAAGGACCTCGCTCGTCGTACTGAGAGGAGACCCAGAGGACCGGTGATGCAGTCTTTTGGTGCCTGCGGTTGCAGGGGGAAGATTCCGTCGACCCACGGGAGATTTCTTCGGAGCTTCTAGTGCAGAGAGGAGGCAGACTACCCCCATAGCATGCACCACCAGGAAAACAGTTGAGAAGGCGGCCGGATCAGCGTTACAAGGTCGCAGTAGTCATCTTTGCTACTTTGTTGCAGTTTTGCAGGCGTGCAGAACAGTCAGCAGTCGATTCCTTGGCAGAAGGTGAAGAGAGAGATGCAGAGGAACTCTGATGAGCTCTTGCATTCGTTATCTAAAGAATTCCCCAAAAGCAGAGACCCTAAATAGCCAGAAAAGGAGGTTTGGCTACTGAGGAGAGAGGATAGGCTAGCAACACATGGAGGAGCCTATCAGAAGGAGTCTCTGATGTCACCTACTGGCCACTCAGAGCAGTCCAGTGTGCCAGCAGCACCTCTGTTTCCAAGATGGCAGAGGTCTGGAGCACACTGGAGGAGCTCTGGGCACCTCCCAGGGGAGGTGCAGGTCAGGGGAGTGGTCACTCCCCTTTCCTTTGTCCAGTTTCGCGCCAGAGTAGGGCTGGGGGATCCCTGAACCGGTGTAGACTGGTTCATGCAGAGATGCCCATCAAAGCATTTCCAGAGGCTGGGGGAGGCTACTCCTCCCCAGCCCTGACACCTTTTTCCAAAGGGAGAGGGTGTAACACCCTCTCTCTGAGGAAGTCCTTTGTTCTGCCTTCCTGGGCCAGGCCTGGCTGGACCCCAGGAGGGCAGAAACCTGTCTGAGGGGTTGGCAGCAGCAGCAGCTGCAGTGAAACCCCGGGAAAGGTAGTTTGGCAGTACCCGGGTCTGTGCTAGAGACTCGGGGGATCATGGAATTGTCTCCCCAATGCCACAATGGCATTGGGGTGACAATTCCATGATCTTAGACATGTTACATGGCCATGTTCGGAGTTACCATTGTGACGCTGTACATATGTCGTGACATATGTATAGTGCACGCGTGTAATGGTGTCCCCGCACTCACAAAGTCCGGGGAATTTGCCCTGAACAATGTGGGGGCACATTGGCTAGTGCCAGGGTGCCCACACACTAAGTAACTTAGCACCCAACCTTTACCAGGTAAAGGTTAGACATATAGGTGACTTATAAGTTACTTAAGTGCAGTGGTAAGTGGCTGTGAAATAACGTGGACGTTATTTCACTCAGGCTACAAGGGCAGGCCTGTGTAAGAATTGTCAGAGCTCCCTATGGGTGGCAAAAGAAATGCTGCAGCCCATAGGGATCTCCTGGAACCCCAATACCCTGGGTACCTCAGTACCATATACTAGGGAATTATAAGGGTGTTCCAGTATGCCAATGTAAATTGGTGAAATTGGTCACTAGCCTGTTAGTGACAATTTGGAAAGAAAAATGAGAGAGCATAACTACTGGGGTTCTGGATAGCAGAGCCTCAGTGAGACAGTTAGTCATAACACAGGTAACACATACAGGGCACACTTATGAGCACTGGGGCCCTGGCTGGCAGGGTCCCAGTGACACATACAACGAAAACAACATATTTACAGTGAAATATGGGGGTAACATGCCAGGCAAGATGGTACTTTTCTACAAACGCCAGCAGCAGTGGATGGTCACCATGAGATACCAAGGGAGGTCTCCCAAGCCTGCAGTGTGACCACTAGCCCCGTAACAACTACAGCTGCCCTGCACATTCTCAGTCAGCTGCCCTTTGCTAATCTCACAGACAGGGGATTCAGGGAGGCTTCCCCCCCGATTCTACAGTTTGTGCCCTGCTCCCACTGTGCTTCGAAATGCCTGAGGCTATTACCCCTGGGTCCGGGTGGGTCTTTATAACAGAATCCCATTTACCACAAGGAGGTGGCTTTGCTCCACATAAGAACTTGCCTTATCTGGGGAAATCAACAGAAACTACCATAAACAAGCTTGTAGGAGTGGAGGTGCATCTGCATCCTCTGGGGATAGATGGTGTTTAAATGAAATGGAATTATGTACACTACTCAAGTAGGGCTTATTGTATTGGGTCTCAGGAAAGGAAAGTCACTGTAAAGTGCGCTGTAGGGGCACAGGGGCTCCTAGGCTCAAGATCTTCTTCCTAAAACAATGACTTATGTGTTATTACTACAACACCTAGGATTGCTTGCATGACACTTCAGCAATACCTATAATTTATTCATGTGATGTTACAGCAATACCTGTGGCTGCATAATTGATATTGCCTTACCCTGGTCAAGATACAGAGTACTTCTTCAGTATTTATGTATTTATGTAATCTGTACGGCATCTATGATTTGAAAATCATGTATGGTAACTGACATGTTTTTTGTTTCATAACCTGAATGGCTTTTGATGCAGAGAGTTAATGATTCATGTTGTTTTATATATGTGTATATATATATATATATATATATATATATATACATATATATTTATATATATACGTATATATATATATATATATATATATATATATATGTATGTGTATATATATATATATATATATATATATATATATATAATAATATAAGAAACTTAGGCCCCTGTTTATACTTTTTTAGGGCTGCATTTGTGCCGCTTTTTGACGCAAAAGCTGCTCAAACTTACATAATACAATTGTATTTTCTAAGTTGCCGCCGCTTTTGCATAAAAAAATTACGGAAATGCGGCACTAAAAAAGTCTAAATATGGGCCTTATTTTTATATACTCTTCTGTCAAGTCTCTTTTGTGGTGTAAATATTGTATCACTGGTGTGAGTGTGTTGCGCAAACGCTTTACACATTGCCTCTAGGGTTAAGCCTGACTGCTCTGTGCTTAGCTACCAGGAGGTAAACACAGGTTATCTTGTGTGTGTAACTTAATTGCCATGACTAGAGTGGTGGGTTCTGCCCAGCTTAGGTGCATACCCTAGCCAACCAGAAACCACATTTGTAACATATCCCTTCACTGGCTCCTCCTACCAGCTTACACTATCTTCAACACCAGTTGCATCTTATTTTTTTTACAACCAGCGCATTCTTATCAGGCTGGCAAGCTCACAATCTCTGTCTACTCAAATACCCACAGCCAGGACACCATAACATTGGAGATGATGAAATGCTAAAGTCAGTGCAAGTCAACAGCTCGTTGCCATTCAGACCTTGAATGACATCCTTGTATGTGTATTTATAACAGCTTTCCCAATCATGCTACAATTTAGGAAAGAGAGGAGGACACACCACCTTAATGAACCCTACATAAAGACACAGGAAGGGCCCAGTCAGGAACCAGCTGCCATCCAATCACTGATAGACTGAGCCCTTACCTTTGACTCTGAACAGCGTTCCACCACCTTTTGGCTGGGTACAAATACCACACATATAAATACATACATACAGAGATGAGTGCTATGCAGAAATATATTTCTATGTTAAGAATGTGAGACCAGTTCATGTCAAAGTAGTAAAAATGAAAATCGTTCATATGTCTGTCTTCCTTGCCGGGGGTTAACATGTAGGAAACAGGCTTTTACAACATATCTAATACAATTTCTAACAAACACTTTCTTCCAATTGCATTGTCTGCTGTGTTAATAGTCTTATTCTTTAAAAAGTCAAATATACCTGGAAATGATCAAACAAATGAATACATTTTGTGTCCTGGAACTGGTGGATGATTTTCTTGGACATGTTGAGATCTAAGATAGGTTCACTGTTATAAGCTCTCATTGAGCTAGTTTGTAGCGCCAGATGTACTAATATTTCTTGAGATGCAAACATGGTGTAAACTAGTTTACAATCACTAAAATGGCATGTTACTATGTACTATTGTAAAAAAAAAGAGATGTTACAAAAATACCAAAGTGACTGGAATATATAGTGAGTCTTTATTTTTGAAACATATATTGTGATTTCCTAAAAACACATCACAAATAATATGTACTAACAATTCGCAAATTGTGGTTAGTTGTAAAATGGTCATTTTGCACATGCAAATCTATATCAAGTTTTTTCAGGTGGTGACTAGATGGAAGGTATAAAAGATACCCATAATGTATAGCGGCTGCGTTGCATGCTGTGGTGAGGAGAATGAGGTTTTTTGCTGCCCATGAAGAAGGAGACAGGAGAGGGTTTTTAGATTTAGAATAAAACTTTTTAAAATAAGAGAGAAAGAAAGCTTCGCAATGTACAGGCTGAGCTACAGAAGATGTGGTGTGACAGAGTGCCCTCTGTAGATTTTATAACAATATTTTGGATAGCACATTGTGTTTATCATATATTTTTTCAAACCCCCCCTTATTAATTACAAGATAAGAAGCTGTAGTTCTAAAGAATTACACATTTTCCCCATATAAGTAGCTGTGTAGATGGGACGGTAGACCTATTTGTCTCCCTTTTGGTATTGGATGTTTGTTTAGGAACAGAAAAATTAATATAACCTTAGTGTAATGGTGATCTTCAATTCTCAATGTATCATAGCAGACATTGATGCAAGGTATTCTGGTAATACACATGACTTGTATATGTCCAGGCACTGTGCTCTAAGAGTCCCCTTGCCAAAGGTGCCCTTGGGATGGTTTCTTAGTACAAAAAGAACAGATGATGGACGGAATGCAGAGCAAATCAAACATTCACCCCTAGTCACAAAGATCTGGGTTTAATCCATCCTTTTTTTGCTCACCACGCCACCCCAGGTTGGACCCAGCCATATGCAAATCAGTCTTGACCCTCTTCCTCATGGGAGCAGTCCAGCCCGAACTGCCAAGCCAGGTCCTCCCTGGACCAGAAACAAGCATCCTAGGACCGGTTTCAGGGTATCACCCTTCATCAGCTAGGCTAGCTTGAATCCAGTGGCGCAGTGAGCACGGGACCCACGTCTGGGTATACCCTTCCCACTTAGGGTGACAAATACAAAAAGAACAGATGATGGACGGAATGCAGAGCAAATCAAACATTCAACCCCAGTCACACAGATCTGGGTTTAATCCATCGTTTTTTTGCTTACCACGCCACCCCAGGTTTTAGTAGACCTATTTGTCTCCCTTTTGGTATTGGATGTTTGTTTAGGAATAGAAAAATTAATATAACCTTAGTGTAATGGTGATCTTCAATTCTCAATGATTCATAGCAGACATTGATGCAAGGTATTCTGGTAATACACATGACTTGTACATGTATAAAGGTGCCCTTGGGATGGTTTCCTAGTAGGCAGCAAGGTATACAAAGAAAGTTATGTACACAATATTTTTCCCAAAATCTTACTTTATCAAACACGATAAAGAAATCAAAATGTGTCTCTTTTTTCCTTTGCGTCCTGCAGCAGGTTCAGTACTTACTGTTCGTAGCCCTTAAACCTCTGTACTATTGCTCCTAGTGTGTCTTACCCTTACTATTTCTTAAATACTGCTCAACCATGAAGACTTCTCACTTTCATCAGCTTTCACTTATCTATTGTCTTTTATGCTGTGTGTAAGTCCTCAAAAGTATTAGTCATCTGGACATACCCACTAGAAAAATCTTCACTAAAATATTCAGGGCCTCATTCCGACCCTGGTGGTCATAGATCGCCAGGGTGGAGGCCGGAGGTAGCACCGCCAACAGGCTGGCGGTGCTACATGGGCAATTCTGACCGCGGCTGTAAAGCCGCGGTCAGAAAAGGGCAACCAGCGGTTTCCCGCCGGTTTACCCCTGCCCAAGGGAATCCATGGGGATTCCGACCCCCTTCCCGCCATCCTGTTCCTGGCAGTTGTTACCGCCAGGAACAGGATGGCGGGAACGGGTGTCGTGGGGCCCCTGGGGGCCTCTGCACTGCCCATGCCACTGGCATGGGCAGTGCAGGGGCCCCTAACAGGGCCCCATTAAGATTTTCAGTCTCTGCCTTGCAGAGACTGAAAATCGCGACGGGTGCCACTGCACCCGTCGCACCCCTTCAACTGTTCATTGTTGAAGGGGCTTTCCCGCTAGGCCGGCGGGCGGCCTTCTGGCGGTCGCCCGCCGGCCCAGCGGGAAAGTCGGAATGACCGTCGCGGTCTGTTGACCGCGGAGCGGTCTTCCGACGGGGTTACTTTGGCGGGCGGCCTCTGCCGCCCGCCAAAGTCGGAATGACCCCCTCAATCTCAAGTGAAGGTTCACAATACATCTAGCAAGCAAAGTTACAGCATTCTGAAGTCTATATTAACTGGTCTGCCAAAGCCATCCATTTGATTAAGTATGTGACTTAACACTGAGGCCCAGATTTAAGAAAAGAGGTGCTTTATCACATGAAGCATCACTTTTCTCGTGCCCCATTCAACCACCCTAATGCCACTATGTGTGCGCCGTATTATTGATACAGCGCACCATGGCGCATGTTAGGATCAATAGCGGCATATTTTCTGATGCTATTATGGTACTTTGCAGGAGTAGCGCCAAAAATAAATGTTGGTGCTAATCCTGCAAAGTACATAGAGGCCCATTATAAACAATGGTGTGCCTCAATTTAACGCCTGCGCTGAGCAGGTGTTAAAAATTATGAGAAAAAGGGCGCAGTGGAATCTCATAGATTCCATTGTGCCATTTTTCTGGGCCTCCTAATGGAGGAATGCCTCCTTGCATACATTATGCCTGGCACAGGCATAATGTTGAACAAGGGCTTACAAAGTGGCGCAATGCGTGCATTGCCCCACTTTGTAAATTTGGCACAGCATTTTTGCCAAACTAACGCCACATGAGCGGCAAAAAAATTATGCTTATGTGGTGCTAGGTGGAGTAGACTCTTCTTAAATTTGGGAATGATATTTTTAAAAGATGGAATTGTAAGGCATGAGATAGAAGAAGGACAGGCCATTCACCTCCTTTTTCAGTAGTGACACTGTATTGCTGTACGGCAACATCTGCTCAAAGTTCTTGATCTCTTTGCCTTGACCTTTAATTGCCTGGGATATCCTGCGTCAAGGTGACAGTGTGACTACTGGTGTGGTTGCGCTTAGTTGTCTCACTCGTCGTACTCAACTTGTTCTATCTTTAGTTGCAGGAAATGCAAAAGGGGTAATTTCACTTTCCACTACCATTTCCCATTTTCAGTTCCTGAAACTCCTCTTGTATCCCTTCTGATTCCACATCTTGATATGTTTCTATGTTTGAAAAAAAGAGATTGCTTTCATCTGAACTTCAAAATCATTTTTTATAATATAACCATAGGTTATTTTAAAAAAATAGATACATTTTTAAAGTGTGTTTTCATTCTTTATTAATATATGTTTACTTACAAAAAGAAAAAGCATTTTAAAATGTGCTGAACTACAACTCCCACTATGCATCACCTCAGTGGTTTCACTGGCATCCCTGGATTTATTAGCTTTTTCATAGGTGCTGCAGGTGGATCAGAAGGACAGCTCAAGATACCTCCTTTTGTCACGTGGCTAACATTTAGGGCCATATTTATGGCGAATTGATGCGGCACAGCACAGCAAGATACCTTGCTGCACTGTGTCACAGGAAAATGGCAGGAATGTGCCGTATTTAAAAGAATATAGGCCCTCATTATGACCCTGGCGGTAAATACCGAATACCGCCGCACTGACTGCCACCAGTATATCGCCACAGAGGCGGACATCTGTCTGCCATATTATGACACATACATACAAAACCGACAGAAAACATCTTCAACCACAAATCCGCCAGACCAACTGAACATAATAAACTGTTGGTACTACCACCCATGCTGTTACGCCACCAATACTACGCCCTCCAAATAATGACAATAATAACCACAGCAGACTTTCAACTATGGTAAACCATTGGTGGTGAACGCTGCCGCGGCAGATATGCCCACCCAAAGAAAAAAAACAAGACAACATTGGCCAGAGCAAAAAACCCACACCTGACACAAATACACACACACCCACTAACAGCACTATAAAAATCACACCCACATCACCCACAATCCTTTGCAGACATGAAAAGACCGCAACAGCTAGCCACGCATATCATAGAGACAACTTCACACACACACACCACAACCACCCATTCATCCATCATGCACCACACACCCCAAACCCCACCACATTACTCAACACCCTCTGCACAACACACACTCCACACAACACCCATGTCCCCACAAAGGCACCCTTGTTTCACTGATGAGGAGTTGCGGCTCATGGTTGAGGAAATAGTTAGGGTAGAGACACAGGTGTTTGGAGCACAGATCCAGCAGATATCCATTTCCAGGAAGTTGGAGCTATGGCAGAGGATCATGGACCGGGTGAATGCCGTGGGACAGCATCAACGAACAAGGGACAACATCAGGAAGAGATAGAACAACCTACGGGAGAAGGTGTGTTCCATAGCAGCAAGGCACCAGCTTGCTATCCAGACGACTGGCGGTAGACCATCCACCTCCTCCCCCACAGCTGACAGCATGGGAGGAGCAAGTCTTGGCAATATTGCATCCGGAGGGACTCACTGGGGTTGCCGGAGGACTGGACACCGGTGAGTCAACATTTACTACCTATCACCCAGCATACCTGCATGACACCACCACCCCTCACCCTGATACCCATCATCCCAAACAATCCCACACAGTGCACCACCCCAATTAACAAACCTAAATGCCAAGCCCTGCATGCCATACCCACTGCATGCACATCCCCTCCAGCCCTGTATGTACACCCACCACTAATGCATGCACAGCATGGAGAACCAACAATCCCACAATCCATCACCATACACCAACAAAGGTGGCAGGGCAAAGGCAATAATATAGGGGAAGCTAGAGATGCAGAATATGTCACAGATATGTAGCATAATACACCACTTGCATACCCACAGGTGCCCCAGCCAATCTCAGCGGTTAGGAGGTGCCATGGCTACCCAGTCCACCACCAGAAGATGCCCCCAGTGATGACAATAACTCTGGAGTTCTGGATCTGGATGAACTCCCTGGCCCATCAGGGACCACTGGTCAGTCAGCTACCCCAGCCCACACCTAGTCCACCACAGAACCTCCCCCCTTAGTATCCAACACCACAGCAGCCACCCAATGTCCCCAGACCTCTGTCCCCAGGACACGTAAATCAGCAGTGTGCCCACCTGTGCAGAGACCCCAGTCCACACCTCACAGGCAAGACAATGAGGGTCCTGGGGTCAGTGGGCACAGCGTTCAGGGGACACAGGGGGCCAGGGACAGTCAGAGGACAGCTGTGCGCCAGGGGAAGGACAGGCCCAGGAACCACCCAGGAGGCACTCACTAATGTCCTGGGCGCTTACCAACAATCCCAGGACAAGATGGGTCAGGTGATAAACATCATGCAGGAGAACCAGCGGCTGCAGGAGGAACACCACCAGGAGATCAAGAAAGAATTGCAGGCCCTGAACACCACCCTGATCTTCATTGCAGGGGTGCTGGGTGATATGGCCAACATCATGAGGGACTACACATCACACCAGCGGGCTCCTTCCACTAGCCAGTCTACTGACCAGCCCGTCACATCCGCTGCAGCTAGTGGACAGGAGGAGCTGCCACAGGACCCACAGGCCACCAGCACCCCTCCCCGTGCGGAAGTTGAACCACCCCCAAACGGACCCTGCGACCCAGACAGACACTAGAGACACTTGCCAAGACAAACACCACCACCAGGAAATGAGGCCCTCCTGAATGCCCCCTTTGTGTTCCACTGTGTCACCTTGTCAACTTTGAACTGCCTTTGCTCCCCTATCTATGGCCCCTTAGACACTAGACCTGTGCTACAAACAGACTGGCCCACCACACGAACTATTCCCAACCATCACCTAACTCTATTGCACTTTACATTGTATACCAATTTTTAATAAGCACCCTTGGACACAACGTGAGTAATAATGCTTTATCTGAAAGTAATCTACAATGTATTAAACTGTAATAAACTGCATGATCCTGTGTAAATGTCCAGTAACATGCTGTTCCATCCAACAAATGTGTCTCAGCAGTCTGTAAACATCACAGCAATACACTGTTGGAACAACACCAACATCTGCTATAAGGAAAGGCATAGGTGACAGTCAGGTGAGATGCAAAGGGAATTAATTGCATTATGCTGTAGTCACACAGTAAAACACTAAAATGTAGAAATGTTTAGTGCAACATTCTTACCTGAGTGTCATTGGAAGTACTGCAGGATCAACTGTGACCTGCTGTCCACATCCTCCTCCTCTTACTTCTCCTCACTGTCCTCGGTGTTCACTGCTGCCACAGCTGCATTGTCACCCCCCTCCTGCTGGAGAATGGGTACATGCTGTCTAAGGCCAAATTGTGCAACATGCAGCACACAACAACGATTCTGCAGACCTTCTCAGGGGAGTAGCATAGGGATCTACCTGTCGGATGGAGGCACCTCAACCTAGCCTTCAGGAGATCGAAGGTCCTTTCTACATTCCTCCTGGTACACCCATGAGCATCACTGTACCTATTTTAAGCCCCTGTTCTCGGATTCCTAACAGGGGTCATGAGCTGCAGCAGGTTTGGGTAGCCAGAATCACCTGCAAGAAGTAGGGGACACACATTAGCCTAGGACAATGGCATGGGCTATGACTCCTGAAGGCACACACTCACATACGTTAGGTGGGGACTCAGGATCACCTATTAGCCACACTCTGTACCTCTGTAGTTGTGCCATCAGCTGTGGGACACTGCTATTCTTCAGGACAAAGGCATCATGCACCAACCCTGGATACTTGGCAGTGACGTGGGAGATGTACTGGTCAGCAAGGCACACCATCCAGACTTTGAGTGAGTGGAAACTTTTCCAATTCCTGTACACTTGTTCATTGGCCCTGTGGGGGATTAAGGCAGTATGTGTCCTGTCAATGGCCCCACTTACATGAGGTGTATGTCCCATTGCATAGAATCCAACCTTCACAGTGGGTAAATCATCTACCTGGGGGAATGCGATGTAGCTGCACATGTGTTTGAGCAAGGCAGATAAAACCCCTTGCAAGCACAATAGAGAACACTGGCTGTGACATCCCTGCAGCCAAGCCCATTGTCACCTGGAAAGAGCCAGTTGAGAGGAAATGGAGCACTGAGAGTACCTGCACAAGAGGAGGGATTTCTGTGGTGCTACGGATAGCAGGTATCAGATCAGGCTCTAATTGTTCACACAGCTCTGTGATTGTGGCCCTGTCCAGATGATAGGTGAGGAGGATGTGCCGATCCTCCAGTGTAGCCAAGTCCACAAGGGGTCTGCATACAGGTGTGTGCCTCCTCCTATTCCTCCACAGTGGTTGGTACCTAAGGGACCCAAATGTAAGAAAGGAGTGGCAACAGAAACCATGAACACAGTACAGCAGTGTACCCCGTGCATGCTTGTATGTTGGACACTGGAATTTTGTAGGTGAGTACATTCGACTACAATGACACACTTAGCAATCTGTACATGTGTACTAGCATTGGAAAATGGCACCCGCCTGTCCTGTATTCATGGACAGGAGGAAGTGACCTCACTCTGCTGGCTTTTGCGTCATGGCGGGAGGTGGTCTGCACCACCATGCAATTCCTCTTTGGCTAGCATAGCCCTCTATGGAGAATGGAAACCAATGATGATCAACACCGGCGGTGACGGTGTTTACCGCCGCTGACGTGGCCGCCATTTCTTTTCTACCACTTCACTTGATTCCTGACTTTTCACAGGACATCTCCACTGCATGTGCTGCTGTGACTTGTGCCTGGAACCTGCCATGGCTCGTGCAACAGGGGAAAGGGCCCCAGCCTTCACGTCGGAGAAGTTGGAGTGCCTTGTGGATGGGGTACTACCCTAGTATGGGCAGTTGTTTGGGCCTCCAGACCAACAGGTGAGTACACAATGGGTACATTGCATGCGACATGGCTGCATGGAGATGTGTGTGTGTGCTAGCAGTGTGACAGTTGGGGGGTATGGCTGGTGGCAGCCTTAATGCAGGTGTACAGGTCATGTGTGTGCCTGATGAGGGGATTATGCTTTTTGTGGGCCATATGTGTGACAGGCTGGATTGTCAGGTTTATGGTGTCCCACCTTCTGTGTTTTCTCTGCAGGTCAGCACCAAGCAGAAGAAGGGGTTGTGACATGCCATTGCCAAGGACGTGTGGACCCTGGGGGTCTATATCAGGTGGAGCACCCACTGCAGGAAATTGTGGGAGGACCTGTGACTCTTGGCCCGGAAGACCGCCGAGGCCCAGCTGGGGATGGCCTCCCAAAGAGGGAGGGGTTAACCTGACCCCCCGATGGCCTGCATACTACCCGTGGCCTACCCAGAGCTGGATAGGTGCTTGAGGGCATCACAGCAGCCACAAGGAGGTGAGTACAATGTGCTTGTCAACCTTCTCTGTTGCCTGGCATGGGATTTGGGTGCAGGGTACTAGTCAATGGATGCCCCAGTATGCCTGTTCAGACATTGCTGCGTGGTCCAACTCAGGTTAATAGGGTGGAAAACAAGAATTAGATAGCTAGGTAGGTGGCTTCCCATCTCATACAGGCTTAGCTGGTCCCAGTTGGTGTGTATCCGGCTGTGTTTGCCTCCTACCTGCTGTGGTACTTAGCTAATGGTATGCCAGTGTGGTCCATACTGCCCATTCCCAGTCTCAGTGTGTGACTGTCATGTGTTTGCCATCTGTGCTGTTGGTGCTGAGATTGCCTCTATGCTCACTTTCTCTCGCTCCTCCCTCTCTCCTTTTATCATCCTGTCCATGTGTGCATTAGCATCATCTGGCGAAAGATCCAGGGCACCAGCGAGTGAGGGTGCTGCAGCCCATGGTCCCAGGAGACAGAGTCCACCGACTCCGAGGGGACCAGTGGGACAGAGGGCAAGGGGAGCACCACGGCGGGGACAGGAGGTGACACCACTGACTCTGATTCCTCCTCCAATGGGAGCTCCATGGTGGTGGTGGACCCCTCTGGCACCATCCCAGCTACAGGTTCTACCGCCAACCCTGTACCAGCACCGCCCTCCCAGTAGCCCCCCACTGAGTTGCCCGTGCCTGCTCACGTAGGAGAGTGGACATCTCCTTCGCTCCAGTCACCTCAGGCCTTGCCCCAGTTAGCCCTGCTGCCCTCAGCGAGGAGGCTAATGACCTCCTGAGATCCATCTCTGTAGGGCAGTCAGCCATAGTGAATGCCATCCATGGGCTGGCATCCCAGATGCAGCAATGCAATGCCTTCCTGGAGGGCATCCACAGTGGTTTGGTGGCCCTTCAGAGATCGTTTCAGGCTGTGGCCTCTTCACTGATGGCAGCCAGTATCCCTGTTTCATCCGTCCCACCTCCAAGTACCACTACCCAGTCCCAGTCTCATCACCCCAAACCCATCCCACGCACACATTCTGACAAGCATGCACCCAAAACAACATACAAGACTCGCACAAACACAAGCAGCACACTTCAGGCAGCCAACAGACAGATGCACACACATCATCCACTGCCTCCACTGTCTCCCCCTCCTCTTCCTCCTCCCTCACAATGACATCCTCACTCACACCTTTAGGCACTGCATCAACAGTCCCTGACGCTGCCAACTGCACAGCCTTGTCCACAGTCACCACGACAGCAGACCTACAGACATGCACCCCACACACCATATGCGCAGTCACCACCACCTCATGCAGCACAACCACCTCAATTGCAGACACCACCACAACATCCATCCACACGTCCTGTTTGTCCTCCCCACCACGTCTGCCCCCCTCCAGAGACACTCACACGTTCACACTCAGACCCCCAACAGCTATCAATTTCACGCACACTGTCCATGCATCTGCACCTAATTCCAGCACACCTCCTCCTCCTACAACCACTCCCTCTACCTCCACTCCCAACCCTCCTCCCACATCCCACCCCATTGTCCCTAAGAAGCTTTTCCTTCCCCTCTTTGACCTCTTCCCTCCCCCTGATCTGCCTGTAAGAAAAAGGTCCCACCACCCCAGCCCAGTACCTCAGGCACCCAGTCTGATAGAGCTCCACCCCCAAAGTCTCCAGCTGCCACTAAGGGGCACATGAGTGCGATGCCAGCACCCCTCACCAAGGACACCCCCCTTCAAAACAGAGGGCTAAAGTGCCACCACCTCCCAAACGGACTGGCAAGACCATGGGGCCACCTCCAAAACCTAGGGCTGAGTAGGACCCAACAAAATCCAAGGCCAAGGAGGCCACACCCAAATCCCTGGCCATGGAGGCCCCACAAAAATCCCTGGCCAATGAGGCTCCACAAAAATCCAAGGCCAAGGAGGCCACACAAAAATTCAAGGTCAAGGAGGCCCCAACAAAATCCAAGGCCAAGGAGGCCACACCCGAATCCCTGGCCAAGGAGGCCCCAAAAATCCCTGGCAAAGGAGGCCCCACACAAATTCAAGGCCAAGGAGGTCCCACACAAATCCAAGGCCAAGGAGGCCCCAACAAAATCCAAGGCCAAGGAGGCCACAACCAAATCTCTGGCCAAGGAGGCCCCACAAAAATTCCTGGCCAAGGAGGCCCCGCTCAAAACCATGGCCAAGGATGCCCCACTCAAAACTGTGCCCAAGGATCCCCATCCGGAACAGAGGCCACAGAGCAGCATCTGGTACCAGAGGCCATGGTTCAGCATCCCGAATCAGAGGCCAAGAAGCAGCATCCAGAACCAGACGCCAAGGAGCACCATTAATAACCAGTAGGCAGGCAGCCCCCTCCAGAACCAGTGGGCAGGAAGCCCCCTCCAGAACCAGTGGTGAGACAGCCCCCTCCAGAACTAGTGGGAAGGTAGCCCCCTCCCAATGGGTGATCCCCCCACCCCCTGAGGTGCCTCCCCATTTCAAACATGAAGCCCCAGAACAGTGGGGTCCCATTGTTGTCAGGAGTCAGGTTGTGTCTTGGACTTTACCCTGTGGGCATTTGTGAATTTGGACTGGCCTTTGGACCTGCATGTATTTCTTTCTGCAGTTGAGTATGTCTGCATTTTACATATTCATCTAACAGGAATACAGTGGTTGGAACTATGTATGTGTCCTGGGTTTCTTTACTCCGGGGTTCTGTTACTGTTATTTTCCTGTGCATGTGGTTCTGGGTGTGTGGTATGTGTATGGTGTGTGTTGTAAGTGTGTGTCACTCTTCCCCCCTCTCCCTCTCTTGTGTGCTAGGTGGCTGTGCTCACTCTGTCGGCGTTGGTGCTCCAGGACAGACATGGCATGGTACTGCATCTGGAAGACTTGCAATTCTGGTTCCATGGCGGCTGTGGACTCCTGTGTGTCCCTGGAGGTGAGTGTCTCCTTTTATATGATGTGATTGGCGTGGTACAGCATCGGGAAGACTTGAGTTCTGGTTCCATGGTGGCTGCGGACTCCTGCGTATACCTGGAGGTGAGTGTCTCCTTTTATATGATGTGTTTCTGTCAGGCTTTTGGTGTTGTTGCTGCCGCCCCGGAAATCATGGCGATGTGCTATGTCATAATATGGTGGGCAGATTCCTGTCTTCCGCCTGCCTGTAGGTGGCTACCGCTGTGTTCGTTGTTCATACTGCTATGGCGGTTGGTGTGCTACATTGGCTGTCTATGGGAGGGCTCAACGTCATAGTCACAATTTGGCGGTCATTACCGTCAGCCTGTTGGCGGTGATACTGCCATGTTAACCCTGGCGGTCAGAAGACCACCAGGGTCATAATGACCACCATAGTGTATTTATGTCTTTGTCCCTGGACTGGCACCGTATTGGCTGCCTAGTGCCAATGCAGGCACCCTTGCACCATGGTGCAAAGGTGCCAGAGTTGTACGGAGGATTGTTTTGTGCAGGAAGTGGCACCTACATGCACACAGAGAGAGAGGAAACAACAAGGAGAAATAAATATGTTTTTCCTCTTTATGCCTCACCATATTTCATGTATTGCTCAATCTGCCATCCGAACAGAATTATACACTCTTGTATTAGAAGGCAAATCATTTTAGTGGCCTCTGAACCATTCAAGGATGTTTTGACAAAGGTTTTATCACTATGCAGTACAAATTCCTCCAATAAAATGTCAAATCAAATTCTCTTTCCTTGTGCATGCACTTTCTAGCTCATGACTCCCTGAATGTCTTGACTCATAGTGATGTGTTCAGCCGGAAGCTTTCCTCCGCACCTCTGCAATGCTTTCTCCTGGGCTCTTCTTATGCATGTTTGAGTCAGTAAAGTAAGGCTGTGAATTGTAATGAATCACTTAATCTTCACTCCTGGCATTAATACATTAGAAATATGTAGAACAGGTCAGGACCACCCGTGAAACCGCTGACTCACTAGCTGTGCATATACTGCTTCCCCAGCTGTTGTGGTCTGCCAGAAATGACCTGGAACAGCCATTCACAGTTGAGGATGTTGGAGAGGCACTGTTTGGCCTTAACAGAGTGAAGACCCCCCAGAACTGATGGGTTCCAGGTAGAGTTTAGCCAATGGCTTCGATATGCGACCCTTCCTCCTGTTCTGCAGAATTTATATGAAAGCGGCTGCAAATGGGCACTTTCCTGCAGAAAGATCTTACCATGTTGGTGGTATTGCCCAAGCTTGGATGGATGATGGACCGGTATGCCTCATCTCCCTCATTAATACAGCTGCTGGCTAACTGGCTCTTGAAAGTCCTGACCCACCTGGTCCAGTGCAGGTTTATTACACACATATAATACCAGACATTGTATTAAGCGGGTCCAGCTAGTGCTGAGCTGAATTTGTACACTTGGCTGGTCAGCGCCAATTATGCTTATCGACTTTGAGAATGCTTTTGACACTCTCTACTGGGCCTTCCTAGGCGGGACCTTCCTTAAAATGGACTTTGGCCCCAAATATTGAGCCTTTGTCAAGGTAGTGTATGCTGCCCAACAGGCTCAAGTGAGGGTGAATGGGGTGATCTTGCCTAGGTTTCCTATTTGGTGGGGCACTCAGCAGAGCTACCCCTTTCCCTCTTCCTCTTTGCATTTACCATTGAGACCTTAACAGTTTAGATACGCTGCGATGCACAGGTGTGGGATTTTGACTGGGGCTTCACAACAAAGGATAGGATAGCTCCATATAGGGACAATGTAAAGTTATTTCTCTCCCAGCCTGTCCTGAGTGGGCCCAGATGAATTCAAATACTGACCACCTTTGGTTTGGCCTCTGGGTTGTGAGTTAATGGTGACAAGACTTTACTGGTCCCATTGCGGGGCAACTGGCAGGACAAAACCTGGCAGCCGGGATTTCCTAGAAGTTGGCTTAGGTTTATATATTTGGGAGTGCATTTCTCATTGGAGTTGGAGCTCACTTGAAAATCTATGCCCCCTGCAATGGATATGACCAGTTAGGGCAATCTTCTGCTTAACCTTATGGGCAGGACAGCATTGTTTAGGATGATGACCCTCCTTCACTTCTCCAACATCCTTCAGAACTGACCTCCTTCAAATTTTGCAGCCTTGATTTAATTCTCTGGCATCATTTATACAACATTTCCTCTGAGCAAACAAACCACCCAGAGTTGCATTTGGTAAATGCATCCACACCATGTATGAGGGAGGACTAGCCATGGCTGATATCTGTTTATTTTACTTGGTGATGAGCATTCTGTTAGTAAATGATTGGCCACACGGGGTGGGAGGACCTGGCCTACCATGATGAGATAGCACCCATGGGCTTAGAAAATATAACACAAGTGTTGAATGGGGCCCCGGTCCTGGAAACACCACAAAATAGGTGTTTAAAGCCTGGAGAGTGGCACTAAGGTGGGTGGGCTGAGACCGACTGCTCACACTGGAAACCCCTCTGTTGGTGGGCTGGTGGCTGGTACAGGTGGTAGGGCTAGAGGGGTTCTCAGGGTAGCTGGGCATCACCCAACTGCAGACAAGGGTCTTAAATGCTTCTTCCAGGACCAACAGGCTGGGCACACTGCTGACCAAGAAGAATATAGCTAAACACTGGTCCTCTTACAGTGCACTTCCAATGGAGGTCTGGAGGCGTAGTATGGACTGGTGCACAAAATTGGAAGAGATATGGCCCTCATTATGAGTCTGGTGGTCTTCAGACCTCCAGATTCACACACATTACGACTGTGGCGGAGCTGCCACAGTTGGACCAGCTGGCAGCCTGGCCGGCCCGGTAGTTGTAATCCACCAGGGCAGCGCTGCAAGCACTGGCAGAATTGGTGCTTCGGGGGCCCCAAGGGGGCCTCTGCACTGCCCATGCACTTGGCATGGGCAGTGTAGGGGCAGCCATGCACAGCCTCATCACGCATTCCTCTGCCCGTAATCACGGGCAGTGGAATGCGTGACATCTGCGCTGCACCCGCGGCACTGCCACATTGCCACAGGCTCAATTATGAGCCATCTGCAATGTTAAGGCCCTGTTCACTGCCGGCCCTGCAGTGAACTCCAAATAAGGCTGGTGGTGCTTGGACCACACAGGCAGTCTCTCGGCGGTTTGAGGGCCTATGACGGCCTATATATGCCACATGAGGGTACCCTCAGAAAAATCATAAAGTTTGGCACAAGTGGTGGGCCTAATATCGTTTGGAGGGAGCGGTCATTTCCATGAAGAGGCATGGGTTGTACTACTATGTACCTGGTGTAGGTTGTGGCTATGAGATGCTATGTAATGCTATGTCACGTTCTTTCTGTAAGTTATTTGCTCAGTGAGAGTTTTTTTGTTGCTTTGAAAAACAATAAATTGTTATAATAAATAATATATTAGGAATAGCGATTCATAATTAGCAAATTTGTAATTTTGCTAATTAGGAATCGCTATTCTAAGCCTTGATACAACTGGCTCTTTGCATCTAGCCAATACTACAGTAGGTACATGGATACCAGAATTTTGTTATTACAGGTACTATTCAGTCATTTTGAGCAGAAGGTTGATATAATTACCAGAATCTTCAAGTAATTTTGTAACACTCAGAGATATTAAGATAGGATACTGTTATGTGGTTGCTGAAATTGATCAGCTAGTGTAATATTTAGCACATGAGTTCTAATGGGATCCTCACTAGCACATTAACTGTCATAGACATTACGTATCTTGCTATGGTACATAAAACCTGTTTTTTGTCTGTTATTCAGGGCTATTTTTAAGTAGACATTTTAAAGTTAGATCATATACAAAAAACTAAATTAGCTGTGCACTGAAAGAATATCAAATTTGTGGGGTGTGATAAATTTAAAAAAATCACAGCCAGGCTATTGGATAAGAATCAGCTAATATAATTTGAAGAAGACAAAGAGGTATGGCATAACATCAACATAAAATTATAGAAGAGTAATCAGTAATCAGTCTAAATATTTCTTTATTAAATCCATTCAACAAAGCAATCAACTTTATTATTCAACTCACAAGCTGCAATAAAAAATAAAAACAGAACGCACAACAAAGTAATAAATTAGTCAAACCCCAAAAATATAATAAAAAAAATATTAATAGACATACACTAATATCATGTCAAAAAAGACTGGTAATAATTCTTTTAGCATCTAAGAGTACCACAATATTGACTTTTAAATATCAATCCACAACAATATTGATTACAATGTAATGTTTTGCACAATATCATCAAAGTAAATAGATGTCAAGCTAGAATAATCAATCTATAATCCCGGTCAACTACTTGCCTTGCCAATATTGACAAAATTGGGACAACTTATATCTTGCATATAATGTGTTGCATGACAATGTTTTTGTATTCAAAATTGTGAAATACAACCGTCAACTAAAAGTGGATACATACAGGATTCTGCCATTAAAATGTGTGCTGAATAAGTCATACACATTAAAGAGCCAAAGGAATCGTAAAATCATAATGTTCAGGACAATTTATGGGATGTTAGTCAATTTTTCCTGCCTGCAACTCACACACTCTTTGTCACCTAGCAGGTTTCCATTTCACACTTTTACTATTCTTTTCCTTCAATTTTGTCATATAATATACTTTGTCACAGAGGCGACAGTTGTAAACTGACAGAAATAATTATTTAAAGCAGCATCTATTATTTACAAATCAAAAACAGTTAATATGATTTTCGCGTAGTTTCAGTGTCCAAGACCACAAAAGGTCAGGGACATTGTCACACAAGCTTCTATTTTGTCACTGCCAGAAATAAGTATTTGTCACTCAGCATGTTTTGTTAGGCTGAGGTGGACTGATGTGAATTTAAAGCAAATAGTATAACTCTTCTTTGATTACACCTAATCTAAAGGTTATGTAATACATGTGAATCCTAGATTCCGTGCATTTGTGGAATTGGCTGTTGTTTTCAAAAACAGCCTCATGAAAAGTATTCAGTTTCAAAGTAATAGCCAGACATACTTTGGGTCTGCTTTGAGTTTGAATAATTTGCTGTAGTATAATGAAGGACATATAAACCACTTCAGATGTTGCATAGAGAGCCCATGTTGCCTCGATTGTTCTTCTCATAATGTGAACTTCCAGTTTACTAACCTGCTATGAATGAAAAAACTAGATGAATATCTGCAAATGGAATTGAGTATTGTTCATGCAAATGTGAGTGAAAGTGGGAAAGTCATGATTGTATGAAAGGTATGAAGGTGAGTATTATACTTCACTTTCTCCCTTTACTAAAACAGCAGGCAAAATGAGATAAGATGGTAAAGAAAACGCAAACATGATATGGAAAACCACTCAGTTCTTGAAAACCTTCAGCCTTCATCTCAACAAACTTAATCACAAAGCCACTCATGACCTAGTCAGTATAGGACCAGCACTATAAATTGCTCAGTCATTCACATCTTATCCTCTTTCTCATTGCAAGGTCATTGTTCAAACCTATGAAGGAAAAAGATCATGAGGAAAAAGGGCAATCAGAAAACAGAAAGACAATGCAAGCCCCTTAACTGTAAACTAGAGTAGGTTCAGAACGATTTCTGTATTGAAGCAGTTGTTGCTGAAAATAGGAAAAGATAACAATAACAGCAAGATATTGGAAAGTAACATATGTAATGTGGAACTTTGTTTAACAATTTAATATTTTTTCAAACAAACAGCTACTCACCTCTGAATCTTTAATAAAATAAGGAATTTTCTTTACTAAACTTATAATGTTTGCATTTTATGGCAAGTCCAAGAGTTCCTATTGTTTTGCTTGAAACATGTTTACTGCTGTCAAAGAATCATGAGGAACTGGCTTACAGCAAAAGATATGGGAAGCCAAACCTCTCAGAATGTCTTCAAGATATACACCCAACAAAAAGCCTTTAGATGCCCCAGTACCTCTTGAATTAAATCAGAAATAACTAGTGTCTGCCGCAGTCAAATACAAAACCAGTTTAACTCATTGAGCCAAAGTGAGGGAGGAACCAGGACCATGAAGTTTCCTGAAGGAAATCATGAGTAGAGGAGCAGATATTCTAAAAGAGAAACAGTAAACCTTGTTATATTGGACACACTTATTAACACAGGGTTTCCAATCTTCAGTGAAAAGAAGTATGTATTGCAGAAAAAATAGTTTTTGGTCTTCTGGAAACAGAAAAGAAAACTCTAGAATGGCAAAATTGTCTGAAGGATAAATCATGTGAAATATTCCTAAAGGATATGAGAAATGGAAAGGCTGAAAGGCTGGTAAAGCTTTTTTTTAAATCATAGGTTGTATTTCACAGTTGTAGTAAAACTGTATTCCCATTGAGGTATATTTGGAAAGAGTAGGATAGATTTATCTGATCCTTTTGAACAGTCTGTAAATTAAAGGATATTTGCCTATTTGTTTTCCTTCAACAAAATTAAGTGCAAAGAAAATTGCAGATCCTTGAGCATTGATTGTCCCTAAAGCTTACCTTATAACTCTAATCAACTGATGACATTAACAAAATGTCAGAAAACCAACAAAAGTGTTCAGGTCAAATTTTCCAACCTGAGTTTTACATCCTTGCAGTCACTAGAGCCCATCAACACCAAACTCATTCTCTTGACTGCCACTTTTCCAACTGATGCCATGAAGGAATGGTATAATGACTGATGACCTAAGTCATAATTTTGATGCATTGGTGAAGGAAATCCTTTATATGTGATGTAATATGTCTTGCATGAATGGGTTAAAGGCACACTTTCTTAGGAATTGCAGTCCCTTTGGATTAAATACTTGAAGTATTTGTGGAATTCACTGAAGGAGAAAGACTATACTTCTCCCAAAAGCAGGAAGGATATGAAAGTAATTAACTTTAAGAACATTTTTCGTAATAAGTTTGACTGTTGCATGCATAGATATGGCATCCTCCTTTTTACAGGTGCAGTCACAAGACTTAGAATGGCATGATGTATAGTTTGTTTAAATACATTTCATCTTCCACTATTTGAAAATAAGAATGGCATTAATAGGGAGAGACTTTCCTTAATATTTATTATGAGCAGTTGGCACATAATTTGTCAGAAACTGCAAATGTTGCAATATACTTTGAAAGGATTGTAAATATCCGCACCAATAAAGTAATGTTTGCATTGAAGGATAAATTGACAATACACAGAATAGAAAGGTGAGTACAGATGGGCATCAGGAGAATGGAAAATGTGTGGGATACCTCTACCTTGCTGTTGCACCTCTACGAAAGATACATGAAGAGATAGAGGAATGTATGGGGGTAAAGCAGTGCTTCCTATAGTGGCAACACCTGTACAAATAGCACATGCTTACAAGACATCACAGTACCAGATGCAAAGTTGATGTTGCATGCATCGAAAGCATTCAGCATTGAATATCTTCTTGGCAAAGTCAGCTAAACTCAACAAGTGTTCAAGAAGTTACTCAAAATAAAATTGAAAACAGAGCAATGTAATAAACTACAACATGTAAGTATAACAGGTAATTGATACTAAACTACAGACAAGTAGATTAACTGTCACAATACATGCCTTTGTTCCTCTGCTACAAATAGCAAGGAAAAATACAAGCTGTGACTGATTGGCAATTTATACTACAGGCCCTAGACCGATTAGACCCTTGTACCATGGTGATTGTTCTTAGCATAGGGATTTCTGTGTTGTGCAGTTTTAAATGTTATGTTTCTGGTTTGTATCAATATTTCTTTCTTTATGGATGTGTTACATTATTTTTTCTTTATGGCTGCCAACTTCTTAAAGCAAAAAAGTGAAGCCTAGTAGGAGTCCTACGTCTTGCCATAAAATTATGATCCATGTGATGACTGTCATCAACCACGTCATAAGAGCCCTGCGAGAAACACACAATGTGAAACATGCCCTCCTTCAGTTAAATATCTGCAGATTCTCCAAGGAACAACATACTTCAGAATCAAATGTAGTATCACTAGAAGTGAATTTTGGGGTCTGGTTTTCACTGAGCTTCAGAAATAATTGGTAATGGCAAGGGGCAATTGTGTATGCACATGCTTGTCTGTGTGTGTGTGTGTGTGTGTGTGTAGTTAAGTGTATGTGGTGTGTCTGCATATTTATGTTTGCTAAAAATGTTTAAATATGACTTTGAATGTCACGTGTGCGTTCTCTGACCCTGTTGTCAGGACAGGACGCTTCCCCGCCGCGCAGCGCACCCTGCAGGTGCTCTGTCCCTGACTGCCGCTGCTGCCTGTGTTCGAGGCCCTCCTCCACCTGCAGGCCCCCGTCTGCGCCTCATCCCTGGTGGCCCAGTGGTGGGCAGTAAGGTTTACTTCTGTCGTGTTTTTATTCACTTTGTTTGTCTCTTCGTTTTGTCTCTTTTGTGTTGTTGTCTCTGTTGTGCCCACTGCATTCACTGTATTTCATTCACGTATCCTCTGTGCTAGTATCTGTTGCCTAGTAGTCATTGTATTCTTTTTGTCCCCTCTGTGCGCTTGATCCACATCTCGCTCTCTCCCCTTGCGCGTCTCCCTCCTCCTCTGACCCCCCCACCCCCAATCCAGCGCCATCCGCCCGCTTCCCTGACTTCTTTCCCCTTCTCTACACCCCCTGCCCTCCCACCTCCCCCTCCCCTCTAGCTACCTAGTGTTATTTCCCACCCCCCTCCCCACTCACCGCTCCCTCGCCCGTTTTTCGCGCCGCTTCTGCCCCGCCCCCAGCTCCTCCTCCCTCCCTCCTCCCCCTCTTAATGCAGGTCGCTGCACTTCGAGGGCGCGTTCTCTGACCCTGTTGTCAGGACAGTACGCTCTCCCCGCCGCGCAGCGCACCCTGCAGGTGCTCTGTCCTTGACTGTCGCTGCTGCCCATTTTCAAGGCCCTTCTCCACCTGCAGGCCCCCGCCTGCACCTCATCCCTGGTTGCCCAGTGGTGGGCAGTAAGGTTTGCTTCTGTCGTGTTTTTATTCACTTCGTTTGTCTCTTCGTTTTGTCTCTCTTGTGTTGTTGTCTCTGTTGTGCCCACTGTATTCACTGTATTTCATTCATGTATCCTCTGTGCTAGTATCTGTTGCCTAGTAGTCATTGTATTCTTTTTGTCCCCTCTGTGCGCTTGATCCACATCTCGCTCTCTCCCCTTGCGCATCTCCCTCCTCCTCTGACCCCCCCACCCCCAATCCAGCGCCATCCGCCCACTTCCCTGACTTCTTTCCCCTTCTCTACACCCCCTGCCCTCCCACCTCCCCCTCCCCTCTAGCTACCTAGCGTTATTTCACACACCCCCTCCCCACTCGCCGCTCCCTCGCCCGTTTTTCCCGCCACTTCGGCCCCGCTCCCAGCTCCTCCTCCCTCCCTCCACCCCCTCTTAATGCAGGTTGCTGCGCGACCGCGCTGATGGCGCGCCAGAGGCAAGCCCGTCTGCGCCCGTCTGCGCCCGTCCGCGCCCGGACCGCGCCCAGCACCAGAACCCCGGGACCTTGCCCTCCGCTCCGCACCCCGCCCAGGCTCAGCTACGACGCCGCCTCCCTCCACGCACTCAACAACGGCCGAAACCAAAACCAACACTGCTACCAAGCCGCCCCGAAGCACACCCACGGACCGTTCGCATGCCGCAACTGCCACTTCTCCTGCGACCGAACCTCCAAGCCAACAACCACCAGACCGAACCACCTCTACTGCATACTCCTCAACACCCGCTCCGCATGCAAACACGCCGTAGAACTCTGGGACCTGCTTGACAGCACCGCCCCGGACGTAGCCTTCCTGACCGAGACATGGTGGAACGACTCATCCGCGCCAGACATCGCCATCCCAGATGGATACAAGATCTCCCGCAGGGACCGCATCAACGGCTACGGAGGAGGACTCGCCATCGTCCACAAATCCTCCCTCAAGATCACCACCCACACCGACGACCACTTCAACACCGCAGAGCTCCTACACTTCCGGATCCACACCGACCCCAACACCACCCTCAGAGGAACGCTCGTCTACAGACCCCCCGGACCACGGGCCCAGTTCTGCGACGCCATCGCTGACCTCGCAAGCACCCACTTACTCGCCTCCACGGACTACATCCTCCTCGGGGACCTCAATTTTCACCTCGAGAACAACAACGACCACAACTCCACCTCGATGATCAGCAACCTCACGAACCTTGGACTCAGACAATTCGTCACGTCACCAACCCACGCCGCCGGACACACACTGGACGCCATCTTCTCCACCAGCGACCACGTTACCTTCAATGACACCAACGAACCCTACTGGACCGACCACCACTGCATCCACTTCACCTACAACAAAAACACTGCACACTACCACAGCCGCCAACTCGCCCGCCGCAACTGGGGCAAAGTCACTGAAGAACAACTCCTCAGCACCCTCTCCCAGAACCCACCGAACGAGCCCACCGACCCAGACACTGCGGCCTGCAACTTCAGACACTGGATCAACAACTGCACCAACATCCTTGCCCCACTGAAGAAACCCCCCAACAACCTCGCCAGCAAGAAAGCCTCCTGGTTCACCCACGAACTCCTGGCCTCCAAACACGCCTGCAGGAAACTGGAAAAGAAATGGCTCCAAGAACGCACGCCGGACAACCACGCAACCCTCTAAGACGCAACCCGCCGACACCACCACCTCATCAGGACCACCAAGAGGTCCTCCTTCAAAGACCGCCTAGACAACAACGCACACGACAGCAAAGAGCTCTTCCGCATCGTAAAGGAACTATCCACCCCCAGTGCCAACGTCAACGACATCCCGCCCTCTCAGGAACTCTGCGACTCCCTCGCCGCTTTTTTCCACAGCAAGATCGCCGACATCCACAGCAGCTTCAACACCCCGACCACGCCCACCTCCGTCACCACCTCGAACTCAAACATCGACAACCCCATCACCACCTGGTCCAACGTCGACGACGACGCAACACGCAAAATCATGAACTCCATCCACTCCGGATCACCGACTGACCCCTGCCCCCACCACATCTTCAACAAAGCTGACTCTATCATGGCGCCCCAACTCTGCAAGATCATCAACGCCTCCTTTGAAACAGGCACCTTTCCGGAAAGCTGGAAGCACGCAGATATCAACGCCCTCCTCAAGAAACCCAAAGCCGACCCCAAGGACCTCAAGAACTTCCGCCCCATCTCCCTCCTCCCCTACCCAGCAAAAGTCACAGAAAAGATCGTCAACCTTCAACTGACACGCCACATCGAAGACAACAACGGCCACGACCCCTCACAAACCGGATTTAGACGCAACCGCAGCACCAAGACCACCCTCATCGCCGCCACAGATGACATCAGACGCCAACTCGACCACGGCGAGACCTCCGCCCTCATCCTCCTAGACCTCTCCATGGCCTTCGACACGGTCTGCCACCGCACCCTACTATCACGCCTCCAAGAAGCCGGCATTCAGGAAAAAGCCCTAGCCTGGACCTCATCCTTCCTCTCTGGCAGAACACAGACCACCGCCTCCCACCCTT
Source organism: Pleurodeles waltl (assembly GCF_031143425.1). NCBI lineage: Eukaryota > Metazoa > Chordata > Amphibia > Caudata > Salamandridae > Pleurodeles > Pleurodeles waltl. The sequence goes on from NC_090444.1 coordinate 1,006,354,121, forward strand.
CCGCTCAGAAGCCAACAACATCATCTGCGGCGACCCCCAGGGCTCCTCCCTGAGCCCAACGCTGTTCAACATTTACATGGCCCCCCTCGCACAAGTGGCCTGCCGTTACGACCTCAACATCATCACCTACGCCGACGACACCAAGCTCATCCTCTCCCTCACCAAAGACCCTGCCACCGCAAAAGCCAACCTCCACGAAGGAATGAAAGCAGTCGCCGACTGGATGAGAAATAGCCGCCTGAAACTCAACACCGACAAGACAGAAATCCTCATCCTCTGGACATCCCCCTCCGCCTGGGACGACTCGTGGTGGCCCACCACCCTTGGAACGGCTCCGACGCCCACCGACCACGCCCGCAACTTGGGATTCATCCTCGACTCCGCACTCTCCATGGACATACAAGTCAGCGCTGTCACCTCCTCCTGCTACAACACCCTCCGCAGTATCTACAAGTGGATCCCGACCGACACCAGGAAGACAGTGACCCACGCCCTCGTCAGCAGCAGACTGGACTACGGCAACGCACTCTATGCAGGAATCCCAGCAAAACACCTCCAACGACTCCAACGCATCCAAAACGCCTCAGCCTGACTCATCACCAACGTACCCCGCCACAGCCACATCACTCCTCACCTCAAAGAGCTCCACTGGCTCCCCGTCGACAAAAGGGTCACCTTCAAGCTCCTCACCCACGCACACAAAGCACTCCACAACGCCGGCCCCTCCTACCTCAACAACAGAATCAACTTCTACACACCGACCCGCCAACTGCGATACGCGAGCCTCGCCCTCGCCACCGCCCCCCGCATCCAACGAACCACCTCCGGCGGCAGATCCTTCACCTACCTCGCCGCCAAGACCTGGAACACGCTCCCTACCTACCTCCGACAGACTCAGGACCTACCCGCCTTCAGAAGACTCCTCAAGACCTGGCTCTTCGAGCAGTAGCAGTCTCCTCACCCCCCCCCCACCCCAGCGCCTTGGAACCCTAACGGGTAAGTAGCGCGCTTTATAAATGTCTGTGATTGATTGATTGAATGTGTTTATATATCTATCTATATATTTGAGATCCAGATAGATACACACACTTACTAAACTGAAATCAGCATATCCCTGTATTTGCTGGACATTTTCTAAATGAACATCATAAGGTGTGATTTGCCAAACATTATAGGTGAGCTTTGTATCACATCTAGTATTTATCAGATGTCATTAAAACCTCAAAACTCTTACAAAGAGCCATTACTTTCACATATCCCTGAATGATTTTGTTAAATATTGTCTAGATATACAGCCATTAACTGCAACCTTTGATTAAATCGTTTCTGCTTTATTAACTACTTATACTAGTTGCATTTCCCAGGCAGGATAAGTTGTAAGCCTAGCTGTATTCAACCTCAACAATTCCCTGCTTAGCCAGTAAAATATATAATTTCCAGCTAGTGTTTTCCTTCAAACTTTTTTAAATGAATCCTAGCACCCAGTTAACCAAAAGACAACGAAAACCTAACTCTGTTACCCAAATAAAATTCCTACTATTCTTCCATTATATTTCATAATTGGCAGACATTGCCACACCATAAGCATGGATGCCTCAGTCTAAAATGTGTATCTGCTGCATTCTCAAGCGAGCGTTAAATTCAACTTACTGAATCTGAGTGGGATGGAATATTTCCTGTGTGAGATTTCATGTAACCTCATCAAAGATGGTATATATTTCAGATAATATAGTTGTGGTAAAGCGTCACAATCCCCAAGTTTCAAATGATCTAGGAGGTCAGAGAAGTCCTCTCTTTTTGCCATATATAACATTTGGGACAAAGCAAGTGCTGCTTTGGCTCTCATTATTCTAATGAGACTACTGGATTTGAGGGACAGAATCACTTGTATGGTGGAGGACTGAGTCTAACCCACTACAGGTGACACCTGTCGGCCTAATCCGGGTTTTTGCTCCAGCTACCTAGCAGTGCCTCATCTCTACCCAAGGTACAACAAGAGAGGGAACCCTATAACCCTAACCTGACCTGGGTACTACAACATGCAAAAACAAAAGTGGTCAGCAGGTTGGGAAAAATTAAAACACTACTTTAAGAGACCAGTGCTAAATACTGTCCTCATGGGTCAATTACTTTCCCTTATTTATTTCAATTACTTTTATACAAGGTCAGCAGTGGCTCATCGGTGAATAATATACAACATAAATATATACATAACATCACAGTTACCTACTTACATATACAAAATTATAGCAAAAACAAATCTCAATGTTGGCAATATGCCAGCGGAGGGTTATGCCTAGAAACATTTCTTTTCATTGCGGTTACTGTTACAAGTTTGTGATTGTAATCCACTCGATTGCGATGATTAAAGGTTCAGATGCAACCAACTGACAAATACCTATTTATTTTTTAAGGGTATTTTGTAGTGCATATAAATTTCTTGTCTGAGTCAATTAACTTAAAGACCTCAATCTCGCAAAAAAAGTGTCAACGCGTTTCGGCCTCTTCAGTCAGGGCCTCATCAGGACTATCAGGGGGCAATGACGCATCTACAAAAGTTAAAACAAAGAATAAAATCACTTAATTGACTATACAAGTCCTTAAGGTATCAAAGCAACAAGAGAGCATTGGCTCTGGCCGTCAGTGTCACCTGAAACCATCTCTGTCCCGACAATGTCACTTCCTGTGGGTCATTTATAATTGTTACACAAGTGAAACACTGTGTCAGAAGGGTGCTATCAGAAGATCAAGCTAAAAAAATTAAAAGTAATTAGCGTGCTCTATGTTGTTAATGAGCATGCATTTTCATAGTGCAGTAAATGAAGGCAGGGAATTCTAGGACATACCTTTTTCTGTTGGAATTAGTAATGCTTGAGAGTCACTGCGTATATTACTATGTTGAAACATAACCAATCCAAAAGAATCCAACTCACTAATATGTTTAAGCAGAGAGCATTCATAAAAATATCTTTAACAACTATTTAAACAGTGAAATTTAAGTAATAGTTGGGCTAGAGCCTTACTTTGTTATTCAAGGGAGCACACACACTCGGTACTGGAACCTCGGCAGGGGCGGCTGAACATAGTTGCTGCACCATCGAGGCTATCAAAGTGAAATACAGACGGACTGGGTTTACTCTCTACCGCAGAGAATCAATGTTTAAGCAACCAATTCTAAACCTCTAACAGAGGCATGCCACTTACTTGCAGCGATATGCAGATTGTGCGCGTCCGGGTGTCTCGGGGGAATGAATTCCATTTTTTTTTTTAAACAGCTGACTAGCGGCTCCTCGCGTCTACATTGAACAGAAGTACGGTTCGTGTAGTGCTCGCGTTTCAAAAGAGACGCAAGACAAGTGAGCGGCTAGACTAGCTCGCTCGCTCGCACTATGTCTAGGCCAACCGGGCCAAACGGGCGGCCATCTTGGAGGAACACACCTCCAATTTTAATAATGTAATATCTGACCTAATCTTAACAGTTATAGGTCAGTAGAGGGTGGAAGCGCAATGGAAGATGGAACTGCATCCCTAATTAGTATTGTACATAAATATATTTGCATAGCATCTCATATTTGATAAAGCCCTGCAGCAAAGCAAAATACTTATTACCATTACAATACAATTTTCATGTTTTTTGACAAAGTAGCTGAAATGTTCATAATCAATTTCAACGCGGAATTCACAGCTATCTGCAGATTAGATGAGTTCATAATATACTATCTTTGCATCTGGATTCAGGAGCAACCACAGCATCAAAACCACACTCCTAGCAGTCACAGATGACATCCACACCCTACTGGACCCTGGCAAGACAGCTGCCTTCATCCTCCTTGACCTCTCCACCACCTTTGGCACTGTCACCCACACCACCCTGTTCACCAAACTACACAACACTGGCATCCCCGGCAAAGCCCTGGAATGGATCCACTCCTTCCTCACCGGCAGAACCCAGAGAGTCAGGCTCTCACCTTTCACCTTAGAGCTGACGGAAACCAGATGCGGAGTTCCCCAGGACTCCTCCCTGAGCCCCACCCTCTTCAACATCTACATGACCCCGCTCGCTAAGACCGTCAGACACCATGGGTTCAACATCGTCTCATACGCCAACAACACACAGCTCTTTCTCTCCCTCACCGACGAACCATCAATATCCTAAAAGAACTTTCACACCGAATGAAGACATTCGCCGACTGGATGAGGGACAGCAGCCTCAGGCTCAACTTGGACAACATCGATATACTCATCCTGGGGCCCACCACTTCTGCCTGGGATGACTCCTGGTGGCTTAGTAGCCTCGGAACTGCCCCACCTCTGACAGATCATGTCCACAACCTCGGCATCATTCTTGACTCATCACTGTCCATGGCCCTTCAAGTCAACGCTCTCTCCTCATTGTGATTCCACACTCTTCCCCTGCTCTAGAAGATACCTATCGACAGAAGGAGAACAGTCCCCAGACATTCATCAGCAGTAAACTCGACTACAGCAATGCACTCCATACCAAAATCAACAAAAATCTCCAATCAAGACTCCAGAGAATGCAGAATGCAACGGCCAGAGTGATCCTGGACATCCGCTCCCACAGGCACATCTTTGTACACCTGAAAGACCTGCACTGGCTCCCTGTCACCAAATGCATCACCTTCCAACTCCTGACCTATTCATACAAGGCCCTCCACAATGTCAGACCTCTCTACCTCAACCATCACTCTCCTTCTACAGCCCCTCCAGGCAACTCTGCTCAGCGCAACTGGCCCTCACTGCCATCCTCAGGATCCGGAAGAACATGGATGGAGGAAGAGCCTTCTCCTACCTGACCATACAGACCTGGAACACGATGCCACTCCACCTCAAGCAGTTCCCTTTGCTGGCACAGTTCAGGAAGGACCTCAAGACCTGGATCTTCGACTGACTGGCATCCCTCAGCTAACACCTTGAGACCCCATGGGTGATAAACCACACTTTAAAAATTTTGATTGATTAATTGATTGACGTAAAAACAGAGTTTGGGTCTTGTAGTTCATTTGCAATGTCTCAAAAAGACCCTAGTTGAGCCACATTGTTTTAGCCTGCCATAATAGCCCACATGGGTATAAGGCCTTCGTCAGGGCTGGAGGTGTCCCTGTCTATCTTAGCAGTCATGCCATGTAGAAATGTGGCCTAAGGCTCTCACCTTAGTTCAATGAGGCTTTCCTTCAGAAGTCAAAAACATAATGAGTGCACCGCAGGGTTAAAAAGTGCAGGACTGTAACTGGCATAACATAACCAATACAAACAGCAGTGACTTCAAGAAGCCATCTAGCCAGTGGGAGGAGTCAGTAGGAACCTCCAACCAGTAAAACAGCCCTTGTGCTCTACCAGACTCATGTTCTTTTTTTAGAAAAAAGGGGGAATATGTTGCATATATAGTCATGCTACAAGCTATAAAGTGAAGCATGTCAAACCACTGCAAAACATCACATGTTTGGATGCACAAAAAGCAGTGGAGGGAAAAATGCAAATAAACATTAAAATAGAGTACCACACTCTCTCTGAGTTCTTACCCTATATTGGGGTGGTTCAGATATCATCCGCATCTGGCAGGTGGTTCTCTCCTGTCATCACACACTTAATTTGGTAGAGGAACAGCATTTTTAGACATCTTGTGCTAATTTGACACAAAACATCTGGTGCAGGGATAGTCCCCGTCTTATGTGAAACATGGGAATATTATGCAATGGATATAGTACCTGGTGTGGTTCCTACGTGTGTTATGGCGCCAAAGATATGTCACAATAATGGCAAGCTGAGTGTCGTCTACAAACGTGGGTTGGCTTAGCCAGCTGAAAAAATATCATATGCAAAACTTTACAGTAAGATTACCCATGCGGTAATAATTGGTGCTGGAAAGTCTGGCACCGAAAGTCTAAATTGCCCATTTAGTAGTTACATTACAAATTATTTGACTAACAAAGCCGCACACATATTTCAATAGTGTATCGTAAAGGTCTTTTCATAGATGTTGCAAAATACAAAAGGGAAAGTTTATAGCTGATGCAGGGATTTTTGGGAAAACTATCATTTTGTTTAATCACTATCCTTGCCATCAACCACAGGGGGAATTTTCCCCACTGGAATCCTGGATAAGGTGTTTCACATTACATTCATGAAATTATTTTTTAATATAGCCTTATTGCCCATTACAGAGGGGGTATACGAGTTGTTAAAGTCCCTGAAATGAAATTAGAGGCCTGTCCCACAAGATCCTATAATGAAGTAGAGTGCCTTCAACAAACAGTAAGATAGAATGTTCTAACTTAAAAAGGGAAAAAAGAAAAGCAAACATTGGATTGTTGGAGCAGAATTCCTACACTGGCCAATATAAGCCCTGAGCCACTTCACTGTCCTCAGTAGAGATCCCAACATTCTAACATTTCTAACGTGCATTATAGTTATTCCAAACTAGTGGGTGTCATTCAGTGACTAAGGGACAGATGTACAAAAATGTAATTTTGCATTTTTTAAATAGCAACTTCATAGAAATCGCTATTTAAGAAATGCAAAATGCTATATACAAAGATACCGATTTCCTAATGGGGTGAATCTGCATTATGAAATACCATCGCATTTGAATCAATGGGCCAGCTTTGCATTTCTCAAATAGTGATTTCTTATTAAGAAATTGCTTTCTTGGAAATGCAAAACCAGGAAGGGCAATAGAAAAAAGGCCTCCATTGGTTCACCCCATAAAAAGGGGTGAATCTGTAGAGCACACATATTCCTAAGAGACATGTGTGCTCTATTACAATTTAAAAAAGCACCTTTAGGTGCTTTTTTTAAAATTGCACCTGGTTACCACCAACTTCAAGTCAGTGGTAATTGCATCTCCAAAATGCCCACATCGCATTTTGGAATTACATGGTACATCAGAATAGAAAATGCAAATAGGTAGTCCCTATTTGCATTCTCTATTCTGGGAATCGCAAATTGTGATTTCTACAGGGTAGAAATCACAATTTGCGATTCCTTTAAGGGCGTTGTACATTAGAAAAGCCCAGTCTGCATTTCTTAACAGCCCAAAAGACCAATTCGGACAGTTAAGAAATGCAAATAGGCTTCATACAATTGGCCCTAAATTGTCCCACAACATCAGCCAGTGAAAACACTTACCCCTGTTTACCTTAAATAATACTACTATGGCAACAATTATTTAACTGTCTAGAATATCAAGGATCAATTTATGGGGTGATTCACATTAAAAAAATATCAACAGCATATAAAACCACAAGACAATCTGATATATCAACTTTGATGCTGTAGGTTTCATGTTTCTATTTACATACAGCGATTTAGAATATCGACCTAATTTAGGGCCAGATGTAGGAAAGTCCGAGTTTGCGACTTGCAAATTGCGAGTCTGAGCAACTCGCAATTTTCAAGTCGCAAACCTGGATGCAGGATGGTGTCCCTGACACCATCTGTGAATCGCAAGGGGGTCGCAAAGACCCACCTCATTAATATTAATGAGGTGGGTCACAATTTGCGACCCCCTTCCGATTCGCAGCACTCACAGGGATGGTGGCCTGCTGGAGACAGCAGACCACCATGTCTGTGACTGCTTTTGAATAAAGCCGGTTTTTTTTTTTTGTATTGCAGCCCGTTTTCCTTAAAGGCAAACGAGTTGCAATACAAACGAAAAAATGAAACGTTTTTGTTTCATTTTTTCAGAGCAGGCAGTGGTCCATAGGACCACTGCCTGCTCTGAATTTTTTTTTACAGGGCCTTTCACAAAGGGGAAGGGGTCCCATGGGGACCCCTTCCCTTTTGCAAATTGGTTACCACCAGTGTGACACTGGTAGTAACTGCGAATTGCTTTGCAACCGCGTTCGCAGTCAAAAGCAATTCTACATCGCGATTTCGAATCGCAAACAGGAAGGGGAACACCCCTTCCTATTTGTGAGTCGCATTCCCATTTTGCGAGTCGGTACCAGGTTACCGAATCGCAAAATGGGAATGAGCATCGCCATGTGCTTTTTGCATGGCGCAAACAGCAAATTTCGCTGTTTGCACCATGCAAGAAGCTTCGTACATCTGGCCCTTAATGTTTAGCCATGTTCACACCCACCCACCTCTTTCCTTGCCCCCTTATTTAGAGGTGGAGAAAGCAGGGCTACTTTGAATAGAATAGCATCTTTTTTGCCTTTTCACCCCCATTTTTAGTATACTCATGCTGCTGTTTTTTTTTTCTGAGTGCACTGGGACTTTTCTGACTAGACTGCAGTGCATATGTACTTTGATGATTAAATATGTGTAAAATTGTTAATAATTGACATATTTAACTTACAGACTATAAGTCTAGTATATGTTACAAAGTGGTGCCTTGGCCTGTAAGTTAAATTTCATTAGTTGACGGCAGCACCCATTGTGCCATGCAGTACAGGGACAGTGAACATAGGACTACAGGCCTACCAATGTAGCCTGTCTGTGGCAGTTTTATGCCCTATGTAGGCCTCATAAGACAGATGATAGGGTGCATGGTATTTAAAAGTAAGACAGGTAAAAATGTAATGTTACACATGCCATTACAGTGAAAATGACCCAACAGCTATTTTCACTGGGGCATGGCATGCTGCTCCATAGTAAAGCACTGTATTACATTATTACATTATTATTACATTTATGAATGCCAATTGGGGTTATGAAACTCCTAGAAATACAATTCAAACACTCTTTCAAATAGTTATTTCAAATCCAATGCAATGGCAAAATCAAATTTGTGACATCTATTAAAGATATGGTACTTTTAGAAAGTTACCTTTTCCCTACCTGATGTCCCTTTAGGCCCATTTGCATGAGTTCCCTCTACCACCTGGCAACTTAATATCTACTTTGTTGAGATGTGAAAAATGTTTTCAGAGCAAGACAAAGGCATTGGATGTGGAAAGGTGTTTATGTTCCTCTGGCGGGAAGATCATCTGGGCTGTGTCAACAAACTTGATTAACTTCAATGAAGCCTATCTTGTCACAGGACAATATTAGTGTCTAACACCTGGGCATGGCCTACTTTGTTCCTTAAGTCAGGAAGGCTCCAATCCCAGTGGGAGAGGAGCTGTCCTAGGAACTTGCTTGAAGTGACCACAGAGGAAGGGTTGCTCATTTCTTTTGCCACACCTCTGGGGTAGGCACACAGGCTCTGCACAAGGGAAGAAGGATTTCACCATCTTGGATTTGGGCAGAGAAGGTGTTAGCACGTCTGAGCTTAATAAGTAAACTTACAAGGGGACGTGAATAGGTCAATGAACCTTTGACTTGTAATTAAGGTGATCCAACCATAACTCCAGTATATACAGATCAATAATCAGTACACAATAATCAATGACATTAATAGTAGAGTCAGTAATAGTCACGCACCATGACCTCTCAGTCATGAGTAACCACACCTTTTAGTAAAGGTTAGAATATTTATTTCCCTATATTATCAATGCTAAAGTCATGTGAATTAACCTCAAAATCAAAAGATACACATACAGAAACAACACTGGCTGTCCAAATCGACGGAAAAACGTAATCTAATCAAAGCAGGAACTATTACTCATTCTAAGGTTACAGTGCAAAATAATAACAAGAACAATTTTGCAACAAAATCAAATACAAGTAGATTCAGCAAAGAAACTTATCAAGCATAATTCCCTATTAGCAGATTTTCATTAGTGAGGATCCTTAACTAACACCAGATTAGCATCAGCATGTTGGGCCTCATGCAAAACAATTTAGTAACACGAATTTGGAAAAACATCTAACTAAGGTTCTCGCAAAACAGTGTGGTTGGTACCTAGAAAGAAAAAGCAAATATGCATAACAGACACAAAGGTACAATTTATACCTCTCCTCAGTTTGATCGGCAAGACAAGATAGTCTTCATCATCGGGACATCAATCGATCAGCAAGGCATCAGGAATTCAGTATCAAAATTCAGAAAAATCAAGTCTTTAAGCAATAAAGTTAAGCACGCCTCTTGTCAAGACGCACAATGAAAATATTGACCTTTCGGGCAGTAAGAAAATGGGCAATGGGCTCTCTTTTCTCGGTGCAGTCTCGTTAAGTGAATACTTAATAAGTTAATACAATAATGCTATTTCCCAAATCCCTATTGGCCAAGGGATTGCATGTTCACACTTTGTCCAATAAAACTAAAACTCCAAATCTATTAATTCTACCATTACTCCATTCATATGTCGCTGATTGGTTTTCCTGCAATGTCCCCATTATCCGGCTTGTCAGGTAACAACATTTGTGTAGCTTCTATTTCAGTGTCTCCATTGTTCTCCTCCTGAGAAAGTCAGTCTTACACACATTAAACACAAAATGTTACGTTTAGCAAGAACAGCATCTTCTAGCAGTCAGCTCTCATGAGAAAAGATTCTCAGCTGTGAGCACATTTACAAAATACAATGGAAAATGAAAGTTTAACTCTCTAGGACAGCCATTTATTGAACGTTAAGAAATTCAGCTTGAAATGAGGCCTGGCAAGTAGGCCAAGGCCTTCGTTAAGTTAAGGCCTACAACTGATAATGCTAATACAGAATGCATAACCTTTAATGTGACATATTACTGCATTAGTCAAACATATGCTCCACATTTCACAGTATTAGACTATTAATAAGTACACTTTGTGAACATTGGCGGCCACTCATCGTAATCACATTTTCAAATGCATGCATTATTTTTCTATGTTATTATATTTTCTACACAAATCCATTATACAGAATACATGAACACTCATTATTCATTTTTATTTAAACACCTGCGCTTGCAAACGGCATTGTGGGATTGTTTGCAAATGGGGCACCCAGGAACTTCTGCAACAGTAGGTAGGATTGTTGAAATATTTCCCCATTGAAGGGGCCAGGAGTCACTCCACCTACAGACTAATGCCAGAAATAAATGAGATACCACTGAACACTCTTTTCAGAAAATTACTGGACCTGTGGAAGACAGAAGAAGGGTTGAGACCTGTCAGGACACCTGAAGAATTAGATCTGCTCTTGCTTGCACCAAGGAGAAAGAAGACAACTCCAGCAGTCAGGTGGCTGACCTTCTGTTCAGCAACAGGGCTACAACAAGTAAGGGGGCAAATTTAAGAGCTCCTAGTGCCTCCTTGCACCACATTAGCATAATTTTTCACACTAATGTGGCCCAATGATGCTCAATTTCTTTGAGTCATATTTTTTTCGGCTCAGAGCAGGCATTAAAAGGAGGCACACCATTGTTTGCAATGGGCTCAATGGGCTTTGCAAGATTAGTGTCAACATTTTCTACGATTATCCTGCAAAGCTTTGACCTAGCATAAAAAATGTTGATGCTAGTTCCCCTAACTACTGCCATGTGTGCCCCGTATCTTAGATATGGCACACACATGGTAGTGTTAGTGGGGTGCTAAGGGGTTCAGGAAAAGTGGCGCTATTTGGGGAGTATTTGAGTTATTCATTCGATGTGGTTCATGTAACGCAGAATTACTGATTAATTCTGCTGTAGCACCTGTAGAATGAAATCAGTACAAAAATGTTTCTTAAGCAGGGCTGAGAAGGAGCAGCCCCTCTATGTTGATAATCACTGCAGATTAATCTATAATCTGTAGTGATTTTTAACATGGAGGGCCTGTTCTTTCTTTCAGCCCTGCTTGAAGTACCACTACAGTGCAGCGCACACCCATTGTCGCCCTTACATAAGTAGGTATGGGCACCAAGGGGCATGCAGTACACTGAAGTGAACTGTATACCCATTTGTGCCCTTTCATAAGTATGCAAGGGAACCAAGGGGTATGCACTGCAGTGGATACCCCTCTTTGCCCTTACATACTGATGTACAGGTAGCAGGGGGCATGCACTTCACTGGAGTGCACTGCATACTCCTCAGTTCCCTTACATAATCATGTAAGGGTAGCTAGGGGTATGCAGTGCACACTAGTGATTCATCTATTTCTCTAAGTGATATCTATCAATATTCAATGAAGACCATCATAAATTTCCACAGTGGACATGAGTGACATGCTATTCTATTCTATGCCAATGATCTTCTTTTATTAGATTATATGGCCACAGGGATGCAAAGAATGTATCACTCTTTTGGAGTTATTTTTCAAGAAATTAAATTAGTACCAAGCTGGGCAAAAGCATTTTAACAAGTTCTACCTTTTTTCAATCTGGCATGCCCCTGTGGCAGCACGGATACAAAGTAAACTGATTAAATTTAACACTGGGCAATATGGTGATTATGCTAGCTTCTGTGAATAGTGGTTTGAAAAACTGGGCGTGAAACTATTGCTTCACGATTCCACAAAGGGCGTTCACATTTTTAAATTGGCTGTCAAAAAAGCGGTCACTGCTAGACGACTTACATTTCCTAGCATCAAAACCCCCTTAAGGACTCTAATATAAGATATATACATTTGGGCATTCAATGTGGATTTGTAAGTGTTATTCTGAATTGACCAATCGTAAAATCTTTATATGAAAGCAGTGCTTAATTTGTGCTTGTTGTTTCCTTTGCGAAGCACCAGCACTTATTTTAGAGGCATTTGGGAAAGAGAGAGAGCAGAAAGCTACAAGAGTGAGCTGAGGGGAAGTGGGTGCTGTAAATGGATTCAAGAGGCCTGTGATGGCTTCAGGATTACGCCGCCTCAGTGTTCTGTGTTCGCACATTTAATTGCAGCAACCGCATAATTAAGATGGGGGCTGTGGGCACTGGCACGTTTTTATTTACAAATTAAGCACTGTCTGAAAGCATTCTGACCACAGTCACACTCCGGATGAAGAGGTTAATAACGAAGAGGTCCTAAGGATAGTCTTTTATGTTGTTTTTATATATTAGAAGCAGACTGAAATTCTTAATACACCTAATATTTTACTCCAAAGGAAAGGAAGAATTTAGGAAAAATATTTGTGAAATAATAAGCTTATTAATAAATAAATAATAAGGTTTTGAAACAGAGGTTGAACTTATACAGCAATTCTTGACTACAGATCTAACACATAATTGTAAATTTGTAGTCGGGTTTTTAGTTGTTTTTAATGATACTTGTATAAGAATTCGATCTGCTATTTTATGAGTTTGTGTAGATAAATGTGGTTTGAATTATTATCTTATTGTTGCAAAATATAAACATTTATATAGGTTGTTTTAAACTTGAATTATGTTTGTATGCAGTAGCACATTAATGCTAGACCAGTGCCACTGCTGAATAGTGGTGCTGGCAGTGGTATCTGTGATGTGGTACTGACTGTGGTATTGGTCGTGGCAGTTTTGATGGATGTATTAATGTAGCTGGTTGTAATGCTTTGGATGGCAATATTGTTGGTTGTATTAGCAATGGTATTTCTAATAGTGGTGTGATATTATTGATGATTTTCGCATTTATGATGTGCCAGTGGTGCTGGCAATGCAGTTTTTTTGGTGGTGGTAGTGTGGTATAGGTGTTGCTGGTATTGGTGGTGGTGCATTGATGGTGGCGGTATTGGTGTTGGTGTCATTGTTAGTAATGATATTGGTAGTGGTATTTGTGGTATTGGTGATGGTAGCTTTGATTGTGGTGGTATTAATAGTTCTGTGGTGGTATTGGTGGTGGAAGTGGTGTTGGAAGCATTTGTGGTGATCATAGTGATATTGTCGGTTGCTGTGATGGTGTCTGCTGGTGCTGATCCTGGTAGTATTGATGGTGGTGGTTCTGGTATTAGTGGTGATAGCAATAATGATAGTTTTGATGGTATTGGAGATGGTATAAATGATGTTTTGGTTTGTGCTATTGAGGGTTATATTGATACCACCATCAATCCCTGATTGATGGTGGCATTGGGGCTCTTAGTAGCTGTTGTATTGTGTAGATGTTGGTGGTGGTGCTGGTATTTGTGTAGTGGTGGTGGTATTGATGCAGTTACATGAGTGGTAATGGTATTAGTGGTTTGTGGTATTGATGGTCATGTTATTAGCATCAGGCTTAGTGGTGGTGGTATTGATGTGGTGGAATTAGCATTGTCATTGATTGTAGTGGTGTGGTATTAGTGGTGGTTGAATTAGTGGTGGTGTGTTATTGATGGTGTGGTGATAGTATTGGTGGTATTGGTCATCTTTGTAAAGGTGATGATGTGTATTGGTCTTGGTGGCATTGTTTTTGATGGAAATGTTGGTGACATTGGCAGTATTGGTGGTATTTGTGGAACTCATTGTATTGATGGTGTGTGGTATTAGTGTTATTGGTGCTAGTATTAATGTTAGTGGTACTGGTGATATTGTTATTGAGGGTGGTGTTACTGATGGTGGCTTTAATGCCAGTTGTAGTAGTGGTTATGGTATGGTATTGGCAATACCACCAATACCATGAACAGTGCTGATAATACTATACCACCAGTTACTGATGGTAGAGATATTGTTGGTAGCAATATTGTTGGTGGTTGTAACTGTTGTGGTATTGCAGCTAGTGTTTGTATTGGTTGTGATTGCGGTATTGGTGGTTTTGTGGTAGAGCTGATGATGTAGTGTTGGCGATAGTTGTTGTATTGATGGTGCTAATCTAGTTCCCTCATACTAGAAAGTGTACATCTTGTAAACACACCTTTTAATTGCTATTTCTTATCACATTAGAATGCCCCAGCTGCAAGATGACCATCCAATGTGACAAACAGAAATCAAATGGAAGTCCACGTTAGGGTAAGGGTCTCAATTATTTCATTACAAAAGCATTGAAAGAATGTCTGCTGCACTAAAATATTATTTGTTTCTGTATACAGTGCATGTATTTTATAAAGAATTGGAATGTGACAAAAAGCATGATGTTTGAGTGCAATTTTTAGATGTAAAATAGTCCCTCGTGCATTGCCATGCAAATACTGTATAGGAGGGGAACCGATACATCAAACTACCAATAGCATGACAGTGATAGAGAACTACCATCTGAGTTTGTCTCTGACGTAGTTGACAACGGCTAAAAAAAAGCAATGTTTGAAGAGGGCTGCCCCTAAGATCACCCTGTGTATATTGTAATCAGATACCTGTCCTGTCAAACTAGATCTAAAAAATAAATAGGCAAACTGGACAAAACAAACCGGTTGAATAGCAGAGAAACTCCTTTCACTGTCTGGAGATGCATATGTTTGACAAGAAGGAATGAGTAGCAAATACCACGCAGTTTGGGCCACAGTTTTGATCAAATGAAGCTCTTCTGACTGGGACTTCAATGCAGGTGCCCTCTGCAGCTGGTGAATTCCTAAGTAGCCTATATCTGGAAAATATTTGTCTAAGTCTCAGTTTTAAGCGCTGCTCTTTATTGAAACAGGATTCAGTAATCTTCCTTGTGGCATGTAATTATGGCTCTAAAGTATGTGAGCACACAGCTACTTACAGAATTGCATGTGAGAAAGACTATAGACAGAAGGGGGCCCCCTTCGACACAAACAGGTGCTCTTAGGAGAGGGTCCTGCTGCCCGTGCACAGTGTACAGTGCTGGGTGGACCCTCTAGACCCCCTTCTCCGTACTGCGGGGACTGCTGGGGCTAATGTTATACCCAGTGCTTAATTTGTAAATAAAAATGTGCTGGTGCCCAAAGCTCTCCCTTTAAACACGCGGCTGCAGCAATTAAATGTGCGAACACGGAATACCGAGGCAGCCTAATCTTGAAGCCATCTCCGGCCTCTTCCATCCGTTTACAGCCACTCCCTGCCCATTCAGCCCACTCTTGCAGCTTTCTGCTTTCTCCCATTGTGACACTTTTTCGTTTTTCTCTCCCTCTGTGTTGCCCATATGTGTCTTTTGCTCGCAGTAAATGCTTGAGGCAGAAGAATAAGTGCTGGCCCTCGCAAATAAGTTCCGGTGCTGAGCACCAGAAACAACAAGCACAAATTAAGCACTGGTTATACCACTGACTAAACTGTGCTATTGATAAACAGAGAAATTCCACCTGACTGCCTCGTGGTGGACCCTCTTAGGTAATGGCTGCAGCAGCACACTGATAATCAAGTGGTCATGCCGGCCCATCTCATTAGTGATTGTTCTAGATCGTTTCTGAAGCAGCCAGAAATATAGACTGTCAGCGTGTTTCCACTTTCTGTCTAAGCAACACCTGACAGCTCTGCTTGGTATTGATAATTTTACCACTATAAGGTAGAAGTTAGTTTCATGTGTATTTCTGGCTGTGCCTTACATAAGAATGGGACAAATGTGAACAGCCTGAATTTCAGAACAATAAGGAGTAACATGCAATTAAAGCAGCTGAATGTGTGTCTTAGTATTTTATAGCATTATGCAATAAAACGTCATTACTCAATTTGATGGTACTTAACTCATCTTACAAGAGTTGTAGGTTGAGTCTGCTTTGCCTGAAATCAAACTTGTCAAATTCAGGTCACTATAGAGAGCAAGGGCAAGTGTTAAATCCCTGCTCATTCTTTGCAGCTTATATAAAATGATGATGGCTGACATACAGAAAATAAAATGCAAACATACATTTGATAGTTTTAAAAATAGCAATGAAGAAAGGAATATCTAAAGATAGATGAATACATCAGAGGGATGGTTGGATGAATAAACACAGAAAGAGATACACCAAGAAACCGAAATAGACAGATAGATAGATAGATAGATAGATAGATAGATAGATAGATAGATAGATAGATAGATAGATAGATAGACTATCTTGATACACTAGACTATCACAAAAAGATCACATTGAATGCAGCACAATTTATTGCTTTTGCAATAGATAACGAGCAGCAAACCTTCAGCTCACATGGTTCCATTCAATATCGGCTTCCTTCACACTTTCACCTGGTAAGGAGCGGACATTACACAGTATGCGCACAAATGACTGGAAACCACTGCAGACAAGAGGTTTCTAGCTAATTGTTTGTAAGCTCTGTGCAACTGATATCCATTCCCAAGGACATCAGACTCAGAAGGTTTGTTTTTTGGTACTGGATGGGGGCGGCAGTGAATTTTAGGTAGCACATGCTGTGCTCAGGACAAAGACATGCCCCGTCCAAAGCCTCAGCTCCTCATCCAAAGGTGAAACATTTTTACGAGGAGACAGGTCTGAAGTAGGACTTTTAATGATTTTCAGTCACCATGGTAGCTGTACAAGATTGTGAATCAAAAATTTTCCCTGAAACTATATACCCAAGGGCTTTGCGAAACCATGGGTAAAAGAAACCATATATCAGTGGATTGCATGTTGAGTTAATGTACCCCAGCCAATTTAAGGCGTCAAATAAATCTTCTGGGGTAGAAAACCCCAAAACAGGATCAATTAAAATTACAATAAAAACAGGCAACCAGCATGCTAAGAACACACCCATGACTATACCCAAAGTTTTGGCTGCTTTCCTATCTGTTTTTTTAGAGAGATTGTGGTTTGCTTCATCCTTCCCTAATGATGACATTTTATTTATAATTTGTGCGTGCCTTTTGGATACAACAAAGATTTTTATATATATCCCAACCATTACCGACCCTGGAGCAAAGAAGCATGCAATGAACATAACAATGCTCCACAATTTGTTGAATGTAATGGGGCACAAACTAAAACAAGCAACTAATGTTTCATATCCCTCTATCCCAGAGACATGAGAATCAGTGATAACCACGCCAAATGCAAACACTGCTGGCACTGACCAACAGAACACAACCAATCCTTTTATCACAGTCATGGTCATTTTTGTAGAATACCGTAGGGGGTCACACACTGCATAAAACCTGTCAACCGCAATTGAACACAGGTGGAAAATGGAGATGACGCTGAACATCAGGTCAAAGCTATAATGGATTCGGCAAAACATGTCACCAAACTGCCAGCACTTCTCCACCGATCGGATCATGCTGTACGGCATAATGATGAACCCAAGAAGGAAATCAGTGGCGGCCATTGAGAGGATAAGGAAGTTTGTTGGGGAGTGAAGCTGCTTGAAGTGGGATATGGAGATGATCATGGCAAGATTTCCAAATATGGTGATTGTAATTGACACAACAAGGAATGAGTACATTATGGTCCGAACACTGAATGGCCTGATCTGGTTGGGACAGGACAGTGAAACATTTCCAAATTGAGAGCAGTTGGGTAAGGCCTCAGTGCGGTTAGAAGTGTCCATAGTCTTTCTTCGTGAACTGATTGGTGGAAATTAACGCCTTCCCTCTACTTTCTTGGTGCTGCTGATGTCACATAGAGCAGATATTCTGATATGGGGTGAAAAGAAACATTAGTTATAAATCCTTTGTATTAAGTACTAAATAAGTCAATTAACGAGACACTGCAATAATTGAAATAATATCACTCTGGCTGAACTTAAGAACTGGCAAGCGGGCATTGGTAATTTGCCTTAAAGAGCGTGTCCTGAAATTGCCTTTAAGATGAGATTGTGCCCATTACAAGCTCACCTACGCCAGAATAAACAGACTTTAAAATAATATAAAGAAAATACCCACAATAGGAAGAAGTGGTAAGGCTATCTTTCATTCTTTATTCTTTTTTATCTCTACATTGATTTTTTAACATCATATTTTAAAAACAGCACGTATAACTATGAGAATTGAAACCATTTTACATTCAAGAAAGTCTATGTATTATTATTGTTTCAATTGCCAACGTATTTCTGTCAATCAGCATGTATGTAATTTAGAAGATAGCACATTTTGTGCCCGTCCAAATTAACCAAACAATTTCAAAAGTGCCGTGTGAGCACAATTTTTGTGCTCCACCTGCATCTGCGTAGGCAAAAAATATGCACATGTGTGTAAAAGGGTGTGTGAAACATGCAGTGTAAGGTGTATGCCTCATTCAGATAGCTGTACTAAGGTTTTGTCCTCTCCTGGATTCCGTTGTCTACGTGAATTCCGACATGGGTCAAGCCTAACACAGATTAAGGGGAATGCATGTCTCCAGATTTTTTCTGCCTGCATTGTTGAGTTAAGTAAAGCAACAAAGAAGCAGGAGATAATCATAAGTATACAGCATTAGCCCCCTCACCCCCTTGAACGGTCAATTTAAGTCTGTTCCAAGGAAGTCTGCTTTAAGGATCACGCATCTGCAGGCTCCATTTTTTGACCCACATGTCTCGGGGGTGAAGTGCTGGAAAGCAGGGGTAAAGCACTGGATTCCAGTTCCGGCAGCTAATTCTGGTCGGATATGGGAAGCAGTCGGCCATGGAAACATGCTGAACTTCTCTTGATGTAATTTTCCACCAAATCAGAAAAACTGCTGCAACTCCTGAACGTTTAAATTAGAAATAGATATAACTATAAAGGACATGATTTCACTAGAGGCATAGAGCCAAGATTACAACAAAGTATATATTAAAAACTTCTATTACATCATTCATGTTTCTCCATTTACATTGGTATGCTAATGATATACAAAACAAATTCCATTAAATCAAAATAATACAATACACATTGTTTGCTCCTCAATTGACCCTCCCAGGTGTCTTGCACAGGCAAACTTGACCTTCCAAATACCCCATTCATTCAATCCATTCATACCAAATCTAACAACCTCCAAATCAAACTTCACTCCAGATAAGTAAAATCGATTTCTCATAATCTTAACATGTGACTGCCTCTATTAATTCTAATTAACATACCTTTATACTTCTAAATTATTGGTTGCTGCAGAGGTTATTTCCGATCATATGCAATGCTCAGTCTATTACACCAGAGGTTCCCATCCTTTTGACATCTGTGGACCCCCTCTTTATGAGTACTGGAACCCAGGGACTCCCACTGAATCATTATTGGAATACGGGGACCTCCCCAATGAGTCATTACTGAAATTTGGGGACCCTGATCTATTAATATTATTACATTTTCAAAGCGGTCACGGACCCTCTGAGAAGGCTTCGAGGACCCCCGTGGTCACCGGACCACAGGTTGGGAACTACTCTATTACATGATTCTCTAAAACATTATGGCATCCATCAAGATATGAATTATTTTACCAAAGTTCCACTTATGACAACTTGCAGTCCATTGTTCAGGATCTTTTTCTGACACCTAGACAAATTTCAGCAGCACCCGCACCTTGTCTGCAGGAGCAGCAACATGCAGGTGGCGAGAGGGCTTTCTCATTTAAACTTCCAGATGGGCCCAAAACAAAGACCTGATTTGAAGGGCTATCAACTCTCCTTTTGTTTGAGTATACTGCTGCATGGCAACTATCTGGAGCCTAACACCTAGACACCAAAGCAGTGGAAGAAAACAAAGACGCAAACCATGTTATCAACTTGGAAGTACTTAACAGTAACTATGATTGGAGGCAGGTTTTTAATTTAGTTCAAGTCCCTATGTAAGACGTGCTTGCACTGTAAGAATGCAAGATTTATCTGTCTGAGTTATTACACAATTGTTGATGGAAATTGCACCTACTATTTTTTAATTCATTCTTTTATAGTGTTATCCAACCCAGTTTAGGGTGTCAGAGCACTTTATATCACACACAGAGGCACGATAAATCATAAACGTGTTTATCAATGTACAGGAAATGTTTCATAAGACAATAGGGCTTGAAACATATAATGAATAAATCACATATCGTCCATACTTGTAAACATTATGGGCCTCATTATGACCCTGGCGGTAGAGAACCGCCAGGGCCAACGGGGGCGGGAGCACCGCCGACAGGCCGGCGGTGCTCCCTTGGGCATTCTGACAGCGGCGCTTTGGCCGCGGTCAGAACGGGAAAACCGGCGGTCTCCCGCCGGTTTTCCACTGCCCCTAAGAATCCTCCAAGGCGGCACAGCTCGCTGCGCCGCCGAGGGGATTCTGACAATCCTTACCGCCATCCTGTTCCTGGCGGCTCGCCCGCCAGGAACAGGATGGCGGTAAGGATTGTCGTGGGGCCCCTGGGGGCCCCTGCAGTGCCCATGCCAATGGCATGGGCACTGCAGGGGCCCCCGTAAGAGGGCCCCGCTAGTATTTCACTGTCTGCGTAGCAGACAGTGAAATACGCGACGGGTGCAGTAGCACCCGTCGCACCTTCCCACTCCGCCGGCTCGATTACGAGCCGGCATCCTCGTGGGAAGGGAGTTTTTCCCTGGGCTGGCGGGCGGTCTTTTGGAGACCGCCCGCCAGCCCAGGGAAAAACTCATAATACCCTCCGCGGTCTTCTGACCGCGGAGCGGTATTATGGAGGGCGGCATACTGGCGGGCGGCCTCCGCCGCCCGCCAGGGTCATAATGAGGCCCTATATGTTAAGAGTGTATGATCAGGATAAATACAAGATTATGCAGCAATTTTGGTTATCTGTACTAACAAGGTGTTAATAATTCCTTTAGGAACCCTTCTTTGCAATTGTAGAATAACAACAGATTGAGAAAAAATAAGAATCTAGACCCATGACTTACAATTTGCATGCAGCTTTGATAATGATAAAGAGTGATGTGCTATGTTGGAAGGCTTGCAACGTATGAACTGGAAGTAACAAAAGTACCTCAGTGTCAAAATCAGTAGCCGACTCACCTATCTGAATAAAAAAAAACAAATCTGTGATCTGCATGTTACAAGACATGATTTGCAGCTGACACATTCAACAACTATGCTACTTTATGAGTCAAAACTGTGACTAACACACAACTCTCCTGGAACTGTGTTAACCACTAGTGTTATTTTGCAACTATCATAATTCCTTCAAAATTGCTGGGCACACTCTGCAACAGGTGTCTTAACACTGTAAGATATCTATGGTTTGGCTTAACTGTGCAGATGTCAACAGACAATTATGTGAGCATCACTAGGTAATGGCTTTGGTTCCTCCCACACGTTGGGATCCAGGAGTACATGATTTGATTGGGCAGAAGTTGTGTTCTTTCACAAAAAATACTTGTTTAAAATGCAGCCTCTTTGTGACCAAATAAGTAATCTAGAACATATTTACTATCACATATGTCTTTGATGCCAACTTTTTCAGTACAGATTTTTTTTAAATACATGCATAGAGTGACTGTCAGACTCTGCTTTTCAAGCTCTGCCCTTGTGACTCCTCCCCCTTTTCTCTGCCACACCTTGACCTTCAATTTATGGGTTCCTGGAGTAAACGTTTTCTAATTCCAACTCTACCGGGTTAGTCACAAAATACCAAAGCAGCAAGCAAATGTGAGACAGAAACATCAATAGCAGTGTTTTGATTTTCTTTGAAACCATCACCATCATTAATGATATATTGACCTCATTTTTGGCAAATCCTGCATCTTTCACCTATGCTGGTCTCTCCCACTGCCTGTCCTTCAGTATCTAATTAAGTGGTGAAACAGTCATGTACACTAGTCACAAAAATGGGTCAGGCAAGTCCATCATCATCTCTTCACAAAGCCATTTTAAAAAATTGAAAAAGGCTCCTTCATTTTACCACAGTGTTTTTATTGCAGTTGAAGAAAATTTCATTTTGATAATTAAATTGAACTAGTGGTCTTAGAAATGTTTCCGGTATGTTGGCTTACCTTATTCAGTTTGTGCTTAATATTAGGGCACAGGAAACAAGAGATTCTTCTTCTGAAACACCTCACAATAAGTCTCTACTCACACTCATAGGCTTTCTTCGATCTTTGACCTCTTCCTCAGTAGCAGCGCTTAGGCCCATTTGTATACTTTGTAGCGCCACATTTGCATCGTTTTTTGACAAAACATTACGCAAACTTACAAAATACAATTGCATTTTGTAAGTTTGTGCTGTTTTTGCACCAAAAAATTAATCTGCCATATCATGAGCTTCAGACATGCTTGGGGTGCAGCTCAGAAGCTGCGCACGAGCTAGAGATGCAAAGTCTGAAAATTTGGACAAGGCTGTGCTTCCAACATGCAAATGTATTTTGCTAGGTTTTCCTCTAACTATGTCAATATACCTCAATCTTACAGCAGTGTCCTACGCAATGAATGCCCACATTAATGTCTGTGTTTAAGTCTTTTTATACCTTTTGACCACCTCACCATCTACACCATTTGAGATGATGGCTGCATTGGCAAAAATCATGATCCACCCGTCTTGCTTATGAACGTGAGCACAGCAGAGGACTTTATGGGCAAGAAAGCATCGAAATACGAAGGCTCCCTTTTTATCTTTCTGTGTAGTTCATTCCTATACCTAACGGTTGTCTCCAAAAGCATCATATGGCAATGTCTGCACCAAACAATGACTAATGAAAGGAAGTTTAACTGTAGTTATATGTGTCTTGCCTTTCACATTGAAAAGAAATGAAAATACCACAGTTAACATGCGACCTTTGACCCTGTCACCAGACAAGTCGCCCCCCCATCTGCCATGCAGCCCTCTTTGGGTTGAACTTCCGTTGCCGCTTTTTCCGCCTGACTACTCGCTCCCTTTTTTCTGTACCCCTGCGCTTGGCTTCTGTGCCACTTCGTTTTTTCATTCTGTGCCCCTGTGTTTTGCTTTCTGTACCCCTGTGCTCTGTTGTCCCTCTCCCGCCGTCTTTTCCCGCCGTTTTTTCCCCGGGTTTTCCCCCGGGTTTTTCCCTTGCTGCTGAGCCCCTGCTGCCCCGCCCCCTTCGCTCCCATTGGCCACCCCGCTCCCACCTCCCAGCTGCTCCTCCCTCCCTCTGCCCTCATATGGAGGCCGCGAAGCGGGCGCACTAAAGGCGCGCCTAAGGCAAGCCTGTCTGCGCCCATCCGCGCCTGGACCGCACCCAGCACCAGAACCCATGGAACCTGCACCTCCCGCAACGCCAGACTGCACTACGACGCAAGCACACTCCACGCACTCAACACCAGACGAGACCACCCCTGCTACCGGGCCACCCCGAAACGCACCCAGGGGCCTTTCACCTGCCGGAACTGCAGATTCACCAGCATCCAACCCTCTACACCACCAGCCAGAGAACCCAACCACCTCCGCTGCATCCTCCTCAACACCCGCTAGCAAGCACGCCATCGAACTTTGGGACCTCCTAGACTCCACCGCTCCCGACGTCGCCTTCCTGACGGAGACCTGGCTGAACACCACCTCAGCACCAGACATCGTCATAGCCATCCCACAGGGCTACAAGATCTCCTGCAGAGACCACACCAACGGAGTGGGAGGAGGAATCGCCATCATCCACAAAGACTCCATCAAAATCTCAACGAACACCGATGACACCCTCACCACCGTTGAGCACATGCACTTCCAGATCCACACCGACCCCAACGCCACCCTCAGAGGAACTCTCATCTACAGACCTCCTGGACCCCGCCCACCATCGCCGACCTCATCAGCACCCACGCCCTCGCTTCCACGGACTACATCCTCCTCGGGGACCTGAACTTCCACCTCGAGAACAACAACGACGCCAACTCCACCGCCCTGATCGACAACCTCGCCAACCTCGGACTCAAACAGTTCGTAACAACACCCACTCACGTCGCTGGACACACGCTCGACCCCATCTTCTCAGCAAGCCCCCACGTCTCCTTCAACCACACCACCGAACCACACTGGACCGACCACAGATGCGTCCACTTCACCACCGCACCCAACAGCTACCACGCCGCTGCTGAGGCAAGGTCACAGAGGATCAACTGACTACCGCCCTCGCCCTGAGACTACCCACCGACCCCACCGACCGAGACACCGCCGCGACCAACCTCACACAGTGGATCAACTACTGCGCCAACACCCTCGCCCCTCTCAAGACCTTTACAACCAACCACACCAACAAGAAGGCCGCCTGGTTCACCGAGGACCTCCGGATCTCCAAGCACACTTGTCGGAAGCTGGAGAAGAAATGGCTCCATGACCGAACACCAGACAACCACACAGCCCTCAAGAGCGCCACCCGCAGACATCACCAACTCATCAGGACCGCCAAGAAGGCCGCCTTCAAGGACCGCCTAGACAACAACGCACACAACACCAAAGAGCTCTTCAGCATCGTGAAAGAACTCTCCAACCCCAGCTCCATCACCACCGACATCCCGCCATCTCAAGACCTGTGCGACTCCCTGGCCACCTTCTTCCACCGCAAGATCACCAATATCCACAACAGCTTCAACCCCGACCCCGACCCCCCGCACCCACCACCGAGTCCACCACCCCTGCGACTACCACTCGCACTAGTCGCCTGACCGTCTGGTCCAGCATCAGCGACGAAGACACCATCAAAACCATGAACTCCATCCACTCCGGATCCCCATCGGACCCCTGCCCTCACCACGTCTTCAACAAAGCCAGCGCAGCCATCGCGCCCCACCTCCAGAAAACAATCAACTGTTCCTTCGATACAGCAACCTTCCAGGAAAGCTGGAAGCACGCCAAGATCAACACCCTTCTGAAGAAGCCCAAGGCGGACCCCAAGGACCTCAAGAACTTCCGGCCCATCTCCCTGCTCCCTTTCCCGGCAAAAGTGACCGAGAAGATTGTCAACAAACAGCTGACCCGCTACCTCGAAGTCAACAACATCCTGGACCCTTCCCAATCCGGTTTTCGCAGTAACCACAGCACCAAGACCGCCCTCATCGCCGCCACTGACGACATCCGGACCCTGATGGACAAAGGAGAAACAGCTGCCCTCATCCTCCTGGACCTATCAGCAGCCTTTGACACGGTCTGCCACCGCACCCTATCAGCACGCCTCCATGACGCCGGTATCCAAGAGAAGGCCCTGGCCTGGACCACATCCTTCCTCTCCGGCAGAACCCAGAGCGTCCGCCTCCCACCCTTCCGCTCCAAAACCACTGAGATCATCTGTGGCGTCCCACAGGGATCCTCCCTCAGCCCGACACTGTTCAATATCTACATGGCCCCCCTCGCCCACGTCGCACGACAACACAACCTCAACATCATCTCCTACGTCGACGACACACAGCTGATCATATCCCTCACCGAAAATCCCCACACCGCCAAAGCTAACCTCCACCGAGGAATGAAGGCCGTAGCCGACTGGATGAAGGACAGCAGACTGAAGCTGAACTCAGACAAGACGGAGGTCCTCATTCTCGGACCCACCCCATCAGCCTGGGACGACTCTTGGTGGCCCACGTCACTACGCACAGCCCTGGAACCCACAGACCACGCACGCAACCTGGGGGTCATCCTCGACTCCACTCTCTCCATGACCAGGCAAGTCAACGCCGTCTCCGCGTCCTGCTTCAACACCCTCCGTATGCTCCGCAGGATCTTCAAATGGATCCCCCTCGACACAAGAAAAAACGTTACCCAGGCCCTCATCACCAACAGACTCGACTACGGGAACGCCCTCTACTCAGGAATTACAAACAAGCTCCTGAGACGACTCCAACTTATCCAGAACGCCTCGGCCCGACTCATCCTTGATGTCCCCCGCCGCAGCCACATCACACTCCACCTGAGAGGCCTGCACTGGCTCCCCATCAACAAAAGGATCACCTTCAAGCTCCTAATCCACGCACACAAAGCACTGTACAACACCGGACCCACCTACCTCAACAACCGACTCAGCTTCCACACCCCCCCCCGAAGCCTCCGCTCAACCAACCTCGCCACAGTCCCCCACATCCGAAAAACCACTGCCGGCGGCAGATCCTTCTCCTACCTCGCCACCAAGACCTGGAACACTCTCCCCACCATCCTACGACAGACCCAGGACCTGCTGGCCTTCAGAAGACTCCTCAAGACCTGGCTCTTCGACCAGTAGCACCCCCCCTCCCCAGCGCCTTGAGACCCTCGCGGGTCTGTAGCGTGCTTTACAAATGCAGTGATTGATTGATTGATGTTGTCATTCTTAAATAGGCTCCCTAAAATAATGTGGAAATATTACCAGGGTGACAGAGAATGCTGAAGAGAAATGGTGGGGGGAAAAGAAATGGGGTGAAAGTGGCATAGAGGAGAAAACAATGGCAGCAGCACGAGTGTGGGAAATTTGCAGAACTTGCTTTTGCGTAATTACATAACATTTTGGGAAAATTGCACAAACTATACATAATTATACAAAATGTAAAACCATCATTTAGTGCTAAATTTTAGCCTGAAATGTGCCAGAATCAGTTTTTGCTGGGAACAACAGCCTCTTGGGTTCTAGTTAATGGTGCTGTTCCTGTGCTCACACTATAATTATTTTGCTGATAAGGAAGGGTGGTTATTTATGTATCATGGCATAATTTCGGGAATTTTGTGTGAAAAGCATGTAACAACATTTTCAAGAATACATAAATTACACTGGCGTAATTTAGGTTTCTCCCAGGCCTACCTATAAAATTAGGCCAGGAATGAGAAATATCGTGATGAGTAGACAGTGCCCAATAGAAATAGTGATATTAAAATAGATAAAGGAGAAGAAAATCTATTGGAAAATCGAATAAAAGGGGAAGATGACATAACCTATCTGCATGTCATGCACTTTTTGAAAATTTGGATTGCGGTGCATCCTGCAGCTAAATACAGTAGTGCGACACGAGAGACCTGCAAATGTCAAAGTTCAAGATTATAAGTTTAGGATGAAGGCGATACCCTGTAATTGTATCTTTACTTGTAATTAGTGCATAATTGCAGGCCAGAAACGACGTACAGTGTGTGAGCTCTTGGGGCCAGATTTACTTACATTTACGCAACACAGCTAGCAGCAAGTCTTAGTAGTGGAAGTGCAGTGCCATTTGCAGTTCAATATAATTTTGCATTGGAAATCTGTGAATGTCAAAAAATTACTTATTCCATTTTAAGCATGGTGGAGCCTTTCTGGACCCTAACTTCCCTTCCATTGGGAATTTAGATAGATAGCATGGTCCAGACATTGAGTACAGTCTCAGTTGTCACGTTATCTCTACGAGAGAGCTTCAATGAAAGCTTATTTTTGCTTTGAAGGTGTAAAAGTATAAGAGGAATTAAATGCACATTGTTTTATTTTGTGAACTATTTTAGTGGCCCTTACTTGTCCAGTGGAGGGCTTATCATTTGTGAAGGCCAAGCTTGTTGACATTCAAAGAAGGTTAATTTACAAACAAGGAAATATTGTAAAAAATATGTCCACCAGCTGAAATTTAGAGACAAATTATTTATAATTATAATCCTTCTATCCACGCAATTGTATTAAACTTGAAGAATTAATTGAGTTTTTATGTAGAAAAAGATGCTAGGCGTACTCAGAAGGCTCGATTCTTTTTTTTATGTTTACTATTTTTAGAATGAGAATAAATTTGCAATAAACAGTGATGAATCATTTCTTTGAGACTTTTTTAATATAGTGCGCTTTACACTGGTTGTAGTTCAGATTGAGTTTGTGTGACCAATAGAACACTTTAACTAAAAATAATACTATGTGCAAAACATTTGACTTTAACTACAAGGCTAAGTACGGGCACTCATTCACCCAGCCAAACAAAAACATAGGCATCAGTGCAAAATGATCAACAATCACATATATTTCAGAGCAATAGGAGATGCAGTTGTTGTGCATCAATGAAGCATGAAATGCACCTCAAGAAAACATTGTATTATGCACTTCAATAAACACAGAGAGATATGCATCCACTCAGCAATTTGTTTTAAAACAGTACAGGATGATGTATCCCACAGTAGCACTACTTGATGTGCCCAATGACGCACTTGGAGCTATGTCGTTTGAGTGCACTGTGTGGTGTTCTAGAAGGAAATCGGCTTGTGTTGTACAGTTTAGGAACACAAGGCCATCACAACGGCATAGTACGATGTGCCACTGGGGGTATACAGCGACACACATTGAAGGCAAATTATGAGGTACACATGTGAAACCTATCATTGTCCTCTGATTCATGCACCACATTATCACCCTGACACAAGGTTTTTTTGACCAGCATTATTTTGCATGACTAAATGTTATCCTCTCCTTAATAATGATAAAAGCAAAGTTCAAAGAGTACACATTCATTTTAGCTATAAGTCTAGAGCTTAACGGTGTCACTTTTTACAGGGGCTTCTAGGCAGCTATGTAAATTAAAGTATAAACGAGAATTAAAAATTATATTTATGAAAACATGACATGGTTTTGTTATTTGATTTAAAGATTTTGTTCATTGTTGATGTCCTACAATCCGAACTGTACTTTATGCCTTAACCAATATTTCATGTACCATGCAGAATAAAAAATAAATAAAAGTATGCACAGGAATCCTTGAAACCTCTTGACATCAAGGAATGCACTGCCTGACTAGTAGAATTTGCATTAAGGCTGAGGGCCATATGTGCAAAACACAAGAATTGCAATTTACTAATTGGGATTTTAACCAAATCACAAATAGGAAATAGCAGTTTCCTAATGTATGAAAACTTACACACTTCAGATAACATTTCCTTATGGGGTTGCAAATAGACCTACCCTACACATATTAATTAGGTAGGTTGCGATTTGCTACCCATTAGGAATTGCAGCCATCTTAGGGATGGGGGCCTGCTGGGGTCAGCAGACCACCAAGTCAGTGATATTGCTTTTTAATAAAGCAATCTTGTTTTTTAATGCAGCCCATTTTCCTTAAAGGAAAATGGGATGTGTTTTATGTGGACCCCTTCACATTTGCAAATGGCTACCACTAATCTTGAGGTGTTGGTAAAAATGAATGCTTTGCTACCGTAATTCAGTCACTAAACATTCATACGAAGAACGGCAATTCATTATTTGGAAGGGCCACCCTAAACATGCCCCTTCCAAATACTGAATCACTAAACACATTGCGATTCAGTAACATGTTACTGAATCACAATTTGTTTTTTGTTCATATGGAAAAGCATTTTTCAGTCCTAAACCACAAAAAGCTCTTGTACGTATGCCTCTATATTTCTTTTCTACCTGTGCCACACTTCAGCAAATTCCACTGAATGAATATTATCAACATGCAACAGTCAGCATGATGTTAATACCTTATTTAATCACCAAGCTACCATCTCCATCACTCACCTCCCTACCAACATCACTCACCTTAGGTTTTGACATGTTAGCAATTTTTTTTTTTTTTTTTTAAACATACTTATGTCATACAGACCTAGTAGGTATGATGGTATAAGGGATCGTGTATATGGTTTCTGGCAGATGATTCCAAATGCTTTGGGCTTGAGAGGAGGATACCTGTTTCAGTGTTATTGTCTTTTTTGTTGTTGGGATCGTCAGCACAAGGTTTTATTTATCTCTAGTGCACCACTCACTTCCTGAGGTGTACAGCTTTATTTCCTTTTAGCTGAGGAGGCCAAACCTAAAGTCGATTAAAGTAGGCATTGCCCCATTAAGGTGGGAGAAGGACCAGAGTGTACACTGATGTTCTGAAGTGCGTAGGAGGGATGTAAAGTTCTAGTATTATTTACAGGTGTACAGCTTTTGCAAGGTTGCAAGGTGAAGTCCCAAAGGAAGATTTTGGTTGATAGTGAAGCATTGTGGATTAACAGATTGGATTGTTTTGGGAATGTTGCTTGGGTATAAAATTCCCTATTAGTTATTGACTAACACTTCAAAGCAATGGTTCCTAACCTTTGAGCTTCTGTGGACTTTACTGAATCACAATTGGAAGCCAGGTGTCCCCAAGCTATTTCTGTGATTTGAACAAACCTCAGCATTAACACACAAGAATACACAAACAATTACACACCTCTGATACTGCATGTTTACATATGCTTCTAACTAAGACCCTGGTTATATTAACACATCCATAGGTAATGTTGTGGAATCAGAGATCTCAGCAGAAGTGGTGGTAGAAAAGCATGACCTCAGAAAGACAAGCAGATCATATGGAGAAAGCTGGAAACCGTGCATCTGTGTCAAAAGGTGAGAAAGATGGCAATTGAATAAAAAGTAGTGAGGCAGGTGATCATGCCAGACTACATGCTGATAACTGGGAAGATGTACTCTGCCTATTGGAGTATTGGATCTGGACTGAAAAGTACAGGCATGTCCCCCTCCCAAGAAAGAAGTGTGGTTCCTTTGCAATCTGTTGTGCCAAACCATGCCAAGCAGTGGATGGGAGACTGCAGTGTGAAGGAGCCTCTTGGGCAGTCTACCTGTGCATAAATGCAAAGATCACTGAGGTGTGAAAACACTGGCTCTCTAAATGTGCAAATTTGTGTGAGTGGCAGAACTCTGTTTGTATCAAAATCTGTCACGAGGGCTTTAAAAAGTTGTTGAACAAACAAGTAGAAACTGATTCCTTCCTCTGACCACAAAGAAAAATTCAGTAAAAGAAGCTACGGTTGGATGTTAATCAATTACAAACATCTCCAACCAAAAAGCTCCAAACGCTATTTCAGCGCTATTACAACTGCATTTGGCCTGCTTTCAACCCAAGCCCTAGCGCCAAAATGGTCAGTAAATGACTTCCCTTGGTGTCAGTAGGTTGTGTTAATCACAAAATAAATCAATAATACGTTTACTTTGCAGCTGTACCTCTTAATTAAATGAACGCTGATACTGGCTTGGTGTTTATACAGTATGGTATTAGAACATTTCGCCAAACAATAATTTTGTGCATGAAGGGGGATATTTCATTAGTTACTGTTAGATTAATTAAATCTATGGACAGGACAAAGAGGCTATTAAGAAGTGTTAGAAATGGGGTCTTTGGTTGACAGTCAGGCTACCCCCTATTCAAGCAAGGACCCTCATTCTAGTCAGAGTAAATGAGAATCACATTCAGCTAACCCCTGCATACCCCCTTGGTAGCTTGGCAGAACAGTAGGCTTAACTTCAGAGTGCTTGGTGTAAAGTATTTATACCAACACACACAGTAACTTAATGAAAACACTACAAAACGACACAACACAGGTTTAGAAAAATGGGGAATATTTATCTAAAAAAACAAGACCAAAACAACAAAAACCCACAATACACAGGTCAAGTTATCAATTAAAAATCAAAAAGAGTCTTTAAGTCTTCGGTCACGTTTCCTGCGAGCATCGATTTTAAGCCGCTGAGCAGGCGGCATGTTGTTTCTTCAGCCGCAGATCAGAGTTGTGTCGATCTTTTCCCTGCACGGCGGTCTGTGCATGGATTTCCTCCTCTTAGGCTGCCAGCTTCTCCTTTCAGAGTCCCAGGAACTGGATGGGCACCACAGGGCAGAGTAGGAGTCTCTCCAGAGACTCCAGGTGCTGGCAGAGAGAAGTCTTTGCTGTCCCTGAGACTTCAAACAACAGCAGGCAAGCTCTAAATCAAGCCCTTGGAGAGTTCTTCTCAAGATGGAAGGCACACAAAGTCCAGTCTTTGCCCTCTTACTCTGGTAGAAGCAGCAACTGCAGGATAGCTCCACAAAGCACAGTCACAGGCAGGGCAGCTCTTCTTCCTCAGCTCTGCAGCTCTTCTCCAGGCAGAGGTTCCTCTTGTTTCCAGAAGTGTTTCTAAAGTCTGTGGTTTTGGGTGCCCTTCTTATATCCAATTTCTCCTTTGAAGTAGGCCTACTTCAAAGCAAAGACTCTTTTGAATGTGAAATCCTGCCTTGCCCCGGCCCAAGACACTCACCAGGGGGTTGGAGACTGCATTGTGTGAGGGCAGGCACAGTCCTTTCAGGTGTGAGTGACCACTCCTCCCCTCCCTCCTAGCACAGATGGCTCATCAGGATATGCAGGCTACACCCCAGCTCCCTTTGTGTCACTGTCTAGTGTGAGGTGCAACCAGCCCAACTGTCAAACTAGACAGGGAATCCAAAAACAGGCAGACTCACAGAAATGGTATAAGCAAGAAAATGCCCACTTTCTAAAAGTAGCATTTTCAAACACACAATCTTAAAATCAACTTTACTAAAACATGTATTTTTAAATTGTGAGCTCAGAGACCCCAAACTCCACATGTCCATCAGCTCCCAAAGGGTATCTACACTTTAATAAGATTTAAAGGTAGCCCCTATGTTAACCTATGAGAGGGACAGGCCTTGCAACAATGAAAAACAAATTTAGCAATATTTCACTGTCAGGACATATAAAACACATTACTATATCATCTACCTTAACCATACACTGCACCCTGCCCTTGGGGCTACCTAGGTCCTACCTTAGGGGTGCCTGACATGTAAAAAAAGGAAGGTTTAGGCCTGGCAAGTGGGTACACTTGCCAAGTCGAATTTACAGTTTAAAACTGCACACACAGACACTGCACTGACATGTCTGAGACATGATTACAGAGCTACTTATGTGGGTGGCACAACCAGTGCTGCAGGCCCACTAGAAGCATTTGATGTAAAGGCCCTGGGGACATCTAGTGCACTGTACTAGGGACTTACTAGTAAATCAAATATGACAATCATGGATAAGCCAATTACATACACATTTTGTAAAGGAGCACTTGCACTTTAGCACTGGTTAGCAGTGGTAAAGTGCCCAGAGTAACAAAAACAGTAAAATCAGAGTCCAACACACATCAACAACCTGGGGGACAGAGGCAAAAAGTTAAGGGAGACCATGCCAAGGATGAAAAGTCTGACAAGAAGTAAAAATCAGATTGAAACCCCTGGCAAAGGACTACTCAAAGAACAGGGGAGATCGCTAGAAAGAATGTTTTACAGTTTTAATTAACTGAAATAAAATTGTACCTACCTACCATAAGCAAATCACAGCTCATTCATGCATGCTCTGTCCTGAACTAGCATTAGTTTTTAAGATGTCTTGATTGTACTTGGATTGTATTAATACATTATATAAAATAATATAAAAATCAAATACATTGTGGAGGTAATACACTAGATTCCGAGTAAGTATTACGGTTACTTCAAGAAACTATTGTACGTATAGCAGAAACAACCTTCATATATGAGTAGTAGGATCTGAATACTTATATGTATTTAGTTGGCAGTTCCTGCTGGACTGTTTCACGTATAACAGGGTCAAGACTGACCTACATGTGGCTGGGACCAAACTGGGGTGGTGTGGTGGGCAAAACAAAACTATGGATTAAACCCAGATCTTTGTGAGTGGGGAAGAATGTTTTCTTTGTTCAAAATTCCGTCCATTGTCTGTTCTTTTTGATTTAGTCGCCAACTAGTAGCATTTAATTTACAGGCCTTGGGTACAGGTAGTGCACTTTACTAGGGACTTATAAGTAAATAAATGTGCCAATTGTGGAAAAGCCAATGGTATCATATTTTGGGGAAAGAGCACATGCACTTAAGCACTTGTCAGTGGTGATGACGCAGAAATGAAGGTTTTACATTTATTAGCACTTAAACGTAGTACTGCAATAATCAAGTGTGACTTTAATCGAAGTAATAAAGATTGTACGGGGACAAATGTGCCCTCAGAGTAGTTTGCCAACATTTATAAGCGTGCTTTATATAACGTGATGTATTAGAATTGTACCAATCTGACATAACCGTAAACGTGTGCTACGATTTGCTTGTTTGAAATGTTTAGCTTAGCATAACTTTAGTGGAGGCTTTGGCCTAGCTGCCTTGTCTCACGGTTTAGATGTTCGTGTTTTTCCAACGTGCTAATAAAAGTGTATTCTTGCTTGAAGCTGTACTTTTCCAGTGAGATCGTTCACATGCTTATCTTTAAGGTTTCGTGCCAGCCTGGCATCTTCTTCTTTGCTCCAAGGTGAATCTGCAGGTGCGGACAATGGAAGCTATGAAAGTGAGTTAATTGGTAAAATATGTTGCAACTTACGTTCCCGACTCCAAGGATAATGTATGCCTAGGTAGAAGCTTGTGAACTGTAGTTTTTGATTGGACAATTTGAAGCCAACCTATGAACCCTCCAATGGAAGACCCTACTGGATTTGAACTGTTGTCTATTTAAACCAGGTGCACAAGGAGAAAGCAGCCATTACGAGCCATTATTCGCTACCAGCCATTACGAACTTTACCAGCCATTACGAGACATCACAGACATTACCCGCCATTTTGCAGGACATTGCAGCTATTATGGCCCATCTTGCTGCGATGCCATTTTGAGAGACTTTGATGCTTTCTCTAATCGAGAGAAAGAGACTTTAAGTAATTCTCACCCTAGAGACTTTAACTTCGATTTGTCCCTTTGCATGAAGTAGTAGTTGTCCTTTATCTTGCCGCTGTGAGGCAATTGCCCCGTCCACCCTGCCCCTTTGCCCCGCCCCATGCTGATCGAAACCGGTACCTGTGAGACGAAGACTTCCTTGAATGCTGATTGAATTTGGTAAATATGAAAGGAAAAATGTACAATTGCATTGTGTTTTCTTTTTAGGTAACCAACTGCTGATTTTTGATAAGAGCCCTAGTTAGGAGTTTTCCAAATTAATGTTGCTAAATTGTTTTTGCATGAAGTCCCACATGCAGATGCTGATTTGAGGTTAGATGAGGATTCATTTGTTGCACGATGCAATTTGAGACCTTGTTCTGCTGACTAATGTATACAATTAGCTCATTACAGATGATAGTTTTAGTGATTTGCATTGCTATCATCGAAGGTATTGTTATTCAAATGCTGCATAGATTGCATCTGTTTCGTCGTTATGGACAGCTATTAATGTTCATTTACATTTATCATTTGGTGTTGAGACACATTTATATTGTGCTAGCTTTGTTAATATAGGGAAATAAATTCATTAACTTTGCATAAACTGGTGTGGTTATTCATGACCGAAAGGTCATGGTTCGCCGAAATGTATTCTGGATTAATTGTGAAGTGTTATGTTGATCAAGGTATTGCTTATGTTCGTTATTGATTATTGATTTGATAAAATTGATTACTCTCGGGTGAAGAGAGCCCCACTTGGTCAAAAGATTCATCGACCTAAGAGCGTCCAGATACAGGTAAATTATTAGGTCGGAACGCTCTATCAGTGGTGGTAAAGTGTCCAGAGTCCTAAAGCCAGCAAAAACAATGTCAGTAAACAGGAGGTCAGAAGGCAAAAAAGACAGGGGAGTCTACGCCAAGGGTGCTAGGTCTAACAGCATGTCTCAGATAATTAATTTCTTATATGCCTGTCTTTAGAACAGAGTGACTTTCATACTATGACCTGGGCCTAATTTTCAAACTGATATTGTTGTTTGCTCTCAAGTAAATAATATTTGTGCTTATCCAAATGAAAAAAGTCTCAAATGCTCATAGTGTTAATTCACAAAGGGAATGTGTAGGTGTGCAGCGAGACATACCATGGCTTGGGACAACTGCATTAGCTGCTTTTACCAGAGACAAGCCAAACCAAATCCTTCTGAAAATACAAGTATGCCATGGGTCTTTTATGATGACTGTGGGGCTTTGACTGAAATGGACATTCTTCATGGAATGATATTGTCCATAGCGTACTGTTGTTTTACCACTCCAAGACTTCCAAGGCGTTGGTTCTAAAAGTTGGAGTTATGTAGGAACTTTAAAATATTAAAGCACTATATACAATACCATGCAAGATGGCCACTAGTTGCTTTGTTTCATTTTATTTGTTATTGTAATTTTATGACTGCCTTGTTTAAGTGGTAACATGCTTTCTTTACTTTCTTTCTTTTATTATTTTTCTTGCATATGTTGTTGAGTTTTATGTGTTTTATTGTGGTTGTGTGACTGGATGAATTAAAAAATGAGTTGAGTGGAAAAATAAATAAATGAATGCATGGGTATGATTACTTTGGGGATCATTATGACTCTGGCGGTCACCAGACTGCAACAGATGGGCTGGCGGAATGCGGGACTCAGGGGTCCTGGGGGCCCCTGCACTGCCCATGCACTTGGCATGGGCAGTGCAGGGACCCCCATGCACAGCCCG
This sequence comes from Pleurodeles waltl, assembly GCF_031143425.1. Taxonomy (NCBI): domain Eukaryota; kingdom Metazoa; phylum Chordata; class Amphibia; order Caudata; family Salamandridae; genus Pleurodeles; species Pleurodeles waltl. Next base: position 1,006,390,712 of record NC_090444.1, read on the forward strand.
ATCGCGCATTCCACTGCTCGAATTACGGGCAGTGGAATGCACGACGGGTGCTGCTGCACCCGCTGCACCGCCACATTGTTGCCAGCTCCATTACGAGATGGCTGCAATGTTAAGGGCTTGTTCCCCCCTAGGCCAGGGGAAGGAAAAACTGTTTCCGCATGCCGGCCTTGCGGGGAACTCAAATTAGGGCCGGCGGGGTTCAGGCCGCCCTTGTGGTCTGATGGCAGAATGACATTGGCGTACGGCCCCTGCTGGCTGTCTGAGCAGAAAATTAAGAGTGTCTGTCAGGCTGGCCTTTGTTCAGCCTGACATACACTCTTCATGAGGAGCAAAAGGTGGCGGGCGTGGCCCCTCCGCCCTAAAGGACGGGCCGCCACTGTGTGTACTGTGAATCCCCTCCTTCCAGCACACAATCTTTGCTTAGCAGAGTGCGCTTATGCTTGGACTATGGTGCATGGGTGTGTGTGTTGGTTCATGGCAACCTAAAGTTCACCAGTGCTGGGGAATAATAATCAACACACATATTAGTAGCTATTACACTGTTTTTCTCTTTCCTGTTCATGTACTGTAGTAACTTTGGATGTCATGCTGCATTGTGTCACATTTTAATAAATGTTTTCCTTGGTTTGCTCAAAGGAAGTTACTGTGGTGATGCCACCAAACTTCGTAAAAAGCAATTCAGTGAGCATGCTGGTTGAGAAAGCCATAGGAGTGTGAAATGTACAGGTGCAATCTCATTGAAAGTTGTGAATATACTTGTTTGTGAAAAAATGAAAACAAAGTGTGATCAGTGTCAATCAATCAACACAAGCTTTATTCGGTCACATTTAACCATCAAAGCAAAAAAAATTACATCAAATAAGATACTAGTATACATGATATCAGAAGAATAAGGAATAAAACAAAAATAAATATATGGCATGCGGTCGCAAGGGACTAGCTAACCGCCTAAATAAAAAGGGAAAAAAGAAAAACTGTCACTCATCAACAACCTTAATACAGCTTACAGTATCTCATATTACTTTTAACATCAATCAAAAAAAAGGCACAACAATCATAAAACCATAGTATATAATAAATGGATAAAAAACGTACAAAAACTATAATCAATTAAGGACAAGTTAATTTGTTATTTAAAAAAAATGAGTACGAATGTACCATGCAGCCGCAAGAAACTTGCTGACCGCATAGATTAAAAGGGGAGAACTATCACTCATCAACATCCTATGTGCAACTTTACAATGTCTCAAGCCCATGATCCTACAAACTGGGCGAATCCACTTTCGCCGAGCAATCCCATAAGCTGGGCAAATAAACATAAAATGTACTATAGTTTCAGAGGTACAGTTGCAACTGGGGCATAGATCAGATGTCAAAACAGGTCGCCAGTTACCGGTAAGGGACTTCAATGGCAAACACCCATACCTAAAGCGGACATACAAATATTTACTTAATAAATCGGGGGTTAAATCCAGGAAGGGTTCAAAATGGGGATACCATTTGAAATCAAGAAATTGTGATGTCAATCGACCATATGACATGCATAACACATGGTTGTTCCTAACGTAGGACTAGTAGACTGATTTCAAGTGTTGCTTCAGAGCCCCCCCAGGTTATAGGGATGGGTCCAGAAGTCCCCAAGTCCCAGAATCTGGAACCACCTTGAAACATGCTTGAGCCAAGGAATAGAAAGTGCATTTGGTCTGCCTAAGATGTCTTCTAAGGACTCCTTGTATACAGCTAACTCGGGGGTGGTCCAAATGCGCACCCAAAAGAGTAAAGGTCTTAGAACTATTACACCAAAATACGGGAAAACCTGAGATCCAGAAAAACTGGAATCAGTGGTGTATTGCGAGGGCATGCAAGAAGAGCTCTTGAAAAGTTATTTTCTCCTACAGTTAGTTTACTAACATTAGAGAATCCCCAAATCTCAGCACCATAGGACACCGCACCCTGCGCCTTTGCTAAAAAGATCTTAATAGCTGGAGAAACAGCTTTAACAATAGTAGAATTAGAAAAATGCAGTATGGCCCCTGATCTATGCTGGAGAAGCACGGTGCTCTTTTCAATCTGTGCCTCCCAATGCATGATGTTTGTGATCTTTACTCCCAAGTAGTCGATAGAACATACCTTACTTAGGGGAGCCTCATGAAGTGAAATAGTGCATCTTCTGATGGGGCCCCTGCTAAAGATCATACATTTTGTTTTGCTGGCATTGAGCTCCAATCCATTATCTACACAAAATACATTAAACCTGTCCACCAAGACCTGAAGACCCATAGGGGTTTTGGATATCAAAAGTGAGTCATCAGTGAATAGAAGAATCAGGATTTTTTGATCATTCAGGGAGGGGGCATTGTTTTGGCAAGCGGACACAACTTGCACCACTTCATTAATAAACAAAGAAAAAAGAGTAGGGGCTAGAACACACCCCTGACGGACCCCCCTTCTAATATCTATTCGGTCAGTAAGTTCAACCTGATTGCCCCATCTCACTCGCGCATAAGTGTTCTCATGCATCCTATATATGTGGTGAACTAAGTTCTCCGGATGCCGATTTTGGGCAAAACTTCCCATAACTTCCATCTGGGGACCAGGTCAAAGGCAGCTCTTAAGTCCACAAAAGCAACATACAAGTTTTGTTTAGTTAAAATGACATATTTCCAATATAAAAGGGAAAGCCTGAAGACCTGGTCCACCGTACTGATTTTTGGACGGAAACCAGCCTAGAGTGGGGATAATACCTAGTTGTCTTGAACTCATTCCAAGAGCCTATCTAGGACTTGCTTAGCAAAGATTTTTTGGAGGTTATCGATCAGACTAATTGGTCTGTAATTTGAGGGTAGGCCCACATCGCCCTTTTTGTATATGGGCATTATTTCCAACCCATACCAGGTTTTAGGGATAGGACCACCTGCTGCTATAGCATTTGATAGCGTGTTTATATACCATACCCAAATAACAGATTCTGATTTAAACAGATCCCCCGGTATCTTGTCGGGCCGGGTGCCTTGGCTGATCTCAAAGAGTTAATAGCGACTGCGGTTTGAGCCATTGAAAAAACAATGTCCTCTACAGAACCATCATCAGATGATCTGCAATCAACAGCCCCATGGCACAATCCAGCCTGAGATGAAGACATAGGGGGTGATTCTGAGACTGGCGGGCGGCGGAGGCCGCCCGCCAGTCTTCCCCCGACAAAATACCGCTCCGCGGTCGCAAGACCGCTGAGGGTATTTTGAGATTTGCCCTGGGCTGGCGGGCGGCCGCCAAAAGGCCGCCCGCCAGCCCAGGGCAAATCTACCTTCCCACGAGGACGCCGGCTCAGAATTGAGCCGGCGTAGTGGGAAGGTGCGACGGGTGCTGTTGCACCCGTCGCGTATTTCAGTGTCTGCTTTGCAGACACTGAAATACTTTGTGGGGCCCCCAGGGGCCCCGCGGCACCCCCTACCGCCATCCTGTTCCTGGCGGGAGACCCGCCAGGAACAGGATGGCGGTAGGGGGTGTCAGAATCCCCATGGCGGATGGAGGATTCTCCCGAGCAGCGGAAAGTCGGCGGTTCAGCCGCGGTCAGAATGCTCGAGGGAGCACCGCCAGCCTGTTGGCGGTGCTCCCGTGGTCGGTGACCCTGGCGGTCACCGACCGCCAGGGTCAGAATGACCCCCATAGAGTCCTGATGGGCGGGTAAGGCATAAAGCTCAGTAAAATGGTCCACCCATCTTTCGGGCTGGATGTGCATGCTGATAGCACCCTTACCCCCTCTGTATCTACTAGCCAGAAGCTTCCAAAAGGACCCATTATCTTGGTTCTTAATTGCATCCTACATCCCCTGCCAGGTAGCATGTTCCCAATCTTTCTTGGCTAGTTCCAGGGCCTTGTTGTACCTACGCCTAGCATCTCTAATCATCCCCTGTGATTGCATATTAAGGGCTGATTTTAAATTGAACTTTGCATCAATGCAATCCTTATTAAACCATTCCCTAGAGTGAATATTATTGGGGGGATGCCTAGAGATGGTTTCCTTGTAAAAGATGCCCTGTAAGGTATTAGCCATTTCTGCATGGATACTCAGAATTGGGATATTGCTAACCTCTTGCTCGTCAAAACTGGAAAGTAATTTAAAAAAAGAATAATACATTTTCTTAACCAAATATGGATTTGACATTACTTTTGGCCAGCTAACACAAGTTTGTCTATGGTTCAGGAGGGGGCTTGGAACATCAGTGGTCCCTGAGTTCTGGACTCTCCCAAACGTGTGACTAGTTAAGGTAAGACGTAGAGGATTATGGTCACTATCATGACGGGGTTCAACCTTCATGTCTAGAGTACTGGTCCATAGCCTAATATCCACCAGGAAATAATCGATGGCACTGGAAAAGGGCCCTTGTTTGAAGGTGGGGGCAATCTCTCGATCAGATCTAGTGAGGCCATTACATGCTCTTAGTATAAATCTAGAACAAAGAGAAGTCAACTGCGAAGCAACACATGATCCGGTACAATGGACATTCTCATTAAGTTGGGGAATACCCCATAATTCATCCTTCTCAATTGACAGGTTACTATCAAGGGGATTGGGTTCAAAAGTACAGTTCATATCTCCTGCAACCACTAAGAAAATTGATGGGTGCAGGTGCTCCATGTATTCAGTTAACTGTCCTAGTACTGGGGGCTCTATTCCTCGAGAAACAGACCTTGCATACACATTAATCAGAAACAATTTAAAGCCAGGTTGAAATGTCAGTTGTACACCCAATATATTGTGTGAATTGAGACATAGTACTGAATGATCAGATTTTAATTTCGTGTTCAACAAAATCATGAGACGCCTCTTAGATCTACCAAAGCCCCCGGATGCAGGCTGGGCCGCAATAAAGTAAGTCTCAAACCCATGTAAAGTGATCAGCTCCTCAGCCCAAGTTTCCTGGAATAAGCAGATATCCTGCTTGTTGGTGAAACTGACCCACTCCGGGTCTCCCAACTTTTTGCCGATCCCTGCCACATTCCAGGACATAATGGTAAGTTCTGAACACCGGGTTTCAGTCCTTGCTCTAAGATGTGTGACATTCTCTATGTGAATAAGCCACTCTTCACAACTAGCCCCGGAAACTGCAGTGGAAATCCCTGCAGGCAAAGCAGTGTGTAGTCAATCCAGGTCAGATAAAGAGAGGGAGGAGTTCTCTGCCATGGTTGAAGGACAGTTCCTATGAAAATCCTGGGCCCCAGCCGAATGGATGTCACGTGAGGTGAAACAGCTACTAACATTACCACAAGGTGGATAGGAGTGGAATCTAATACCGGTACCTCTGCCAGCCCTCAAAGATCTAGTCCGTAAGTCAAAGGCAATAAGATTATCCACCAAAAGGTTATCCGCGAGGAGGACAGAAATAAAATCAAGCTCCGGGCCTGGTTGACTATGTCTACCCACCTCTAAGATGTCAGCCCGGATGACAGAGAGACATTTCCTCTGCATACGTAACCAATAGATCACATTATTGGTAAGGGAATACTGTGTCTCTCTGCAGCCAGTCATCAACCTGGGAACCCCTACCATATAGATATAACAACCTTTCATCCTCCAGCTGTATCCCCCTTCAAAACAGCCTCCTGAGTTAACCTTGGGGGGGATGTTTAAAATTTCTAACGGGCACCTGCACACCTGTATTTCCCCGAGGACCCTTGATAGTATCAGCATACCGGGATATAATCTCCCATTTTTATTTTTATTTGGGACTAAATCAGACATCCGCCCAGTTGGAACTGGCTCAGTTGGACTACTTTCCTCTTTACCGATTACTGCCATGCTTTCTGACGTTACTTTGGATATTAAGCATACAGGAGGGCTAGCCTCTTTGGCACAGATGCCTATCGCAGCTGGCATAGGAATCACCCCATCAGAAACAGGAGCAGAGTGTTTACAATTGCACGCTGCCCTCGATTCATGTGAACCAGTAAATTTGTTCAGAATTAGTAGTACCAAGGACTTTAAATCGTCCAACTTCTGAGAGATGATAGCCAAACAAAGTTCTCCGTTAATTTGAGCTTTCCTATTTGGTTACAAAGATGAGTGAGGAATAAAATTCCCTTTTTTCGATGTATTGGGCGATGTATGTATGCTGCATCCTAAGGGTTCGCTATATGCAGACAGGGCAGAGTATCTGTTAGAACAGGGAATATCAGTGACGACCAAGGCCTCAGAACCTGAGGGAAAGATGTCCCCAACTTGAGAACATTCAACAGGCTCCACACGCAGGGGACATCTCTTCAAGGGGGAAGGTGTTGATATCTGAATTGATGGTGGAGGATGGAGATCCACCTCTATGGGCAATTTAGGCACCTGTAGCCTTTTCTTAAAAAGGTCAGGAATCTTCTTAGAAGAAATAGTGTCAAGGCTTGGGGAGAGAGGGATGGAGGTGCTCCTCAGCATAGCCTCCACTCCTCAAAGAGCGTGTCAATGGCTTGGAATCTAGTGATGGTATTATTAGGCTGACCATCCATTTTCCCATTTGACCGTCTCTTATGCTTCTTTATACCAGAGGGGGGCACAGGAGCGTCAGCTGCCTTCTGTTGACCCATGACTTAATCGATGTAATGGAAAGTAATGAAACAAAAGGGGGAAAAGGTAAAGACCAGATGACAGAGGAGGTGCCATTGGCCACCTTACCTAAGGCAATAGCACCCCGTGCTTGCAAGAATAGCCCAGTTCACACTTAAACACACAATAACTGACAAAGCTCTGGACCTCTGAAGTAGGCTGGGGGGTGCTGTCCCTTCCTCCCCCTAGAACAATGACTCACGACCTTGGAGCACACTGCAGTTATTAGCGTCCTTTCCACCTCAAATAGCACTTATCAGGGGGTGGCCCAGCCCGGCCTCTTCTGGTAACTGACGGGCATGTGACAGGTCCGCCCCTGCCCCGGGCTTTGCCCGAGCGCAGGAGTCAAGTAGCGCTAAAAGCGCTCAATGGTTCAGGCCCCGCCCCCTGGGCGCTAGGAGGAGTTCTGGGACACCGAGTCCCCTTCTGCTGCTGCTGCCGCTGTGCGCTCAGTGTCATCTTTCTGCAGTTGGTAAAGATGGATGGACATACATTTTCACATGCTTTCACTTTCTACATCGTGCATGCTCCTGAATATGGGGCACTGTAAAAGACTGCATGTTCACCTATTCTGGCACTAAGAGTAAGCCACTAATGGCATGAGCCTGGCTCAAATCAAATGCCTGTCTCTAGAGCAGTTTGAGATCCTCTAAGGCCATTAACCCAAACAATAGCCAGGCCATTATTTATCTTTTGCCCAGTGCTCTCACCTGACAGGAGAGTTTAAATGGGCTGATCATATACAGCCTGTAAAATGGTGTGAACAGGCTCAGAATTGATGTTATGCTAGAGAATTTTCAAACAGTATCTTTGAGCACTTTCACAGCACTCATCAGGATCTTCACAATCAGCCCATTTGAAGTCAACCTCCAACCATACCCCTCTGCCACCAGTTTCCCAAATAATTAAAAAAGCAATGTGTGAGCTCCATGTTGAGGCTGGTTAAAGCCAGCGTAGATCTTCACTTTTATCTCAGGAAAACTTATAACTCAGGGATGTAATGCAAGCCCCTACAGCCCCAGAGGAGCAGGGAGGCCCCCCACGCTTCATGGGACACCTCGCCTTTTCAGGAGACCCCCAGTCATACTAATGCCAATGAATATCTGTGAGTTATGGGAGTCTCACTGGCATCTTATCACATTTTGCTGGGTGGGCCCTATCATCTTGTGTTACGCCAATGATGTAGCTCAGGGATTCTGGGACCCCATTTTTTTTGCTAATTTGTGTATTTCTCTTCACTTTAGTTTTGTACCTTTCATTAAGTCATTCTCTTTCAGACCCTGGCAAGCTGGGTTTACAATGGCACACATGTAAGCAATGCCACCAGGATCCCCAATGCAGAAACCCCATTTAACAAGGAGAACCTTAGGAGAGTCCATAGGATTTTCCTTCTCCCTCCATTTTGTCCTTCCTCTTTCATATTTTGTGCTTCTTTAGGTCTTTTAGACAAGTTGAGAAAGATGCATCGGTGCTCCCTAGTATGCACTCCTAGAAGCATGACTACTAATGAGGACTATCTACATGATTACTGGAGAGCTTTTTGCCTGCACTGATAAAAAAGCTAGTCAGCCTCATATGGTATTTCATGTGATACATTGTAATACTACACTGTGGTGGTGCTGCACGAATTGATGCCAATCAATTAGTCTTTATTAAGTTTGACTGCCTTTTGGAAGCACTATAATTGTTCCCTTTTATGTTTCAACTGATACGAATACCTCCATGATGTGGAGCAGCTGATTTTTGTCTAGTATTTTGCATCATAGCAGCAAGTATTAACAGGATGTTGAATAGCATATTTAAGAAAAGTGGCGCTGCACACAGTGCAGCGCCACTTTTCTTGCACCCTTTAATGCCCCCATACTGCCACCATGTGTGCACCGTATTTAAAATAAGGTGCACCATAGCGCAGTGTAGGGGGCAATAGCATAATTTTTATTTTTTACGATATTGATGTTCTCTGCCGGAGTAGTGCCAACGTTTTGGTGCTACTCCTGCAGAGTACAAAGGGGCCCATTGTTTCAACGACATGCCCCCTTTTAACTCCTGCTCTGAGCAGGCGTTAAAAGTGGTGAAAAAAATGACGCAAGGAAATCTGTTCGCTTTCCTTGCGCCATTGTTTCAGCCCTCTTAACAGGGGAACACCCCTTTGCATACATTATGTCTGGAGCAGGCATAATGTAGTGCAAAGGGTTACAAAGTGGCTCAATGCTTGCATTGACCCACTTTGTAAATATGCACATCGTTTTTGGCCTTCTAACACCTCATTAGCATAACAAAAATGATGCTAATGTGGCGTTAGCATGGCGGTAGGTTCTCCTAAATGTGCTACTTTAAAGTTTTCCCTTTTGTTACCTTTAAAAAAAATAATGCAGTTACATACTATACTTAAGTTATGCAAAAAGTGCTTGTCGGTTAGGGATTTGTAGGTTTAGGTTAAAGACCATGCTGTATTTTCTCAAACATTGTGCACAGAATTATCACAGGAATAAAACTGTAAGATTGAGCAAGGGTATATCTATTCCCTCCCAGGCCCTATTTTTTTTTTCAAAATTGTAATATTCATACCTACCACATTATGATGTTCTCTTGCTTTTCTTTGTTTGTCAGAAGATTTCTTGGGATACCTGATTAGGTGATTTAATCCACCTTCTTCCTAGCCACTTTTCCCATAGTTTGCACCCTGTGTTTTTTAAAGGATAGGAGATGCCGTCATCAAAGGAAAAGCCTTCATTTTTTAATTAAATGCTGTAAGAATCCCGCGCCTCACAGAATTTGCGATCTGAACAGCAATTTCGTGCCACTCTCTGAGTTGTCTATCATTGCATCCAGACACATTCCCACAGCAAGGAACAAACACCTACAAGGAACCATACCTAATAACTTTGCCAGGGTTTGTTATTAATCTGAAAGACATGAATAACAACAAAGATCTTAATTAGAATTTGAAATGTTTCAATTTTCTTTCTTTGGTAGCGTCCCTTCTTAAACAGCTGTGTATACCCCCTTCACTCATTTTCACAAAAGTGGTCATTACAAGCGATAAATATGTCACCATCACTTTGCGCATTCTGCAAAGAGGCCAATGACCGGATGAGCATGTAGCTTGATCACCTTTATGATCCACTGACAGGTACTGTAAGCAGTGCTTAATTTGTAAATAAAAAGGTGCTGGTGCTCAAAGCTCTCCTCTTAAACATGCTGCTGCTGCAATTAAATGTGTGAACACAGAATACTGAAGCAGCGTAATCCTGAAGCCACCTCGGGCCTTTTCCGTCCATTTATAGCCACTCCCTGCCCCTTCAGCTCACTCTGTCAGCTTCCTGCTTTTCTCCTTTCTGACGCTTTTTCGTTTTTCTCTTCCTCCGTCTTTCCCACGTGTCTTTTGCTTGCAGTAAATGCTTGAGACAGAAAACTAAGCGTCGGCCCTCAGAAATAAGTGCCGGTGCACAAATTAAGCACCGACTGTAAGACACTCACACTGTCTTCAGCTTCAACCTCAAGGCTCTCAAACGTGCACTGCCCTAAACGAACCCCTGGAACTTGCACTCATTCATCCACCTAGCGTTAACTCAGTTCATCAGTTCATTCCCAGAGAATGCAAGATTAAGCTAAATACGTGCAATGAAAACAGAAACTGTATCGCTGACGTGGTCTACATTAATGAACTTGATCAGCGGTTTTGCCTGCAAAATTAAGGACGTGAATATAAGGACTTGTAGGGACCCTTTTCAAGGTTAGTTCTTAATTACGGCGGTGTTAGAGACCTGGCGGGACCTTCAACACTTAAAGCCCTCCACTAGCGTTTTGTCTACTCAGAAATAATCAACGTTGCTAGGCAGTATCATATAGTTTATTATCCTACATACAAGGTGTTCGACAGGGTGTTTTTTTTAGTTAAAATACAGAAGATGCTGGAGCTACTCTCATGCCTTGTATTGTGGACATATTTACCACTCCACACTGTGGTCTTAAGTTGCCCAGGGACTGTCATACATGGACATTTGCAATTTATCTATGTAGAATGCTTGTTCCTAATGAACAGAATAAGCAAGAAATGAACATGTCTGCAGTAAACGTTAAGAACACTGAGATATTGTCTCTGAACGGTGGTTACTAGCATTTCAGGCAAAGTCCGAATTGCCACTGAATTTTAGCTGTGGATGACAAAAAAGATAGGTACACTACAGTCCTATTAAATTCAGTTCATTAATCTAAACAGCTGTGCAGCTAATTTTGAATGAATGTAAAATTGTGGGCATAATTGCTTTATCAACGTTTTTGTGTTATGATTGCATTTATATGGTGTTTCACACCCCTGACAGGGTGCCAAAGTAGACTAGCGGACAGGTGCCATGTTCCATCTTGAGGGAATGCTCAGCTGTGAGAGTGGTGTATTGTAGTGTGGGAAGAGTGTTAAAGGATGCGCTCTTAGACTGAACCAACCCCCTTTCAAACACCGGTGCTGGAATTAGCAGGTCTCACATTTACTTCGTTGTAACATTCTCACTGTTCCCCTCCGAAATCTGCTCGAGTTGGCTAAATCCTTTAAAAACCGAAAAAGTGAAATTTTACAGATTCACTCAAAAACATAGATGTTGTTTTTATTACATTTCCTTGATTCGATATATCAGTCAAAGTGGGAAACAGCTAAACCCCGCCTCACCTGACTCTCGTGTTCTTACCAGTTTCATTGCCCTGCACAATGCTGCCTCGGCTTAGATAGATCCTTTCAGAGCTCAGGGTTAAACTGCACTTTTCAGTAAGTGTGTAGATACTCTGCCATTCCGCATATATTCTGCACACAGTCTCAAAGGGGAACCACGTGTCAAGACCCTGAGGGATTGAACAAGGCACCTTCTCTTCATTCAAAATTGAACCCATATACCCAATCATGTCTTCACGGGCTAATGACGATGTTTTCCACTTTATTGTAGACAACATCAGCATCCCTGAACGTATATAACCATTAATTTGGGTTTTTAGTGGCTAGTATCATGTTAGGATTCTGTACTTTGACAGACTTTATTTATGTATAAACACCTATTACACAAGTTCATGTTTTTTTGTTTTATTAAATCATACCCTGTTTATGGCACATTCAAATACAAAAAAAGTATATCGAAAGCCCCAAACCATAACAGGGAGAATGTTTGTTGCTTGGGGGATTCATTCTGGTCAGGCCTGCTCTTGGCATTGAAGTCTTTCATCTATTCTTAGCTTATCTAAAGGGCTGTTTAAGGCCAGTGTTCATGCCGATGAGATTGTCATAGACAACATATAGAATTACAGATGGGTAGCATTCAATAAAAGTATTGTTTTGAACTGAGAAGTTCCAAGTGGCATCAAATAGGCAATGAAAGCAAAGTTCGAGTTGCCTATGATATCTATAGGAACCCTGAGATCGAGTGACTGACACATTTCTAGCTACAAATGTGTTTTATTGACGTCCACCAAATCCTTTTTCCCTGTGCAGCAACCCACACCAGCGGCCTGAATCATCCAAAATAAAGTCCTACACTTCCATCTACACACAATGTACATGCCATCCTTCCATTCCATCGTTGAACACATTCCATATCCTCATTCGAATAATTGAATAAACTGCAACAGCTGGAGGCCATTAACCTTCCCCACCACCACCTGCTGCTAATCATCCCTCACCATCCTGCATTATTTATCGGCTGACTTCCTGCTACCCTCCCAGATGACCCTCTGCGCCCCAGCCATCACCCAATTGACTATACATTACATCCTTGTCAGCAGAGATTTAAATTCACAGTGGGTCTCCAGAGTCCCGCAGCTGACAGGGAAAATGGCAAAGGACGCTTCTAGAACACCACCCATGTTCTTCTGCTCCCTCAGGGACGAAGAGATCCAAGAGACGTAGGTGAAACTGAATGAGGTGGAAGACCCTCATCTGCTGTTGTCCTGCTCCACTCACTTCTCTTGAGAAGTGAGAAGGTGGTAGTGACGTGACACCAGGGAAAGTCAGCATTTCCATTAGTGCTTTGACATCAGTGAAAAACGACATCTGGATTTAAACGTTGTGGTGTAGGAACAGCGAAGAATAGTTCTCAATAAGAGGCATACATAGAAACTAAAAAGTACCGAAAAATAGATCTATGTCATAACACTGACATAAAAAATATTGAGATTCAAATTATTGCATCAAAAATATTGTTGGCCTGTTAAGTTTATATAATTACAAACAGTGTCTACAAAATGGTGTGGTGCTATCGTGATTACGTTAGTAAGTATATATATTTAATGTATAACATATTTAAAAGCATAACTTTAAAAAAGTGACGAAGTTAAAAATAATTAGAGGTGGGTGAAGTTGCTGGAGATATATTCTGCGACATTCCTTGAAATCCAGTATGCCATATGACAATAGTGATATCTATCATGACAGGCAGTGGCAGACAACTCATTTAGTAGTTATTGTACCTCAGAAAATCAGACTCTGTGGCAATCGGAATTTATTAGGTGAAGTAAGTAGCACCAATTGAACGTTTTTTGGGAATAACGTGAATTTTGGCTCTCACAAAAAATCTGCATGTTCTGGTAATTACTGGGTATTTTTTCCTGTTAGATTGCAGCAGTTTGGACCTGCTTATATTTAATAGACAGTTCAAACTTTATTGCACTCAGTTATTACCAGATGCATTAACCTTCGCCTCACTTGTTAAAGCGATCCCTGCACAAACAGGGAATCATTTGTCCCATTGGTAATGAGGGCCTAAGTCACTATAGTATTTGTAGCGTACATTTGAAAAGTAATTCAGCAAACATATGTATGCATCTACCCATTCCTTACTTTAAAATAGCTGTCTCATGTCTCTGGAGGTGTATACTATCTACACACAGTTTTTTCGACTTTTGGGTTGTAAGTCTGCTGTTATCTGCTTACAACAAAACTTTGTCTCTGTTTATTGGTCTCGATTACCCTTCTGTCAGGTGTTTTTGGCATGTTACTTGTAGTTTATGAAATAAACTAACCGATTAAGAGGATCATTGCTGCCCTTCTGGCTACCAAATGACCATACATCAAACTTTGAGGAATTGTAATGATGTATTGATGGTAAAATGATCATCATTTGAGGGAGATCACTTGGTGTATATCTGATGAGTTTAAAGAATGTTTGTAGGTGGTTCCTTTCTGCATCTTTCTGGCACTTGTAGCACATTGCTTTGAGTTATTGCATTACTTTATATTGTAAAATCAAGGTGCATGGTCGAGAAAATTATACGTGTCTTTACCAATGTTAGTAATTGGATTTCTGGTTGGCAGAGGTATGCACCCTTTCAAAGCAGGAACCAAAATCCGGGTCAGGATAAGTCAGATACAAAAAGGTCCAGTCCTTCTCATTTAACAGGCCGGAGGGTAGCAGGCCAGCTCAGCAAAGCAGGAGTCCAGCAGAATCCAGTCCTTGTAGCAGCACAGTAGCTCTTTTTCCTGTCAGAGTATCCACAGGTCAAGAAGTGTACTGAAGCAGTGGTGTCTGAGGCCCAGTGTTCATACTTTGGTGCCCTGATCTTGTATTTATACATTGGTGTTTTGGAAGATGGAAGAAGCTTCTAGGCTTTGAAGTGCACGGACTTCCCTTTCCTTCCTCCCTGGGCTCTACGTTGGCTGAAGTGACAATACAGGGCCCTTTGTGCATGTGTAGGGTACAGCCTAATCTGGTGCAAGTAGGGCATTGCTTAGTTCTGCCCCCCATCATGGCAGCTTATGGCCCAACAGGGCCTATTAAGTCGCACCTGAGCTCCCATTGTGTGTGGCCATCTAGAGGGAATGCACAAGTTCATTTTCCACCACACCCCAGAAGAGTGTTGGAGACAGGCTGCGGGCACACAGCGCTTAAGAGCAGGAGAATGGCAATTTTCTAAAAGTAACATTTTCAAAATTGTAATAATAGAGGAATTATCACTACAATTCCATAGGTACTAAACAATGAAAGGCTTGCCCCTTATCAATCAGGAATTGAGTTTATTAAATGTCATAAGAAATCCCCAATGTTATCCCATGGGAGTAGAAGGCCTCACAGTATGAACAACAAATTTGAGAGTTTTTCAATACCAGGATATGTAAAATTTAAAAGTGCACGACCTGCCTTTTAGTTACATAGCACTGTGCCCTGTGGGCTACCTAGGGCCTACATATGGGGGAATTACATGTAATAAAAGGGGAGGAGTTTAAGGCTTGGCAAGGGGTTTTAAATGCCAAGTTGACATAGCTCTCTAGCATAATTGCTCGCAATTAGCACAAAATTACTCAGAATTATGCATAATTATGTGAGAAATGTAATCTAGAACTTAGCACCATTTTCTTAGTGCAAAATGCATCCTTGCACCCAAAATGGCACAAAATGCTACAGAAAAGAAACAACAGTAGCCACAACCCACTCTCTCTTAGGTCATTGTTCCTGTGCTCCTGCAGTAGGATGTTTGTCCTAGGTTACTTTCACATACTGAAGTTAGCATAATCGTGTAATTTCGATAATTTTCCATCACAAGAGCAATGCGTAATTACTGAAATTACTTTGATAAGTCTGGCATAATTAAAATTTTGCCCAGGTCTAGTTATGTCCCTGGGTTCTTCTGATTTAGTAAATTGTTTGATGTTTAAAAACAACTTCCTTAGAGAAGAACAAAACTTTATATCTAAGTATGCTTCTCTTTCCACACCAATCCTTATTACTATTGCAACATCTCGGGTGTTTCCAAAAGATCACAGGTGATGTTGTTGAACTTCTGTTGCACTTGTGGTGTTGCTGTGGCTAAAGTATGGGATCTCTGAAGATGAATGTCCACTCCTGTCAGTCCCTAATCTGTGTCCCTAATGTGTGTGTGACAACAGAGCATGGTCTTTGGTGCAGAGCTGACAAGGGGGTTCTGATGGGCTCTTAATTTGGCAGGTGGTGTATGGGAAAGTCACTTTCTTTACAGTCCCTAAGAGGGCATAACCATCCTAGCAATGTGGTTTGGGAATGTTGGGAAAACTATTTTTTTCTTCTAAGACCCTTTCCAAGTGCTTAGCATGCTACAGAAACCATGCTTCAACCTACGTATTTTGGTTTCTGAGGGCAGATGTTTCCTGCCCTCTGGCCCAACTGCAGGACTGAAGCAGAGGAATTACAACCATGGTCATCTGCTGACTATATCCAGAGACCGTTCCTTTTATTACATTCAGCTTCCCTAGACAGACTCAGGCTGTGGTTAAGCAGGTCACCTAAAGTTTGGAGATTCCTTTTAATCAGCATACCTTTGGTACCCTTCTGTAGATTTGTGCAACCCATTGTTTTTATACAGCTACTCTTTAATCATGGATGACTTTTCCACTTGCAGTCATGATTTCGACCTCATTAACTTGGCTACCACAAAGCACCTCTTCTTCCTTCCTTTTTTCAAACTGCAAACTGGAGCAGGGAGGTGGTGACTGGTATTGTGTGACCTCCCCACCCGCTTGCAAGTATTCTCCTAATAGCGCATGGCATTTTGTGGTAGCCTACTCTGCATTTTTGATTGCAAAGAACCACACTTTCCCAAGTGGAATTTTGCCAGTGTGAGACAAAAAATGCCCCTGAGGTACTGCTTCCCTGACTACTACACATCTCTGATTTCTTCTTTTTCTTGCTTGGGCCTACCATGCTTTGCAAGGCAGACTATGGCATGAAAAACTAACGTCAGAGGCTCATCTTAAGAGACTCACCTTAAGTCAGAAGTACAGATGTTGGTGGCCTGTGTGCTGTTGGTGAAGGGTTTCCTAAAGTGTGCTGGCTGAGGTTCAGCCTTGTGATTCCCTCACCTTTAAATGAGGCAGGCAAACCATGTGTTGGAATATGGGGTGTCTGCTATTTCTTGGAGGATGACCTAAATAAATAACCCCATTAATTTGCATGCACATTTGACTAATTCCCATGAAAAAGAATTTGCAATTTACATTTATTCATCATATGTCTTACTTAAAAAATATTTATTCCACTAATTGGAATCCTCCTGATGTTTCTTGCCCTCTATATACATGGGGCCAGATGTATAACGCAGTTTTGCCGGTCACAAAGCAGTAAAAGGCTTCTGGCCATGTACCATCCCTATTTTGCGAGTCAGTAACTTGTTACTGACTCACAAATTAGGGATTGTGAGTTGCTATTAGAAAGGGGCATCAGTGTTGCTTTTTCTTTATTAAGTAATGTGTTTAAATATGAGTGACGCACATGATAACAATGCGCAGAGTGGTATAAATAGCAATTTACATCCCTGTCCACCTAGTGGAAGCTTGCATAATGTAATCGCCATTATATGTAAGTGATGTTTCCTGAAAGCCTGAAGATTGCAGTATCTCTCCAATCACAACTGATGAGTAACTAATTGTTCCTAGCTCTTCTTCACCAAATTAATTATTTGTGAGGTTATTGGACAAAATTGTATTTCCTGGGTGACATTACAAAACCTTCCGCTTTGTGTTAACTTGTTTAATTGAGGTATACATGTTTGCTCACTGAGGCTCAAAAGTTCAAACTTGTTAGGCTTCATGACAGTTGCATGAAAATATCTAATGAATCACATTTGTTGATTACTCTAACATATTCATGTGTGCCTCTTAAGAGCAATACACCCTCCTCTTATTTAATTCCATCACCAGGCACAAATAAAGTTGTTACTACAAGACCAAAAGTGACCCTATCAAGATAATATATTGTTTGAGAGACACTCAATAATCGCAGGAACGTGTCTCCTTTAAATAGCTCTTCATTTATTGGAAATAATTTTGACTAAGGTGATATTCATTATCCATATTCTAATCATGGAGTTATAAATGTAGGTGTTGCATTAGTTCTATCTTTGTACAAAGAGCATGGAGCAACCAACAGAACTCAAACGGTTCTCTTGCTCCGTAGGGCAGGAAAGCACTTCCGGCTAGGGTGCAAGTCCATTGTCCACTTTGTAGTCCTGTGCACTATTGTGTATTAGCAAGCTAAGAATATGTAATTGTTTACACTAATGATTTATGTGTCTGTTCCCCACACGAGGGTGTTTGTGTGTTATTTATCTTTCCTTTCTAAGACTACATATGTGCTACATTTTACAAACATCAAAGTTAAGGTTTTTACCCTTTGCATGCAGGACCACATTAGTGTTGTCATGCTGCTTGTGTTATCACCAACCGGGAACATATTATCCTGTATTTGTCCTGGTGAAACCCAGGAACCTGATAGGCCTTCGTAAGGGCTGAAAAATGTTGACACCTGATTAATAAATCCACATAAATGAGGGTCCTAGCTTCAAAAAGTCACATAAAAAAGTTCTGCAGTTTCATGCTAAGATAATTGACAATAAAGAAGATTGGAATAATTATGATGATGTAGACTTGGGGAGATTTCTGTTCTAAAAGCAACAGGATAAGCCACATTTGAACCATATCCTCCATTACTGACTTAGGTCCTCATTACCAATTTGGTGCACCACAGTCTGCCAAACTTGCAGTGGTGATTGTACCGCCACACTCCTGGTGGTCAGGGAGCCAGATTATGATCCTGGCCGTCAGACCACCAGAAGACCACTGCCTCTACCGGGATCAGGGAGACTGCTGCCTCCACAGGATTCAGGGATCCTGCTGGGTTGGTGGCAGTCGAAGTCGTGGTCAGCCACAGCAGTGGTGAGTTTGTCACTGCTGTGCTGATCACAACTTCACTATCTGCCAGTCTTTTCATGATGGGGTCTCCGCCATGATAGGGCTGGCAGAAAGCCAGTGTGGGGAATTGAGGGGGGGCCTGCACTGCCCACGACCATGTTGTAGGCAATGCCGAGGCCCCCCTGCCAGCACCCTTGGAATGCCCGCTGCCTGCTATTGCAGACAGTGCACATTCTGAGGGTGTTTGTGTCTGACAGCATTGGCCTAGGTTCCCTAAGGGAGCCGAGGCAAATTCCGCTTACTGTTTCCACAGGGCCGACTGCCAGAAACGTAATAATATGACATTTTCATCGGTCAGCCTGGTGGGGACATCATAATATGACGGGGGTGAGGCTTCCGGCTTGACAGTAGCCTTACCTTCGCCATATTGGCAGTCTCCATGCAATGCTGCCAAAATGGTAATGAGGCCCTTAATGTACGTCTTATGAAATAGAAGGTTTTGCATGTTAAAATATCAACCCAGGAAATATTGACCTACAGATATATTATGACAGTAATACCAAATAGAAAATTACCCTCAATGTAAGAGTAAGAATTGTTGATTTAAGCAAAATATTTAAGCACTACACTAACACTTACCAAAAATCATATATTTAACATAAACCAATAACATATTAAATATGAAAGAACATTGTTATAAATAATATTTAGTAACATAACAAAGGTTACAGAAAAAAATTAAACATAGATATACACATAAATAGAATTTGAAAATTCCTAAAATATATCTGCATTATGCACAAATATGATTACAGTTAATAAAACTTATAAAATATAGTAATGAAACATAAAAAATACAATTTATTTTACTTATTTGTACATACAGATAGATCTGAAATATCTAATTACCAATAAATATAATTAACTATTTGTAAAATAAAATAATAATATATTGTTTTTGTTAAATACAGTGTAATTAATTCATGTTGAGTATAATTTTTCATTTTAAAAGTTACCTATTAAAAATTATTTATTATTCAAAATAAAACAATGTTTTAAAAAGCAACAGCTTGCTAAAAATGAAAAGAGAACATTTCAGATTTCAAACCAAATAGCAAAACAAATATAACATGCTTAATTTCACAAAACTAGATTTATCAATGTTACTTTTTAAAATAAATAAATACAGTTTAAATCAATATTGACATTATACAATTTAAAATGTTCATAGTTTAATTTTCCAAATGTATTTTATTCAAGTAAAAATAATTGTAAACTATACATGAAGTATACAATTTGCTCAGTTTTTTATCTTATTTTTCTATTGTATCGTATTTAACTTATTTTGAAAATAAATACATTCATCTTAAAAGTGACAAATAAGAAAGTCGCATACTAATAAAAATAAATGAAAATTATGCATCAAAACAAATGTAATTATAAGCATTTTAAGAATCTCTCCACCCTTATCTCCTAAAAGCCAAACATCCCACTACCATAACACAGTAACATAAAAAATATACACATTAATAAAATGTAAAAAAAACACAATTTACTTAAATAAATTGCTTTAATAAACACTATAATCAAAAGCATTAACAACTAAAATAAAACAAAACACAACAAAATATAAATCAAACAATTTTATACAACAATATTTTATCTGACGATATTTATTCCAACTATTTTTTTATCCTTTGATCTCAAAAACACACCTCTTCATGGTGGTTCCTTGCTTGTACATCGTGACAGCCAGTAGTGCATTGGGATGGGATTACATCCCAAAATGTGCAGCGGGCATAATTTCACCACAGGACACTTCAAAAGCTGATTCTGCCTCCCGCAGCGCAGTTCTCTTCACAGTAGTTCCCTGCTTGTTAATTGTGACAGCCAGGAGTTCATTGGGGTGGGACTGCATCTCCCAATGTACAGCGGGCATAATTTTATCACAGAACACTTCAAAAGCTGCTTCAGCCTCCCGCAGCATGGGACACTCACAGGACATTTGCTGGGTTCACGCCGGCATATGCCGTGAGAAGACTGGGCCAAACCCAGCTCATCTTCACTTGTCATTACCAGGAGGAGACTGAGCTGGGCCCTGTCTTTTTCATTCTTGGCCGGGATTCCTTGAGTATAACATTGGGCAGTTGTAAGTACTTTCTGGCCAAATCTCTTCTCTACTGTAGAAAATTGTTTTGCTTGCCCACAGAATGAGATTTTAGGGGGTTAGTATGGGGAAACAGAAGGAATCCAAAGTGAATATAACAGACGTTAAGAAGATTAAAAACCTGACATCAAACAGTAACTCCTCTTAGATCTGGAAATAGCGTAGGTAAGAATCGTACCCTTGATGATGTTGATCATCTAATTAAGGAAGTTGAGTCAATACTGAATATTGAATCAGATAGTGATGGTTTCCCAAACACAAATATTCCAGCTATGTTCAAGATAAAAGGGCAGCAAACCAGAACCAAAAACAAAACACTGAAGCTACATTATGCGCTCTCTTCTCCATCTCCAGTGCAGAAATTACCACTATCGCCCAAAATCAAAATTCTTCCTAATGTCCCTTGCTCTGATCCATTCTTAGCATTAGTAAATGATGGAAATTCAAGTCTTCTGACCAATCTATCTAACAAAGATAATTTAGTGTGCAAGGCACACACAGTGAGTGAGGGCATCTGTTAGACTGAGGTTATGGGGGAGACAAATTTATCAGGTATTCACCGCAAGTTAGATGAGGTGAAGCAATTACTCCTTGGGTTCATAGACCAACTCCTGAATAGCAATAGGCCAAATACAAGTTGCTGCTGTACCTGCCACATCAACTCTGAATCTAGGAATAATGGAGGCATTAAACCTGAGTTTAACAGCAGTTTTCAAAATACTTTACTATTGGCACCATTGATTCCGGCCAACCATGTGCATCCTTACGATCTATCAAGGAGACATTCATGTGAACTTAATACAACCTGTACGGATACTGAGACCTTGCAAGATAAGAAGTCTCAGCCAGATGATTTGTACCTGATAAAGGCCTGTGAGAGATGCTCTAAGCCTTCTCCAATATATCTATTTGAGCATTGTTTGGGATCAAATCTGTACCCTTGTACCATCAGACCCCCTAAAGATGTAAATCAACATCGCTCCAAATCAGCACATTCTAAGTTCAGTACAAGACACAGACTTGTTAATTAAAGTAAATCACTTTTGTGAAATAAATTTACGAGTCTCTTCTGGTAAGAGGCTGAATATCTATAAGAATACAAGGATTCGGAGTAGGCTTCAAGATAGTGTTTTATTTCACTGTACTCCCCAAAGAGTGTCGATGACTCTCTCTGGCCAAGAGCAATTGACCTCTCCCCCACCTTCGATGTCTTTATTGCAAGACCCACTTTATCACACTATACATGCGTCATCATTTCCAAACACGTTCAAGCAAATGTTTCCTGTAACATCGTTGAACCACAAGAACAGGATGTTCAAGCACAGAAATAAAATTTCTGAGAACATGAGGAGGTAAGGCCATCTGCAAATTTTCAAAAGCAATTCTAAGAAACCAGCACATTTTTAAGAAACGAAAATGAGCAGGGCTGCTGAAAGCATACAATTTTGCTCGTAGCATATAAAAAAAATGGAGCTAAAGGTTAGACAACATGGAGCTCTCATGCTAAGTTAAGAAATCCATTTTCTATACTGGTTTAGATCTGGAAGGGGCTGTTTATCGATCATGAGATCTAACATAGTTTGTGCTATTCAACAAAGTGTGGATTTCTCACCATGGATTGTATTAGAGTAGAGCTTAGTAATGAGTCTTTGGCCAATAATTTGATTAATTTTTAGTTATGTACTTGTTACTTGCCAAATTCAGCCAATACTGGTATACAAATAAAAAGATAGTTTCAATTATATCCACCTCCTGCTAAAGCCTGTAATTCCCAGTCCAATCCAAGTAAATCTTAGTATACCGCTGAAACTGATAACTCAATTAAGCAATCCTCTGACCCCATGGAGTAAAAACTGATGAACTTGCTGCTGGAAAGTATGTTAGCACCATACATCCTTTTACCCCTCTGGTGCCTGTGACAAGGTGGTTACGTCTTTGGCCACAGCGCTCGGGTGCTGAGGGCGTAACCAACTCGTCCTTCATCTGTCCCACAAGAGGAGCTCTAGTGCTCCCCCTGTGGGTCTCCCAGCACCCTCCCATGGGCAGGGATGGAAGGGGAATTGCTTCCCCTTCCATCCCGAATCCCCCCAGTGATGCCTGATGATGTCAGCGTGCAATCGCGTGCTGATCTCATCAGAGACCGCCCCCAACGCTCGACGCTCAGCTTCCAGCACGATCGGAACCATTTCTCTTCCGATCGGGGGTGGGGACTGGCAGAGAGGCATCAAAGGAAAGGAAACACCTTTTCTTTTCTTTTATGTCTGTCTGAGCATTTCTGCAGCCCGATTAGATAACGATTGGGCTGCAGAAATGCCCACTGGACACCAGGAATTTCTGTTCACAAAAAGTAAACAATAAAGGGGAGTGACCCCTTAGGCAAGGGTCACTCCCCTGGGGGGCATTTTTACATTAGGCCTTTTCTGCCCCTATTTTAATTAGGCCGATCTTCCCCTGGGGGGGAGGGGGGGGGCAGAAGCCACTAGACACCAGGGATAAAAAATTTTTTTTAATTTTTTACGTGGGGAGCGACCCCTTAGGCAAGGGTCGCTCCCGGGGGTGGCACATTTATTTTAGGCCATTTCTGCCCCCTTTGGGGATAGATCGGCTTATTTTAATTAGGACGATCTGCCCTCAAGGGGGGCAGAAACCACTAGACACCAGGCATTTTTTATTTTATTTATGTTTTGCAGATGTGGAGTGACCCCTTAGGCAAGGGTTGCTCCCCTGGGGGACAAATTTATTATAGGCCATTTTTGCCCCCCTTGGGGACGGATCAGCCTATTTTTATTAGGCCGATCTGCCTTTGGGGGGGCAGAAACCACTTAGGTACCAGGGATTGGTGTATGAGTGTTTGTGTTTTGTTTGGGTGGGGCAGCCCCTTAGGCAACGCTCGCTCCCCATGGGGGCACATTATTGTTGGCCATTTCTGCCCCCCTTGGGGGCAGATCGGCCTTAATTGTAAGGCCCATCTGCCCCCAACAGGGACAGAAAGCCCACCAGACACCAGGGAAGATTTTTTTTTTTTAAAAGAGGGTGGCGTATGGCCATACCCCCACCCCAAATAAATAGGGATTAAGTTGTTCTACACACTGGTGGGCAGATGGGGCAATTACCCTTGATTCACTCCCGGGGGAGTGGACAGAAAGCCTACCAGATGCCAGGGAATTAAAAGAAAAATAGTGGGGTGGTGGTTACCAACCAGTATGGACATGGTTATGCCCCCACCCCAACTGAAGGGGGTAACAGCTCTCCCCCACACACTAAAAGATCTTATCCCAATGGCAAGCAAGAGGACATTTGATCATTTGGGGTTTTAGTTTTACATTTGGGCCATGAGAACTTGTCTAACTCTCAAAATCGTCCCACTTGGAATGGTGAGGGCTGCACTTTTTGGACTTTGGGACGCTGCCATGTAGAAAAATCTATGAGACCGAGACACATCTGAAAACTAAACATCTGGGTGAGTCCATGATGATGTGCTTCACATGAACCCCGCACCATTTTCTTACTCACAATGCCCTGCAAACCTCCAAATTTGCTTGAAATCACACATTTTTCCCCAATTTTTGTGATGGAACCTTCCGGAATCTGGAGGAATCCACAAAATTCCTACCACCCAGCATTGCCGCATCTATACCAATAGAAATTCTGTCCCACTTGTTAGCCTAAAAACGTTCTTAGCAAGCTGCCCTTTTGGACCCGCTTTGGTTCCCCCTCAATTTCAACATTTTTTGGCTCTTCCCTGTCACAGGCACTTGACCCACCTACACAAGTGAGGTATCATTTTTATCGGGAGACTGAGGGGAATGTTGGGTGGTAGGAAATTTGTGTTGATGGGGTGATCTCACACAGAAATGTGGGAAAAATGTGATTTATTTAGCTAAATTTGAGGTTTGCTGAGGATTCTGGGTAAGAAAACACTGGTGGATCCATGCAAGTCACACCTCCCTTGACTCCCTCGGGTGTTTAGTTTTCAGAAATGTCTGGGTTTGGTAGGTTTCCAAAGATGGCTGCTGAGCCCGGCGCCAAAAACGCAGGTGCCCCCACAAAAACAGGTAGTTTTGTATTTGATAATTTTGATGTGTCCACGTAGAGTTTTGTGGCATTTGCTTTTGCGGGCACTAGGCCTGCCCACACAAGTGAGTTACTATTTTTATCAGGAGACCTGGAGAAATGCTGGGTGGCTCCCCTCAGATTCTAGAACTTTGCAGCACCAAAATGTGAGGAAAATTGTTTTTTTGCCAAATGTTGAGGTTTGCAAAGGATTCTGGGTAACAGAACCTGGTGAAAGTGCCACAAGGTACCCCATTCTGGATTCCCCTATGCGTCTAGTTTCCAGAAATGTCCTAGGTTTTTCCGGGTGCCGGATGAGCTAGAGGCCATAATCCATAGCTAGGCACTTTGCAAAAATCAGGTCAGTTTTCTTTGGAAAAATGTGATGTGTCCATGTTGTGTTTTGGGGCATTTCCTGTTGCGGGCACTAGGCCTACACACACAAGTGAGGTACCATTTTTAGCGGGAGACTTTGGAGATTGCTGGGTGGAAGGTCCAAAACTTTCTATCACCGAAATGTGAGGAAAAAGATTTTTTTGGGGCCAAATTTTGGGGTTTTCAAAGGATTCTGGGCAACAGAACCTGGCGAGAGTCCCGCAAGTCACCCCATCCTGGATTCCTCTAGATGTCTAGTTTTGAAAAATGAACAGGTTTGGTAGGATTCCCTAGGTGCAGCTCAGCTAGAGGCCAAAATCCACAGCTAGGCACTTTCAAAAAAACACTTCAGGTTTCAATGTAAAAATGTGATGTGTCCATGTTGCATTTCCTGTCTCGGGCACCAGTGAGGTAACATTTTTATCGGGAGACTTGGGGGAACACAGAACAGCAGAATAAGTGTTATTGACCCTTGTCTTTCTCTACATTTTTCCTTCCAAATGTGAGACAGTGTGTAAAAAAAGATGTCTATTTGAGTAATGCCCTGTAATTCACATGCTAGTATGGGGACTGTGGAATTCAGAGATGTGCAAATAACCACTGTTTCTCAACACCTTATCTAGTGGCTATTTTGGAAATACAAAGGTTTCATTGATACCTACCTTTCACTCTTTATATTTCACCAAATGAATTGCTGTATACCTGGTATACAATGCAAACCCATTGCGAGGTGCAGCTCCTTTATTGGCTCTGGGTACCAATGGTTCTTGACGAACCTACAAGCCCCACATATCCCCGCAACCAGAAGAGTCCAGCAGACGTAACGGTATATTGCTTTCAAAAATCTGCCATAGCTGGAAAAAGATATAGAAGAAAACGTGGACAGAAATGGCTCTTTTTTTTACCTCAATTTCAATATTTTTTTATTTTAGCTGTTACTTTCTGGAGGAAAACCCTGAAGGATCTACACAAATTCCCACTAGCTGAATTCAGAATTTTGTCTACTTTTCAGAAATATTTAGCTGTCTGGGATCCAGCATTGGTTTCCTACCCATTTCTGGCACTAACTGGATGGAGGCTGAAAACACAAAAAATAGTAAAAATGGGATATGTCACAGTAACGTCCCAAACCTGCGTTACAAAAATGTGATTTTCTGATTCCTGAAAGCTGGAAAGATGGTGATTTTAGCACTGCAAACCCTTTGTTGATGCCATTTTCAGGGGGGAAAAAACACAAGCTTTCATCTGCAGCCCTTTTTCCCATTTAAAAAAAAACAACATTTTCACTGTACTTTGGCTAATTGTTTGGCTTTTCCAGGGGAACCCACAAACTCTAGGTACCTCTGGAATCCCTAGGATGTTGGACATAAAGGATGCAAATGTGGCTTGGGTAGCTTATGTGGATAAAAGGTTATGAAGGCCTAAGTGCAAACTGCCCCAAATAGCCAAAAAAGGCCTGGCACCTGAATGGGAATAGGCCTGGCAGCGAAAGGGTTAAAGTCCTCCTGCATGGAATATTCTGGCTGGAAAAGAAGAAGATCCTGGCTACTTTACTGATGACCCTAAATGTCTCAAAAGGGGGTTTCTCCTTTATATCCTGGAATTTGGCAGGAATCAAGTTCAAGTTGAATGATTGTGACTGGACTTCTTTTGTTGGGGTATATGACGTGTGCCTTTTACAGGAAACCTGGGCAACGGGAATATGTACATTGATGGATTTGTGACCTATTGGTTTGATGGAATACCAGCCGTTAAATTTGGACAGGAGATTTGGTGGGAGTGATGATAAGAGTAAAATGTGCTTTAGCATGTTCTCATGAATCACTGCATTTGGACTCTGCTGATTTAATGGGCCTGCAAATTTGTACATTCCACAAGAGATGCCATGGTACTTGTGGCAGGAGATTTCAACATTTTGTTTGAACCTTCCCCATATTTTCATTTAGTAACTGAGCTGGAGGATAAGCAGTAGGGTATCCCAACTTTGCTCGGTCCACTACAATGTTACTTTTCAAATGCTGCCATACAGGTTGCTACTATAGTAGTCGGCCAGAATCTGAGAGCTTGTAATGGTTGAACTTGCTCTGATCCAGCTAGAGCTGCAACTTTTAACAGAGGTTGTCAATTTAGTGCAATTGATTACGGGCCTTATTACGAGTCTGGTGGTACAAGGACATCCAGAATCGCTGTGACAGTTAGACCGCTGCACTCCAGGGGTACGACTGCCAGATTACAACCCTGGCGGTCCGACCGCCAAGGGACCAGTCTCCACCGGGAACAAGGTTCCAAATGGGCTGACGGCGGTCGGACACATGGTCTGCCACAGCCGCACTATACTCAGTGTCACCATGCTGATCACAACTCCTATTTCCCCCAGCATTTCCATGGGGACCCCGCCATGGAAATCCTGGTGGAAACACAGTGCAGGTGGCCACAGGGCAGCCCCTGCACTGCCCATGGCATGGGCAGTGCAGGGGCCTCCCGGCCTAGCACCCTCAGATTGCGCACTGTCTGCTTTGCAGAAACTGCACATTCCAAGATTGCTGCAGTGGTACGGTATTGCACTTGGCTTCCTAAAGGGAGTTGAGACCAATATCATAGCAGTGTTCCCACCGGTCTGACTAGCGTAACGTCAAAATATTATGTTCCTGACGGTTAGTCTGGTGGGAACATCGTAATACGACCGGGAGAGAGGTAGCCAGTATGACAGTTGCCTCCTCTCGGCGAGTTTGGGGGTCAGAGTTTTTTTAAATGGCCCCCAACTTTATGATATGAAGGTTGTACAATGAACCAAAAGCAACCATAATCCTTTGGCTACCATTCTACTTGGGAACGACTTCAAGAGAACATTAACTACACTATCAAATTAGCTTCCAGACCCCATAGTAGCTAACAATTTTAGAAACATTTCATGGCCTACTTTATTAGCAAACTAGAAATTGCATGCAGAGATTTATAAATGGTTTTTACATCATTTCTCTCACTATGAGAGCATTTCCGAAGCTGATGTTCAGATATTAGAAATATACTGGAATTGTTTTAGTTCACTACAGGGTGTTTATTATAGAGCTTGCTATCATAAACACAAAAGCCCTTCTAAGGACCCTAGGTGGTTCACTTTAGAATGTGAATTAGTGAAGCAAGCATTAAAAAGAGCTGTCTGGGGATGCAGTCACCTAGACATAAAAGCAGTGAGATCTAGATACAGGGCAGTGTTAAATGATCTCAAGTAGAAGTGGAAGGATAGCAATTGGCAGAGCATGCTGCCAAGGATAATAGTTCCTTCTGGCATATAGTTACCTTTGGGAATATGGAGAATGTAAAATCAAGACTCCATCACATCTAGCTAGAAAAATAAAAAGTATGTTTTTGTTTTACTTGCATGCACAGGATTTCTGTAATACAACCTGCCTGGATAAAGAGAGCTCTGGAGAGGGCGTACTGAATGTGGATGAAGACCAAAGTGCTAGGGTCTTTTTTAGCTTAGTTGACAACCTTTCATCTGTTAATAGACTAAAAGCATCAAAGGCTTCTTGACCTGATCACATTCCAGGTGGCTTATATATATAAGTCCGACCCACAACTATGGCCTGCATAAGTAAATGTGCGTTCTAATGGAATTGCAGCTGAGGGGTAGATTCCAGAAACTTGGAGGGAAAATAATTCCTGTCTATAAAAAGGATTTTGCGGCTGCTCGGCTAACCATAGGCCCATTAGCTTAATAGATAACTAATGAAAATATTTTGCTAGGCAAGTACTTGACAAACTGCAATCCTGCATTGATGGCAAGCAGATCCTCCTGTCTCTCCGTCTCCCCTCCAGGCAGGAGTTCATTCCAGAATCAGTACTATTAATCAAGTTTTTAAATTTTCCATTCTCAATAGAAAAGTTGGTTTGTTAAAGAGTAAAAAATTATGATCTTCTAGCCACATTTGATCTTGTACCTCGGGACAAGCGTTGGTAAGTTCTAGAAAAAATGGGTACCCCTGGTGGTTTAATTGCTCTCATTAGAAGACTACACAAAATTAATTATGCACAAGTTAGGTGGGGGGATAAAAGGGATTAACAGAAAGCATCCCAGTTTTACACGTGGTTCACCAGGGGTTCTTTCTCACACCTATCATGTTCACTGTGTATTCTAACAACGTAGAAGAAGAATTGATGGAGTGCGAAAATGACTCTCCAACATTAAATGGTATGCGAATCCCAATATTATTATTTGCGGATGATTTGCTGTTAATTTCAAAAACTCCTATGCGCCTACAATTTTTTTTGATAGAATTGGTGTTCTGTAGGGAGAGGAGCATAGAGCTAAATGTGACCAAAACTAAGCACATGGTCTTCAGCAAGAATGCCAAGGAAAATAGGTGCATTGGGGTTGGTACAGATATGCTTGATAGGGTGTGCAGTTTTGATCATGAGGAGCTGACCTTGTCAGATAAACTTCAATGGGGGCCTCAAATGACCAAAGGCTCCCTATTAATCCCTCATGGATCTAAACCTATTTTACGTTCCCATAGGAGACATTATCCGCACTCCATTTCACATGCCTTAAAGGCATATAGTACCAAGGCTCATAGTGCTGCCCTTTATGGAGCAGAAATGTGGGGCTTTGCTAATGTAAACAAGTTGACTATAGCAGAGAACAATTTTATAAGCGTATAGGTTGCAGTACCTGTCAGTACCCCAATTATGCAAATATACTATGACTTTGGTATCAAATGTGTATCTGATTTGGCCCAAATGAAGCCCTTACTTTTATGGATTTGTATCTGGGTGACTCCTGAACTCTCTGATTAAAGGGACTCTCTAAGAGATCTTTTCAAGATGGACCCAGCCTTAAACATACATTGGTTGAGATTTATCTTTGGTTGGTGCAAGAAGCTTAGTTTGATTAAATTTTGGACAGCACCTGAACAAATTTGTAATGTAGATTAATCTCAATCTACTGGTCGTATGTGTATGAACAACTGGCAACGTAAGGTAATCTGGGTCACTCGACTGAGCAGTTTTTGGATTTCAAGCTAGCACCAGCGTTCAAACCCTTCTTAGAGAGTATTTTTCCACTTCTGGCAAAAAGTTTATATTTAAGATTTAGATGAGGGTGTCTCCCTCTTAGAACATGTAGGAGGAACTAGAGAAATGAACAGTCTGCAGACTGCCCTGTTTGTGGTATGTTTCCGGAGATAGTAGATCATGTTTTGTTTCCTTGTGCTGGGTATTGCGGTGGTTGCGTCTACTCTGTTTAAGCTTAGGGGTTACTCATTACCTTGTGGTCAAACAAATTCTGAGGGCAGATACTTCAGGCTCATTTGTATTTTCAGTGTCTTGCTATCTGCTCATTGTTTGGCACAAGCGTGAGAAGTCTTTAAAACCCAGTGCAGCTCCACCGTGATGCTACAGTTCATCATCTACCTCCTGCTGTTACTTGCTATATGTTTTAGGATTTTGGCTCTTCAATTCATTGCTCCTATATTTTAGAAAAATCTAAATAAATATGTCTGGGATGGAGTTATGATTTTTGTTGATTGCCCTACTGGGTTATGTACCCATATGATTGCACTATGTCTAGTGATTATTGTTAGCTTCAGCAAGACCCTGTAATGACCCATTAAGCTGCTATTTTGGAGTTAGTCATAATTGTAATGAATATATTGTGAGAACTGTTTTGGTATTCACTGGGGCATTTAGTAGGGGAAATTTCTCGGCGGTAGAGATACTATCTAATTATTTACAACAAGTCTTATTTTAGAAGGTTATTATATTATTCGAGTTTTTTAACACTAGGCGCAATGTTTTACATAGTGTGGTTTATTATGAGGTTCATATATTAATTTTATTCTTAACGTTTAATTGCCTCTACCGTTTTAATTTGTCATTACACAAATCTGTGATGTCTTAAGGTTTTTATATTGATCATGTATGTCTTAACAATTGTTTTTTTATTGCTTGTTTTCTTTGATGATTAAACCCTTTGCTGCTTTAAGGAACAGGCAGACTGTGACCAGAAAACTGAAGTTTTCAACACAGTTTTGGCATTTTACTGGGACATACCCCTTTTTTACTATTTATTGTGCTACCAGTCTTTTTCCAGTTAATGACAAAAATGTGTGTGAAACAAATGGTGGATCCTGGCCAGCTAAATATTTCTGAAATTCTGAATTCAGCAAGGGGTCGTTTGTGTAGATCCTTTAAGGTTCTCCTATAGAAAGTAACAGTTGAAATAAAAATAAAAAATTTAATTGGGTTGAAAAAAACAGCCATTTCTGTCCACATTTTCTTCAGTAACGTTTTCCAGCTATGGTAAATCTTTGAAAGCAATATACTATTACGTGTGCTTGCTTCTTCTAGTTGTGGGGATATATGGTACATGTAGGTTCATCAAAAACCAAAGGTACCCAGAACCAATAAATGAGGTGCACCTTGAAATGGGTTTTCATTGTATACCTGTTATGCAGCAATTCTTTTGGTATAATTTTAAGAGTGAAAAATGGTATCAGAAAAACCTATGCATTTCCGAAATGGTACAAGATATGAAGTTAAGAAGCAATGGTTATATGCACACCTCTGAATTTTGAGGTACCCATACTAGCATGTGAATTACAGGGCACCTCTCAAAATGATGTCTTTCTTACACAGTGCCTTAAATTTGGAGGGCACAAATGTAGAGTAAGACAATTGGCAATAACACTTGTTCTTTTATTCTGTATTTCCCCATGTCTCCTGAC
Organism: Pleurodeles waltl; assembly: GCF_031143425.1. Taxonomy (NCBI): domain Eukaryota; kingdom Metazoa; phylum Chordata; class Amphibia; order Caudata; family Salamandridae; genus Pleurodeles; species Pleurodeles waltl. The sequence continues at coordinate 1,006,422,265 of NC_090444.1, forward strand.
AAATAGTACTTGTGTGGCTAGGCCTAGTGCCCATAACAGGAAACGTCCCAAAATGCAATGTGGACACATCACATTTTTACATTGAAAACTGAGGCGTTTTTTGCAAGGTGCCTAACTGTGGATTTTGGGCTCTAGTTCGGCCTGCACTTACGGAACCCTATCAAACCCAGACATTTTTCAAAACTGGACACCCAGGGAAATACAGGATGGGGTTCTGCCACCCAGAATCCTTTACAAACCTCAAAATTTGGCTAAAAACACATTTTCCTCACAGTGTTTGTGATGGAAGTTCTGGAATCTGAGGGGAGCCACAAACCTCCTTCCACCCAGCATTCCCCCAGGTCCCCCAATAAAAATAGTACCTCACTTGTGTGGGTAGGCCAAGTGCCCGCAACAAGGAAAATTCCAAAATGTATTGTGGAAATAATGATAATTAAGATGAGTGTACTAATTACTGCTGGGATTGTGTGCCATTTAGGAAACCTATGAAACCCAGACATTTCTGAAAAGTAGACATCAAGGAGAGTCCAGGGAGGTATTTTTTGTGTGGATTCCTTAAGGTTTTTTTCCCCAGAATGACCTGCAAATGTAAAACATTGAATAAAAGAAGCATTTTTCCTTGCATTTCTGACACGTAAGCTACAGGAATATTGAGGGATCCACAAACTGTTTACCACACAGCGTTCCCCAACTTGTCCCGATAAAAATGCTAGCCCACCTATGTGCCTGGGCTTGGTGCCTGTAAGTAGAATGGATCAGCCAACGATCAATAGTAGACCTTACATGAAAGCTACTATTGACACTGGAGTGATACATTCCTGATGCAGGCATTAGGCCCAGGCACACAAGTGGAGTAGCATTTTTATCTCTGGGAGGTAGGAATTTCGAGGATTTCTGCACATTCCTGTAGTGCATGACAGAAAGGCAAGGTAAAATAGAGGTTTTATTCAACGTTTCACTTTTGCTGGGTATTCTGGGTAAGAAAACATTGGGTAATCCACACAAGCCACATGTGTCTAGTTTTCAGAAATGTCTAGGTTTGGTAGGTTTCCCTATATGGCCGCAGCCCTCAGGACCAAAAACTCAGGTGCCTACCTTACAAAACCAGGATGTTTTGTGATAAATCATTTTGATGTCTCCACAATATGATTTGGGCCCTTCCCTGTCGCAGCCACTTGCCCACCCACACAAGTGAGGTAAAGTTTTTTTCAGGAGACTTAGGGGAATGCTGGGTGGTATGAAATTTGTGGCTGCCTGCATATTCCAGGACTTTTCCTTACAGAACTACAAGGAGAATGTGTTTTTCACGCAAAGATTGTGATCTGCAGGGGATTCTGGGTGAAGAAAAACAGGTGAGAGCCACACAAGTCCTGTTCCCTTGGACTCCTCTGGTTCTAGTATGTTAAAGTTAATGCACCACTCACACTAGTTGGTTTTAGCACTTGCAGAAATTCTGGTTTCAAAGAATAAATACTTATCAAAGTATCTGAATATTGAATCCAAGCCTTCTGAAGGTAAGCCACTTCACAGCACCAACAGCTTTATGGTCCATTCACATGCCATTCACGAACACCACTCACTTTCATACCGCCGGCCACAGGCCCAATGAAACCAATCATTGCACTCACATCAACTTACCGCCGCCAGACAAGGGCCCATCACATTCATACGCCCTAGGACGGAGTACATTTGACTACGTTTTAAAACCTGTCAAGTAACCACCTCCTTCTTCTTGAACATTACTGAAGGCATGCATAAGGCACCTTTACCAATGGCTCCATTACAGCCACACGAGGTTCAGGAAGACATATCTTTCATGTGCCTTTAGCACACTCATTGAGCTAAATCCAGCTCCTTTCAGTTTGTGGATGCAAGCTGGGTGTGTCCGAAGATGCCCTGCGAGGCCTATTCATTGAATTGAGTGAGAATATCTACCTTTGAAACTAGACAAACATGCTGGGAAATTTTCACAAAGTTCCCTAAAGATAATGTGGTAAACTATGAAGAAGGGTAGTGTTTGGCACACAGGGTAGTCTGTGAAAATTTAGTGCATGTCCCAGCCACTGTTATGCGCAATGCTGTGCCTGTAATACACTTATGATACAGCAAGTTGAACATCTACTAACTTCTGACGAAGGATGAACATGGCAAGCAGGTCACACACTGACTCATGTGTCATTGCCATTCAGTGCGAGCGCTGCACCAATGGGTTTGAATCCATAGGTGTAGATGATGTGCATCTGTACTAGCTTTACTATCTGCCTTCTACCTATGCAATATCCCTGGGTAAGAACACCTACCATAAGCTTTTCTTACCTATTCATGTCTCTATCCTCACCAGAGTCCTGACAATCCTGCATAATTGCCAAGTGAACCTATACTAATGCCTTCCATCCGTAGCTACTTGAAGGTCAAGAAAACATGTCTTTCATGCACCATCAGCTCACTTAGGGCCAGATTTAAGAAAAATGACACACAACTGCGCTAGCACAGTTGTGCTTTAAAAAACCTAACGCCGGCTAACATTTCTTTGCGCCATTCGTGCATCCTATTTAGAAAACGATGTGCCATGGAGTAAAGGAAAGGTAAATGTAAAAGAAATTATGCTAATTCAAATATTTTGATTCTAGACTACTCTAGGGACAAAATATAAATATGCAGTTGACTTGGCTCTGCTTTTGCATATAAAAAAATAGTGCAAAGGTGGCGCTAACATTTCTTAAATCTGGGCCGTACTGTGCTAAATCTAACTCTTTCCAGTTTGTGGGCCAAGTTGGGGGTGTCCAAGTATGCCATATGAGGCCTATTCCTCGAACTCAGTGAGCATATCTACCATTGAAACTAAAGCAGACATGATGGTGAATACTATCTAGGTCTCTTAAGTAAAAAGCCAAACAAGTATCCGGTGGGACTCATTCACCAACACTTCTACTTTTGATTTGCAAATGAAGCTATAAATTGAGTTTGCACACTTTCAAACAAGTAGAAATGATTTTTAATATGTCTCACAGGACATTTGTTTGACTAATTACACTTAGTGTGGTTCTCATGGGCAATCAGGGTGGTCCTTGTGTAGCATGCATAGGTTGTCCAACAAGCACTTCAATATCCAGTCACACCTTTAACATTTTGCTACACAGGGTACTCCATGACAACGTAGCATATGTTCTGTCCACTTGTCCGTATGTACAGTGTGGGGACTATAATGCATGTTAATTGTCAAACAGAACACCTACCATGTTCTGACGGCAGATAAAGGTGTCAAGCAGGCCATAAGGAAGTCTGTGATTTCCTGAAGTAGATGAACTAAAACTCTGTGGCTGACGTAGCAGTGGCCAATGGACGTTCAGTATCCATGCAGTCATTCAAAGGTTTACCCAACAGCAGGTTCACCTTACTCGATTTACCCAAAGTTTGCTTTAGAATGATATAATGTAAAGTAGGGAAACAGTGGCCTGGCTGAGATGGGCACTGCGGACAGTAAGAACAACTCTCCTGCTGCTTGCCATACTTTGAGCACATTTTACCACAACAATATGGTTGATCCTCTTTCAGTGTTTTAGGAATGCGATCAGTAAAGGTTCGCTCCTGCAGCTTTGCCACATACTCCAGAACATATGAAGTGGAGGCTGCTGCTTCTACGGCAGCAGTGAGGCATTCAAACACAGACAACTGGAAATCAAAGAAAGACATGAGTCTTCCTGTGATTGTCTGACAATAAACAACATACGCATTTTATGTTGCCAATTGATGAGGTGGGTAAATGGTTTCTTTTATCAAGTGTGAGTTTTATGACTCACATTGTATGGTTATTCTTGTCCACTCTGCACATGTACTTATTGTAATCAAGTATACAGGTGGGCTTGTGGACTTCGGCCATCTGACCCCAAACCGTGATGGGGGAAGTGCTCTTGTTTTGAATTGTAGTGAGAACGTATACAACACCCCTATCCAAGAACTTGACTGCGAGCAGTTCTTTGGAACAAAGTGCAGTACTCTGGGATTTCTACAGCTGTGAATCCTTTGCGGTGACAACGAACTGCACTGCTGGCCACAGTGTCAGCTTTGAAGAGCCCACTGGACAGCTCTATTCCTGTATAGAAATTGATCTCATAGAGGGTATAACCATTGTGAAGGAATGGCTGAAAAAGCTCTCATACAATATTCCCTGTGACTCCTAATGTGGGAGGGCAACCTACAGGGTTTAGCATGGGGTCCTTCCCTGTATACACTCTCAAGCTGTACACACAGCCAGTAGAGCTCTCACACAGCATATACAGCTTGCTGCCATAGTGAACTCTTTTGCTCACAATGTACTGCCTGTACAGCAGCCACCCTTTGCAGGATCCAGGACTCATTGACTGCTATATTCTTTCAAGGAGTTTAGATCTCTGGAAACCTGGCAGACAAATATTCCACGATAGGCCGAATTTTCAACAACATGTCATGGTTTGGATGGGCCCAGGGCAATGGAGCTGAATTGTCATTGAAAGGCAGCATGTGCTGCAATAGCAAGAAACGATCTCTGCTCATATACGGTGAAAAGATAGGGGTTACCCAATCCGTGTCTGTTGACCAGTATGACTGCAGGGTAGGTTTCTCGACTAACCCCATTTTGAGCGTAAAGCCCAAAAATATCTTCAACTCCTCCAGTGAAGTGGGAGTCCACTGGTATGCCCTAGATCAGGACCCTAGAGAGCCTCCATGCTCCCTAAAAAATTGTTCTGCACTCACATTTGTTTGCTGCGCAATTTTCTGAATGCGCAATTTTCTGAAGGAAGTCAGCATCTAAAAAGAGATGGACGTAGTCAATTGCAAAAAGTTGGCTGTATCGACTTTGCATCCAGCGTCACCAGTAAAAGGTGGAATTTGGGGCTGAACTAAGTTGGGGGTTTGCCAAGAGATCACTCTGTCTGTGCTTGCCGCCACACGCACCTGCTCTCAGGGAGCTGTCTCTTTCACACTCTCCCTCTCTTTATATATATATATATATATATATATATATATATATATATATATATATATATATATATTCCAAACAAACCACATTATGTGACCATGCACACCACCACCAATGTGACCGTGACAGCGGTGATCCAACCACCATGTCTCAGCAGGTGGACATGTGGACTATAAAAGGAGACACTCACCTGCAGGCCGCCTCACACATCTGGTGCCTCTTATGATCTTTGATGGAGCACAAAATCCATGCCGCCTTAGGTGCAACCAACTGTAATTATACACACCGACCTGTGTCATTAACAACAGATCGTTGCGTCGTCATCCAAATCATATGGGGGTCATGCTACTGCACCAAGTACAGTTGTCATTGTGTCTCATGTCGGACTCAAACACAAAGGACACAATCAAAGTCACAAAACCCACCATTTGGGCAGGTCACTCACATTTTACCACAACACGGCGCAAAAAACACATCTGTTCAACTCACAGGGACAGTGAAGTGTACACAACATTGTATCACACAACACCAACAACTCCCCAACATCACAGCTACAAATACAACTCACACACTCACATTGCACACATACCATGGACTGTCATCACATTCAACACAGATATGTATGGATCTGTCATGGAGCACAAACACCACAATAGATAGAGAGGCACATATACAAAGTTCACTATGCAAACAATACCTGCACAATTGGGATGGGGCATCTGGAACACTCAGAGAAGGAGGCTGCCCTGGAACACATATCACTTTGTACATGCCCCTTAAACAACATTTGCACAGGAACTGGCCCTACATAAATCTCAGGGACAATCAATACTAGACCCAAATGACATGCCAATCTGCACAATCTGGAAGTGCAATTCAACAAAGCATATGCAACTCCAACTACATGGGGCATACCTCTACATGAAGTAGCTACAAGCTACACACAGCTAAATGGACACATGCACAGTCAAATGCAAACAGAAGTAGCACAACTGAACCCAAGTCATGTCTGCATAAACAAAACTAAAGCTGCCACACTTCAGATTATTCCATATTCCACATCAGGGAGACAGGTCTTACACCATACATGTTCACTCTGGACAACACAAGATGAAATACTTATCATACCAAACAGTATACACTGCCATGAAAACCACCATTGCATATACACACACATATCCTTAAAGTCAACATATACCCTTATCTTGGGGTACACCAGCACTGCCCACAAAGTCAGATACTGCAAACAACAGAAAATGGATCAGCAAGCAGGCTGAAACACACAAAACTGTAGGCACACAATAAAGGTCACCCAGGAACAACATAAAGGTAGAAAAAGAATTGCAGGACAAATGTATACAGAAAAAACAGTTTGGGTTTATTAACTGCACAATTTGTTACATCCAAGGCCATTGGCCAGTCCAATTGTCCCAGCAAGGGCACATCATTGTGCTGTCACTTGACTCTTAACTGCCAGGGAACCTCCACAGGAAGGGGCATCAAGTGGGCAGGTAGGCACCTCAAGGATCATCTTTGGGATCGGTGGGTTTGGTCTTGGGTTTAGGAGGGGTGGACTGCTTTTTTGGAAGGAATGGACCTCTTCTTGGGGCGAGGGGTATGGGTGCTTGTGGGGGCAGGTGTGACAGAGGAGAACTGGGAGGTGGAAGGGAGGGGTTGGAAGGTGGGTAAGGGCCTCTTGGTTTTGGGGTGGGGTTGGAGGGAACAAGGGAAGAATCAAGGCCAAACAAAAAAACTTACTTAGGGACACAGTGACGGGCAGCAGAAGGGAGTGGGGATTTGGAGGTCGAGGGAGTGGTTGCCTTTTGTGTCAGTGTGGATGTCGTGGGTACCTGTGTGTGGGAGGTATACTTGTGTTTAGGTGGTGTCTGTTACATTGGTGAATGTGTGTGTTTATGTGCCTTGGGGGCCTGGGAGATGGAGGTGCTGGGTGATGGAGTGGTGGATGTATGAGTGTCTGTTGGGGTGGTGTCTGTGGGTATGCTCATAGAGGTGGATGTCTGCATGTCTATTGGGGTGGGATCTGCCGATATAGTAGGTGTGATGGATATCTGTGTGTTTGTTGGAGTGTTATCTCCAGGTATGCTGGGTGTAGTGGATGTGTCACTGACTGTTTTGGTGGTTCCTGTGGGTATGCTTGATGTCATGTGTAGGATGTGGAGGTGGTGGGGTGTCTGGGGAAGTGGTGACTGAAGTTGTTCCTGTCGGTGTCTGTTGTTTGCGTGCCTGCCAGTGTGTTTTGTGGTGTTTGTGTCTGTGTGTTTTGCTCTTATGTGTTGGGGGTGTGTTTGCGGGTCGGTCTGTGTGTAGGTAGAGAAATGGGGGATTTGTACTGGAAAGAGAGAGGTGGAGAGGGGACGGAAGGTGCAGTGTGGAGGCCAGAGCCTAAAAAGATCTCTTAAGGCCTGACATTGCACCATGAATGCCTTCCAGGACTGCATTTGCATGCTGAAGTTGAGCTGCCAGTCCCCAGATGATATTCACAATGGTTGTGTGACCCACAGAGATACTTCTCAGGAGGTCAATAGTCTCCTCATAGAGGGCAGCAGGGGTAAGAGGGGCTGGGGTGGAGGTGCCTGTGGCAAAAGAGATGCCTACCCTCTTGAGTGAGCGGGCAGGGCCAATTGGGTGGGGAGCAACAGGGAGGGCGGTGATACAACGGGGGTGGCAGACAAAGATGGTACAGGGGTATGCCCCGATGGGTCCGCCACCACTAAAGAGTGTCAACTTGAGGAATATTCCTATGATGAAGAGAATGTTCTAGTCCCCCCGCGGCACTTCCCTTACCCTCGGCCACTGCGTCCCTCTGTGTCTGTGATGTCTTGACCGGAGGTCCTGTGGCTAGATGCGCCCTCGCTCAGCTGTGCCTTCTCTCCTTCACTTGCCGGTGCTGATGCTGCACATACAAAGAGAAATAGGATCATCACATGTCCATGATCACACTTGAACAACAGCTCTGATTAGCAAACATTACCATGATGTCAAGTAGGCCCCAGCAACAAACTTGACCTAAGTGGCCCACACATGTGTCATACCATGTACATGCATGCCATCTGATCTGTCTACAGTTCCCCATAGGAAAATCAGAATCTCAGACAACTACAATTGCATGGCTGAAGTTGTGCAATCACAGTAACCAATAAACAAATAGGAGATCTCATCACCCTCAAAGCTTTTCCCCAAAGAGCAGACCTCAGTTACCTGTTGCCACACAATAGTATGCTAATGCCAACTGCATTCCCACAGATCCCACACAAGGTTACGCACACATCTATTTCTCTCATACATAATGACCTAACAATAAGAAATGATGCTCCAGAGTCCTGCCATGTTTCTGACAAAAGTGCAATAGCCTGGAGAAGGTGACATGGAAATACTGGTGTCACACTGGAAGCAGTTCCACAATGCAAACAGCACCAACTGACTTTTGTCCCAATGGCGTCATGGAGATAGTACTAATGTTGTGCATCAGTAGACACAATGGGGGTCATTCTAACCCTAAAATGACGGGGGCACTGCCAACAGGCTGGCGGTGCCCCGCTGGGCATTCTGACCGCGGCGGTTCAGCCGCGGCCAGAAAGGGAAAACCGGCAGTCTCCCGCCGGTTTTCCGCTGCCCAATTGAATCCTCCATGGCGGCGCAGCTCGCTGCGCCGCCATGGGGATTCTGACAGCCCATACCGCCGTCCTGTTCCTGGCGGTTCGCCCGCCAGGAACAGGATGGCGGTATGGGTTGTCGTGGGGCCCCTGGGGGCCCCTTCAGTACCCATGCGAATGGCATGGGCACTGCAGGGGCCCCCGTAAGAGGGCCCCACAAAGAATTTCACTGTCTGCATTGCAGACAGTGAAATTCGCGACGGGTGCCACTGCACCTGTCGCACCTTCCCACTCCGCCGGCTCAATTCTGAGCCGGCGTCCTCGTGGGAAGGGTGTTTTGCACTGGGCTGGCGGGCAGCCTTTTGGCGGTCGCCCGCCAGCCCAGTGCAAAACCCAAAATACCCTCAGCGGTCTTTCGACCGCGGAGCGGTATTTTAGAGGGGGGAAGTCTGGCGGGTGGCCTCCGCCGCCCGCCAGACTCAGAATCACCCCCAATTAGTCCCTTAGATGTTGTAGAGGCCCTGAGATTTGCAAATACTTGTTGAAGGTCCCAGTTGGAATCTACATCATTGTCGCCATCATGGTCATGCAGACCCAGATACCTGTCTGTGGATGAATACTTGTACCAAAGCATGTGTGATTTCAACAGAACTGCAAGTCACTCCATGATGCATGCCAATAGTCAGGTTACAAACCTCACCCATTACACACGTGCAGTGCACTTTCGTACATGCTCCCACATCAATGGCATAGAAATGCACATTTTGGCTCAAAACCTTAGGCCTACCTGTCATGTCCCTCACTGCTACTGCAGTTGTACATGCCAAATAACATTCTGTGATGCATGAGGGTATGTGTCAGCCAATAAACAATGGTGACACACTCTTGTATGTGGCACAACATGAAATTTACCCCCACTGTAAATGGCTTATTCCACACACAGGTTGCCAGTGACATATATGTGAGGAAATACAGACATCTTCTCGTCAACACAGGCAGACCATGCAGGAAATAGCAGCTTAAAGATGTTTTGCTGATGAGAAAGGGACAGATGCTGACATAAAGGCACAGGAAATGTTGGTAACAGTGATGGTACTTAAATCATGTCAATGGACATTGCCCACTTACCAAGGGAAAGTATTGATCGGTAGCTGCACCCAATGTACAATGTAGGCTCTGTCATGTATGATGACGATCGTCACATTACAGACTGCCGTGAGGCAACAGCACCTGTCATACGCTGAAGACAACTAGCCTCTGGGTGGCAGATGCCAAAATACTCATTTACCTACATACATGGCTGAGGTTAGTGATCGATCACTTACTTACCTTTGGCCTGTAACTTTGAGAAGTAGTGGTCTGTTGCACAGAATTTGCACACACTATAACAACAAACAGTTCTTGATTGATCCCTGTACTCAGCCATATGTCCTCCCTGGAGGGCAAGGGGTTTGTGGATTGTACGCAGTTGTGTCCTAGGTGCCTGGGCCATTAGGAAAGGCACATCAGTATACAACACATGATGTAGCTACACAAACAATCAGTCATCTACTGTGTGAGACATGGCTCATCCCTAATTGTCAAGGGGAGCTGTCAGAACTTAGCACATTCACTTGGCAATGTGACAGTCAGAATTATGCTCTGTACTCACCCCCTTGTGGCTGCCTTGCTGTCCACAAATGCCCATCAAGCTCTAGGTGGGCCACAGCCGGAATGCGGGTGTGAGAAAGTAGCCTCTTTCTAGCATGGTTACCCCCACTTTTGGCCTGTTTGTGAGTGTGTGTCAGTGTGTTTTTACTGTCTCACTGGGATCCTGCTAAGAAGGACCCCCTGCTCATAGTTAAAACCCTATTTGTCAGTGTGTTTTGCCTGTCTCACTGGGATCCTGCTAGCCAGGACCCCAGTGCTCATAGTCTGTGGCCTATGCGTTTGTTGTCAGTAGTGCTTAACTGTGCCACTGAAGTTCTGCTAACCAGAACTCCAGTGCTTATGCTCTCTCAACTTCAAAATTAGTCACTATAGTTTAGTGACTTCATATTCCAATTCCAATAGGACCACTGGACCCCCCTTATAAGTCCTGAGTTTATGGTGCCTAGGTATCCAGGACATTTGGGTTCCAGGAGATCCTTATGGGCTGCAGCATTTCTTTTGCTACCCATAAGGAGCTCAGACAAAACTTTCTTCAGGACTGCCACTGCAGCCTGAGTGAAATAGTGGCCACACTATTTCACAGCCATGTTCACTGCACTTAAGTAACTTATAAGTCACCTATATGTCTAACCTTAATTTACTGAAGACTAAAGGCAAAGTTACTAAGTGTAAGGGCACCCTTGCACTAGCAAACGTGCCCTCACGCTGTCCAGGGCCGATTCCCCGTACTTTGTTAGTGCAGGGATACCATTACACGCGTGCACTACATAAAGGTCAATACCTATATGTAGCTTCACGATGGTAACTCCGAATATGGCCATGTGAGGTGTCTAAGATCATGGAATTGTCCCCCCATTCCAAATCTGGTATTGTGAGGCCAGTGCCATGCATCCTGGGGGCTCCACAGTTGATTCCCAGTACTGCCACACCAGCTCTCTGAGGCTTACACTGAAGCTACTGCTGCTGCCACCTCACAGACAGGGTTCTGCAGCTCAGTCCCAGAAAGGCAGAACAATGCATTTCCTTTGGGAGGAGGCTGTTACACCCTCTCCCTTGTGGAAATAGGTGTTACAGGCTTGGGAGAGGTAGACTCCAAGAGCCTCTGGAAATGCTTTGAAGGGCACAGATTGTGCCCTCCTTGCATAAGCTAGTCTACACCATTTCAGGGACCCCCAGTCCCTGCTCTGGCATGAAACTGGACAAAAGAAAGGGGAATGATCACTCCCCTGTTTATCACCACCCCAGGGGTGGTGCCCAGAGCTCCTCCAGTATGTCCCAGACTTCAGCCATCGAGCTTTGCAAGGTGTGGGGACACTCTGGAGGCCTCTGAATGGCCAGTGCCAGCAGGTGACGTCAGAGACCCCTCCTGATAGGTCCATGCCTGATAAGGTAGCCAATCTCTCTCTCAGGGCTATTTAGGGTCTCTCCTGTGGGTTTCTCTACAGATTCTACTTGCAGGTTTCCAGCAGGAAACCTCTGCAACTACCACTTCATTCTCTGACCTCGGATCAACTGCAGACTGCTCCAGGAACCGCTGTAACAGCAACAAAGTATCCAGAAGGGCTACTTTTCCTCTGCAACTTCAGCTCCAGCCAACAACTGCAAATGTTTCCACAGTGTGCACTCTCTGGGGACTTCCTATCTTCACCCTGCACCAGAAGGACTGAAGAAATCTCCTGTGGAGTGACGGAGTCACTTTCCTGCTCAACCAGGCACCTTCTAAGTCAATGACTAGTTCTCTTGGACTCCTGTCCTGGTGACGAGCAAGCTCCTTGGAACACAGGTTGTAGACCCCTTCGACACAGACTGTTGTGAGGTCCTGCTGTCCCAATTTGGAGGAGGTAAGACCATGCCTTCCCCGAGTACGACAGTACCCCTATGCACCACGTCTTCTTCACCTTCTGAGGCTTCTGTGCACTCTTTGCAAAATTCCTTCGTGCACAGCCTGGCCCAGGTCCCCAGCATTCTATCCTGTGATGCTCAACTCACTGAGTTGTTCTCCGGCGGTGTGGGACCTTCCTTTGTAGTGCTGCACCTCCTTTGTCCCTGTGTCCTGGGACTCCCGTTGGTGCTGCCTGGTGTTCTGAGGGCTCTCTAAAGTGCTGAGAGGCCCCTCTTCCTCCTCACACAGAGTTGATGCCCCCAGGTCCCTCCTGGGCCTAGATAGTGCCATTTTGACTCAAAACAAGACTTTGCCGGAACCAAGGCTTGTTGGAGAAATCCAGCACCAAAACTCACCTGCATCCAACTTCTTTTCGTGGGACATCCAGTGCATCATGCAGGAACCCACTGACATCTTCCTTGGGTGCATTTCTGCAGTATTCGTCCAACCGGGGACTCTTCTTTTGCACCCTCTTCTTGTCTGACAGGGCCTCCTGTCCTTCTTGGAACTTCTTCCGATTTCTGGACTTGGTCTCCTTCCTTTGCAGGTCTTCAGGTCCAGGAATCCACCATTTGTTGTTTGTAGTCTTGCTTGGTTCTTGCAATAACTCTAATCACGACTTGTAGTGTGTCCCAAGGAAACTTGCAGTACTTTACTCCTGCTTTTCTGGGCTCTGGGGTGGAGTAATTTACTTACCTTTACTGTGTTCTTACTCTCCCAGCAATTCTCTACACACTACAATTGTCTAGGGGGGAATTTGTGGTTCGCATTCCACTTTCTTAGGATATGGTTTGGGTTGCCCCAATCCTACTTTCTCCCATTGCATTCTATAGCATTTCCTATTGTTTGCACCATCCTATGTCTAATTACTTACCTTATTTTGGTGTCCAGTGTATATATTGTGTATAATACTTACCTCCAGAAGGAGTATTGCCTCTAAGATATTTTTGGACTTGTGTCACCCAAATAAACTACCTTTATTTTTGGTAACACTGAGTATTGTCTTTACTGGTGTATAGGTACTGTGTAACTATAAGTGGTATTGCAGGAGCTCTGCATGTCTCCTAGTTCAGTCTAAGCTGCTCTGCTATAGCTACCTCTATAAGCCTAAGCTGCTAGAACACTACTACATTTCACTAATAAGGGATAACTGGACCTGGTGTAAGGTGTAAGTACCCAAGGTACCCACTACAAACCAAGCCAGTCTCCTACAGACTTATGTCATCAGTTGGAGCTACATCTGATGCCAGCTATTAGTTATCCAACCAGCATACCACACATTCTAGAAGTCATGTCAGTATTGCACCAGGGTCCTTCCAACTTACAGTGGCCCTATCGGCTGGTATGTCCCAACCTGTGTTCTGTGTGGCGTTGAAGGATGTCTTCTCAGCAATGTTGAAGCACCTGAACAGCTAAATCCAGTGTCCCTGAGGTGAGGATTTAGCCCATGAGGATTTAGCCTATGTTAAGGTTGATGTTTATAGTTTTGCATGCATCTCACATGTGGTGGGGGATATTGATGGCACACTTGTTGGCTTACTCCCACTGCATGCCAATGAACAAGTATACCGCAACAGAAAGAACTTCCATTACATCAACGTACAAGTTGTCTATTATCTCTTCCTTTCACAGGTCTGTGCTCGTTATCCGTGTTCAGCCCATGATTCATTCATAATGCAGAACAGCACCATACCCCAGCTGATGTCACAACTGTACCCAAAGAGGGCCTAGCTGGTTGGTAAGTCACAACCATCCTGTTTGTGTGTGTGTGTGTGTGTGCAATGTCAGGTGGTACAATCATGAACTGAGTGACTCATTGTTGCACATATGTCCCATTACTTAACAGGAGACTCTGCATGGAATCCAACTACACCAGGGGAAGTCTGCTTCAATGAGGCCCATGGAAGAACAAGGCGAGTAGTGGAGCGGGCTTTTGGGCTCCTAAAGGCCAGATGTAGGTGTCTTGATCGGACTGGGGAAGCCCTCCTGTGCTCACCCCGAAAAGTGTGTCAGATCACTCTGGCATGCTGCATGCTCTATAACATTGCCCTACAGAGTAATATCCCATGCATTCTAGAGTAGGGGAAGCCTGCAGTGACACTGGGTGAGACTCCTAAAATGACGAGGGAGGATGATAGTGGTGAAGTGGAAGGAGCTGACTTGCGGCAAGATCTCATCAACAGCTACTTTTCATGAGTGTAAGTATGTCATGTAATGTAATGACTGTGACTGTACAATGAACTTTAGTTGTGAGACTGTGTGGAGTTGAATGTTTTAGCAACAGCTAGGGAGCTGATACTCTGCAATATTCAGCCAAAGGCTGCTTGAAGACCTAACCTTTGATAATTTCCCCACCTTGATGATGCAGTTTTGCTTGTGTCAATCTCATTGCAATGTAATTTCATTTCCAGATTCTTGCTATGTGATTTGTGTAATTGGTATGTTTTTAAGCCTATACTCTGTGTTTTGTCTTTGTACAGGTTTTTGTGACCATGATTTCCTCATGTGGGCATTTCAGAGTTGTGACATTGGCAGGTATCTGATGCTGCTCTGGCATACAAAGTGAACATGGATTGTTCCAGGTAATGTAGGTCATAGATTTGGGGTGTATGAGACCTGTGTCAGTGTTTGGTTGGGAGGTTAGAAGTGCACGTTGGACTTCTTTTGTGTGCTGTGTTGGTCCAATTGCATTATGTGTGTCATCATGTGTCCATGAAATATGTAGTCATCAATTGAGAGCAAGACAGTCACCCTTCACATTGGCTAAGCACTCTTCTTGTATGAGCTGTATGTAGCTGTAGATGCATTTCATCATTTCAGTCCACAGTGCCCGTGCCACAACACTGACATATGTTTGTGTCATACCACCAGATGCATGGTCATATAACTAAGGTGGGCCTGTGATCAGGGACTGTAGTACTTCCATCTGTCTATATCTTGGATTATGTGAGGTTGGATTACTTTGGTGTGGTATGTGATAAGTCTCAAGCTATTGACATCATCCACTTTAATGTTTGCCTATTCAACAGGACAACTTCTGACAAATCCCTCCCTTCCGTGGGCTGGGGGGCTGTACCCTGGAATATGTATGTGTTAATATGTAACTTAGTATGAATGACACATTCTTATGTCACAAAGGTCCAGACTTGTGGACAGCCTATGTGTACTGGTGTGTTTGTGTTTAATGGTTGTAATCCTGAGCAGGACCATGTGTACCTGTGACATATCGCACCTTGCACATGTAAGTCAGGTATTCTTCATATATCTCACATGGTCTTACATTTCTACATAGTAAAATGTTGATATTAAGCAAGTATACAGTGAGTTTGTGATGCAATTTATTACAATGCTGATGCAGTAAATACAATTTGAACAGTAAAAAAGAAAAATAATAAAGTGAAAGTGTCAGTCATGTGAATGAAATCATTGAAGTAGATGCCAGACCATGGGGAGTCCGAAGTCCAGAGTACTCCTTCATTGGAACTGGTGGGTAGTTCAGGATCAGTCCACAGTATGAATGTGTTGCACACAAAGGAGTTAATTTAGGAAGAGGTCACCTGCTGACAGTGGTGGGTGTCTTGCCAGCTGCACCTCCTGGATTCTTCACTGGACGTCCCCACTTGCGAGGCGGGGGATCTGCTGCTACAGAGGTAGGAGTGTCTGGGATGTGTTCCTCTTGTACGGCCTGACACCAATGAAGAAGAGCCTTGTGTTGATGCGCTAAAGGAAGGGGTAGAATGGTGTTGTAGATCCCCGCTCAGGGTGGTGTTAATTTCCCTCATCACCCCTGTTAGGGAGGCCATGTTGGTGATCCTTCCACTGTTCATGCATTTCAGTTTGCAGGTGCCTATGTAGCTGCTTTATTTTGGTCACTACATGGCCCATCACATCTTGGGACTCCTGATAGACCCCCAAGACATGACTGATATTGTCCTAGCCAGGAGCAGTCCCAGTGGCTTCAACTCGCTGGCCCACAGCATCTCTCCTATGCACCCTACCCACATGTCCCTGTGCCCTTTCCACAGGATGCCTTCTCCCACTGGGTCCTGGACCCTCTTTGTCGGGAGTGTTCCACTGCAACTCAGGGTCCAGGACCGGGGGGCACAAAATGGTAGACACTGTGCTCGGGACACAGGTTTGGGGGGAAATAGTTGCCTGTGGTGTTGAGGAAACCGTGCTGAGAGGTGTTGATGTGGCCACAGTGAGACTCACTGTTGGTGTCTGACCAGGTTGCCCAGATAGGCCAGAACCGTCCTCCACACCCAGACATCCAGGAGTGTTTTCTTCACTGGGGTTCATTCAGAGGGGTAGTGTCAGTCTCTTCTGTGGCCTCTGTTTGCCCAATGGCAGCTCGACCTGTTGATGTGAAAGATTCAATGTTACTGGTTGTATTGTGACATCTACCTCCAACAATTTAGTGTTACATTAAGCATAGACCTTGTACAAAGTTAATGTGCAGTTATTCTTATTGTGGCAAGTAGCCATGATATTGGTTACATTGACCTAACATTTGTGAAGCATGCAAATTCCATCTGAGTCAAGCAGCTGCTAAAATGTGCAGATCATTAGCCCTTTGGAGGATGGCCTGAGAATGCCATCTTACCCCCAGTGCCGTACAAACTGGCTTGGCAAGATATGTCTTTGGCCATTTTGAGGCCTAAGTAATTTTTATGCAGGCAGGCACAGGAGGTTTTGCGTATGTGGCTGGAGTCATCATGTGCCTAGTGCAGGGTGAATGTGCCTGCTCCAATGTCACCTTTGGGATCAGTGTTTTACACACTGGGTAAGCTGTCCTTCCTCTCCTCAATAGTTTCATATCTCGTTAGCTGGTCATGATGGAGCTAGGTAGCCAGAAATATCTCAGAGTTGAGCATGATACATATCTTGGTCCCTCTCAGATGAGTAAATTGCTATTGAGAGTTAGCAGGCAAGGGTATTTGAACAAGTGACCACTGTTCTGGTGTTTTTAGTGCCTCCTGGGAGTTGCAGTGATATCACTCTCTATACTACACACACTTGACAAATGGTATCCTCCCAGGTGAGTGGACTTCAATTGAGAGCTCTTAGATAGATAGATTTGGGCAAGTGAACATTGTTTTGTGGTGGAGTTAGAGACACAGGTCTTATTGGGCTTAGCATTCTGGTCACTTCCTCGACTACTCAGCATCATACAAATGTTATCCTTCCAGATGTATAAACTTCATTTGAGAGTTAAGACACAAAAGTATTTGGGCATGTGACTACTGTGCTGGTGTTTGGAGTTCCAGAAACAGTGTCTCCTGGAAGGTGCAGTCAGGTCACTCTCACTACTCCCCAATAGTTGACATATTGTATCCCCACGCCAGGTGAGTAAACTACATTTGGGAGTAAGTTGCCAAACAGGGATCTCTGGGCTGGTGTTTGGAGTAACAGAAACAATGTCTGCTGGCCTTAGCAGTCATGTCAGTCCCTTTACTACACACATTGTACAAATGGTATCCCCCAGATGAGTACACTTCATTTGTGAGTTAACAAACAGAACAGGAGTCTTTAGAGGAGAGGCCACTAGGCTGTGGATTAAGTAACAGTGACCCCCTTGGCCTTAGCAGTCATGCTATCTTCCCAGCTGAGTAAACCTGCATTGAGGGTTGCCAAACAGGGGTCTTTCAATGAATGAACACTGTTCTGGTGTTTTGATTTGCTATGAACGTGCCTCCTGTGAGTTTCTGTCTTGTTACTTAATCTAGTTCTCATACTTTTCCAATGTTCTCCCCCCCCAGGTGAGTATAGTTCATTTGTGAGTTGACAAACAGGGGTTTGTGGTCAAGTGATCACTCTGCTGGTGTTTGGAGTTAGAGAAACAAGATCTACTGGGAGTTGGAGTGATGTTAGTCCCTGTACTATATACACAATACAAATATTATCCTCCCAGGTGAGCACACATCATTTCTGAGTTACCAGACAGGAGTCTTTGGAGGAGAAGACACTGGACTAGTGTATTGAGTTAGTGAAACAGGGCCTCCTCGGAGTTACAGTCATATAACTGCCTGTACTACACACACTGCACAAATATCATACTCCCAGGTGAGTACACTTCAATTGGGAATTAAGACTCAGGTGTCTTTGAAGAAGAAGACAGTGGGCTGGTGAGTGGACTAACAGTAACAGAGCCTCCTGGCCTTAGCAGTCATGTCAGTCCCTGTACTACACACACTATACAAATTCATTTGTGAATTATCAAACAGAACAGGAGTTTTGAGCATACTTAATTTGTGAGTTGACAAACAGGAGTATATGGGCAACTGACTGCTGGGCTGGTATTTGAAGTTACAGAGACAGTGCCTGCTGGGCGTTGCAGTCAGTTCACTCTCTCTAGTACACACACTATACAAATGGTATCCTCCCAGGTGAGTGCACTTCTACTGAGAGTTACCAAACAATGGTACTTGGACAAAAAGAACACTGGGCTGGTAGTTAGTTTTACAGACACAGGGCCTTCCAGGCTCTAATAGTCATGTCACTCCCTCTACTTCCCTCATTTGACAAATGGTATCCTCCTAGCTGAGTAAACTTAAATTGTGAGTTGCCAGACAGTGGTCTTTAGACAAGTAAACACTGTTCTATTGTTTTGAGTTTCAGTCAGGTCAATCTCTCCAGTACACACTATTGACCAATGCTCTCCCCACAGATGCGTGCACTTTAATTGAGAGGTCACTAACAGATGTATTGCAGCATGTGACCAGTTGGTAGTATTTGTACTTACAAGAATAGTGCCTTCTGGGATTTGTAGTCATGTCAGAGCCTGTTCTATGCACACTTGATGAATGGTATCCCCCCCAGGTGTGTGCCCTTAAAATGAACGGTATCAAACAGGGGTATTTGGAGAAGTGGCCACTGGTCTGGTGTGTGGAGCTATAGAACAGTGCCTGCTGGGTGTTGTAGTCATGTCAGTCCCTATACTACACACACTATACACTTCATCTCCCCAAGTGAGTACACTTCAAATGTGAGTTGCCCAACAGAGGTCTTTAGGCTGGTGGACAATGAGCTGGCGAGTGGAGTGACAGTAAAAGCAGCAAAAAGTGAGCTGTGAACATGCATGGCATAGCATTTGTGTGACATTTTTTGTGTTGTGACTTACCAAACTCCACTACCTCATGATGCAGGATGGCCAAGACCACCTTCTCCTAGGGAAAGAGTATTAATAGGGCACTGGGAGGACCACCACCAGTCTTCTTGGCGTGCAGCTGGTGCCGGGAGACCAGGGAACAGACCTTGCCCCTGAGGTCATTCCATCTCTTCCTAATGTCCTCACTTGTGCACAGGGTGGGACTTACAGCATGAACTCTGTTGACGATCCTGTCCCACATTTCAATTTTTCTACTGAGAGGAGTATGCTGGACTCTACTCTTATGATTTCATCCACCTTTACTCTTAACTCGTCCTCAGAAAAATGGGGATTTCTAGAATGTGACATGGTGGGAAAAAAGTGTGACAGTGACTTACTAAAGAGGGGAAGTGCAAACAGGTGTGACTGGATAAGAGTGTGTGGAGGGTGTTCTACATGATGGTGAAAAAAGGGGTACCTTAACTATGCAGTGTTTTGGAAATAAGGTGCTCTGGCTTGAGTATTTTGCATCAATAATGCAAATGATCTTGGTATGTGAAGGGGTGTGTTTTATAGTATCCTTTGCAGGTGTGTCCAGTGTGGCAATGTGTGTTAGCTGTGTTGTTTTCAAATTCATCCAATGTGCAGTTGTGTATTACTTTTGTGACCGCATACTGCCATGGTTTGAACTGCCATTGGCTGACTGCCATGGGGTCAGCCACGGTGACCGCATGCTTGTAATATTGTCAGGGGTTGGTCGTAGTGTTGTCGGCGCTGGAGGTCAAACCAACTATTTCAAGGCCTCCCCGCTGCTGCCAGTCTGCCTTTTTTGGTTGCTGGTCGGCGGCCCTGCCTGTCTAACTCATAATAGGGTGGTCATCTCAGGATCGTGAATATGGAGGTCTGGCGGTCCAACTGACAAACTCGTAATGAGGCCCATAGTGACAAAGTTAATAGATGTATGTTTCATGTACTTTAAATAGGAGGCTGCCAGTTGGTGCCAGCAGTAGGTGCCTGGAAACAAGAACTACACGAAAGTAAAAGGTTCATATAAACAATAACAAGCCAAAACCTCCAGATTTGCACAATCTGCCTTGTAGAATTCTTTCCCATATACCTGCTACTGAGAGTTGAGTGAAAATGTTGTCGCTAGGTGGCCTCTACTAAGTCTTTGAACAGGCCTTCTCAGTGGTGTCCAGGGAAGTGGGTAAGGGGAGGGAGCCATGCCTCTCATTTTATAATGGTACAAGCATTACTTTATCAGTGTGAACATATAGCACATTTCACCTCAATTTTTGAAGTAAACATTTCACACTTCCATCCCTGTTAGTAGATCCCAATAGCACCTCCACCCCTGCATATGAACATTTCAACAGATTTCACCACCAGTAATGAATTGAAGGTGCCATTGCTGCCTTCCGGGACATGTCAATGCCTCTTTTTGTGAGACTGAAAGTTAAAACTGTGAAGGCACATATATGCTTAGATTTTTTGACAAGGGTCATCATACAGAGGAGGATTGCAATAGGGTATTTGGGTATCATCCGTCCCACTACCTCTGTCACGCCCTATATTACAGCACCCCAGAACAGTGACACCACCGAACATTGCCATACCATGTGTAGGTATTCTGACCAGGGTCTCAGCACATATGGGTAATTTCGTGACAGCTGTAGGGTACATTTGACCTATCTGTTTTGAGGTCAAATATGCATGATGCATGAGGTTAAATTGTGTGTAGTGAAACCTAGGGTTTCTGGATATCACCTAAACTGATCCGAGGCAGCACTGCCATGCAGCATTACTGAGCTCTTCCCCAGTCGCTGTTCTCCCACTCTCTCAATTGTATCCAGTTTTTGCCCCACATTAGCAACAATGCCCAATTAAGGCATGTGCCCACTTTTCTATAGATACCTAGGTGGTCATTTTGACCCTGGCGGTCTTTGGGTAAATGTGGCAGTCCCACCACCAACATGCTGGTGTGCAGACTGCCACATTATGAGTGTGGCCTCTGCCAACCCGCCATATCTCAACTCATACCGCCATGGCGTTTAGAACCGCCGGGCCGGAGATGATCATCCCCAACCCGGTGGTCCACAGAAGACCATCGGCTGTATTAGGAACCGGCTTTCCACCATGGTTTCCGCTGCGGTAGCACCGGCACGAAAACCATGGTGGAAAGGCTGCAGGTGACAGGGAATTTCTTCTCTGTCGCCGGTAGACAGCTTCTTCACCCCACCACCAGCAAGCACTAGACCCTCCCTCCCCCTACTCCTCCAGCAAGCACTAGACCCCACAACCCACCACCCACCTTCAGCCATAGCGCCCCCATGCCCCTTCATCCACAGCACTCTCCTCACTGCATACATGCACACAGACACGCACCACGCATACACCCATTCACCTACACTTACATACAGGCAACTACTCACACGCATCCATACACGCATTCACAACAACATTCATACATGCAATCAGACACGTATCCATACTTGCATTCACAACAACATTCATACACGCATACAAGCACGCATAGTCACACATACTCGCACGCATACACACTTTCATGCAGAAATGCACTCACTTCAACATTGAGACACGCATACAATCATGCATACACACATTGATGCACACACACAAACACCACACACTCACACACGCACAAACAATACCCTCTACCCTCCCACCTCCCTCTCCTGTCAGACAATCACCTTACCTGCTCAGAGGAAAAGGTCATCCAGCAGGGAATGGGAACGGGTGCTTCTACTGCCGGCAGCGCCCCGCCAGCAGACGACGGCCCATAATACGATGGACGACATCCTACTGGTGGGGCGGCCCGGTGGTGGAACCACCAGAGAACCTCCGCCCGCCAGCATGACTGCTGCTGGTATTTCACCCAAAGTGTGGCGGAAATCTGACTGTACCCGTACTGGCCAAAGTCGTAATGAAGGCCCATGTGTCAGTGCTTCCTGTAGAGGCTGCCACACAGTGGGTTTCATGAACCCAATATGCCCCTGTTTGCGTGTCAGCTGGACCATTGCCATGTTAAACAGGAACTAACGACACCCAGCTCAAATGTCTTTTGTAAGTTGTCGAAGGACAATAATATGCAATATCTCCTCATGTGTACATGTCCTCCTGAGTCCAAGGGCGAGTGCCATGCACCTTGGACAATGTTGCACATCATGGTAGTGACCACAGGAGTAGGGCTGGATCACAGAGAGGGCAGTATTGATTCCTACTTATATATCTATGCCATTTCTACAATATGGGCGGTAATAGGAGACTATTGGACACCCGCGCTCTACTCTCAACCATTAGCCATTCATTTAGCAGTGTGTCCCACAGTTGTCTTGCAATGTCTTTGGTATTGAACGTTCATTAGCCATCTTGTCGGCCACTGGAGCTGGACCACCTTGTAATTCAGCTCACAGTTTGGTGCCTCCAATCCGCCTCCTGTTAGTGGGACATATAGCTGGGAGATTGCCATCTGATGCCTTCCATTGCCCCATATGACTGTGATCAGGAGAGACTGCAACTCTAGAAAGAATTGTTTATTCATGTCAAGTCAAGTCAAGTCATGGCATTTCTAATGTGCACAACTACCTCAGGAGAGGTATCCCAGCACCAGCAGAAAGCTCAGAAACAGAAGCCAATAGGGACCAACAGTTAGTCCAACAGTACAGAATCAAAAAGCAGTCATGAGACTCTTCATAGAGGTAGATTCAGAAGGGCTACAATGAAGAATGAGTGATAGTGTGTTACTTAATTTGGGAACTAAGGAGCTTGTTTATATCATTTATTAAGAAATTATGCAGCATGGTGCTGCAAGCCAGCTTGCTGCACCATTCTGCGTCATTTTGAAAGTGCAGGGATGCGTTGTATTTACAGAAATACAGCACATCCCTGTACTTTCCATTGGGCTGGCACATAACTGGCCACCTAGCACCAACACAGGCACCCTAGCGCTAGCTGTGTCCACCTTTTTGCATGTGGTCACGAAAGGGACCCCCGAAGGGACAGTAAAGGCATAGTTATAGTACTCTTTCATCGCTATAATCAATACAATATTTCATCACTGCAATGCAGTTTATCAAGTTCATGGGGTGTTAGCTGTGTATCCTGTAAGCACCTAAAATGAATATTCTTGTGTTTAAACTAGGCATGTGCACAATAATGTTTCACTGGTGTGGCCATTGCTCCAACATTCCACTAAACCTGCAAACTGTGGATCCAGTGTGTGTTGTCATCCGGTAATGTGTATGCATTAAATAGTATTGGGGTAATTCAAAGCCTTAGCATTTGGTGTGCATCTACAATTTCCCCAGCATAAAATTAAACAGTTCACAATCGAGGTGGCAACGGTATAACCACCAACTCCCCTTCCTAGGTCAATGTTTGTATAATTACTTCACCAGTAATATATAAGCATTAGGGTGGAGAACATGCATTATGGAAGTCAGTGGGTGCATGGGAAGCATGGAGTTTGCAAATGCTAGCTCATGTGAGTCTACAGCACCACCAGGGGGAACCACCATTACGCCTCTCCCTTAACCACCTCCTTCATCACCCCTATGCCCCCAGCAACAGTGAACCCATCTAATCATGCTCCATGCAATACTGTGTATAAAGGAAGAAAAGAAGGACATATGCATGGAGGATCAATCATCACTGCCTACTGTCAATGGAGTGACAGCCAGTCCCTTGTTCCAGGTCTACTACTGAATATTCCACTTCCGCCTCTTGTGGGTCATTGTCACTGTGTGATTGTTCAGTGCCTAGTCCAGCTCATCATTCCAACTTCTCTACTATCAGCGCTCTTTCTTTGGCAATCAGATCCCAGGAAGGGCAACTATTCAGTTTACTGTTTCTTGATCTGCAACAACCCTGTTGTCTCCACTGTGAGGTGCTGATGTTACGTTCAGAACAGTCCACCATCCCTTTGGTTTATAACCATGCACGAGCCTCAGCTATGCTTGTAAAGAAATTAGTTGTGCCATCATTGATGACCTAAAGTTTTGCAGGGTAGGAGTAGCGAAGGTTCAATTGGTGCAAGTGTCATTTAATCTCCAAAAATTCGGCTCTTTTTTCACCTCTGCCATGTATTTGGGGCAAATGTGCACTGTGCTGTTCTCAACTATCCACAGTCCTTTTGTGCTGGTGTTTTGTAGCATGTGATCACAATCCCTATAATTAGGGAGGCGGGCTACCACTGGGTACGGTGGTGACCCTGGTGTGCGTGCATACCCTGGGAATCTGTGGGCCCTTTACACTGAGAAAAAAATTGGACGCTTACCTTCAAGTACCAAGTCCACTAGCCATAGCTCTAGGTAGAGTTCCATGCTGTGAACCTCCACGTGTTCCGGCAGGACCGGCCTTGAGCATCATTGGCCCAGAATTTCAGGGTATGAACTTCTTTTTGAAGGTCTTGCAGCTGCATTTGCATTTCACTCATAGTAGGTTGCTGCAACACGAGCAGCACCAGTTCTTTGGTCTCTATTATGTCTGTTAGCTTCTGATGATCCACTCAAAGTAGGCCCAAATCTATCACAATCCCATCTGTCTTGGGCTCCAGGGTGGTTTTGATGTCAAGGACTGCCTACAGCATAGCCTTGAATTTGCCAGTGAGTTCTCGGAGTGTGGCTTCTTTGTTCTCCAGGTGAATTTGGGTCCTATTTCCAGGCATGTTGCCATGAGTATTCTGTTCCTGGAATCTCGATCTGTGTTGCTTCCCCATCACCGGTTGCCATTCGGGTTTGTGCAAAATCAAATAGTGTCACTCAGACCTATATCTGACTATGAGTAAGAACATAGGAGAAGAGGACAATCAACAACTGTCTAAGCAAAGTTCTTAGATGTCCCTTGGCACCACAACCTGAAGTGCAGTTGTGAAGGAAATCTTGGACACTTGAGCAAAGTCGGTAGGTATGACAGAATTTTCCTGTGGTGATCCTGTCAGATATTCCCTTTGTAGCAACACCCCTTGGATTCAGTAAAACTGTGCGCCCATCTCGACCTTTCCCTTTGTTATTGCTGTTGTTTAAGTGGGGTGATGGAAAGTTCCAGAAGATAGACACCTGTGTCCAATCCTACAAGGACATATCATCAATCCACTCCCATCTCACCCCTCAAGCACAACATATTGTGACATTCCAAAAAGATGACTTGAAGTAGTTTGTTGAAAAATCTCTCTGAGAGAATGAAACACCACCCTCCAATTGCCACTGCTGCCTGGTCCCTTTCCCCAGAAAGACCTCAAAGCAAAGCCCATCCTGTGATTGACTTCAGAGAATTGGCCTTCTCCCTTTTGTTTTCCCCTGGATGAGCCCTCCCTAGTCTAGTACAGTTTAGGAAGTAATCAGGGCATGCAAATTCTGTCCCATCCTTTCCCTCGGGACTCTGTGCACTTTACCACTTCTAACCAGTACTAAAGTGCATGGGTTCCCTTTTTTAAATTGAATCATGGTAACATTGGTTTATCCCCAATGGGCATAATTAATTTATGTAAGTCCCTAGTAAACTGGCACTACTTATGTCCAGGGCCTGTAAATTAAATGCTACTAGTGTAGGAAAGTACACACTTTCTTGGTGTGGTTACCCCTTTTTCTGCCTGATGTCAGGGTGTTTGACTGTGTTCACATGTGTCCTGCTAACCAGGGCCCTAGTGATTATGCTCTCTCCCAAAACTCTGTATTTCATCCCATAATTGGCACATTGGTGCCCCACTGTTAGTCCCTAGAATAAGGTACCTAGTTACCCAGGGCATTGGGGTTCCAAGGGAAACCCTATGGGCTGCAGCACATATTTTGCCATCCATAGGGAGCCTAAGAAAAGGGCTCTGCCGGACTGCCATTGCAGCCTGCGTGAAAAGGTGCAAGCACCATTTCACTGCCACTTTTCACTGCACCAGGTCACTTATAAGTCACCCCGATGGCAGGCCTTTTAGCCCAGAGGGCAGGATATAAAGTACCTGTGTGTGAGGGCACCTCTGCACTATCACAGGTGCCCCCATGAACTCCAGGCCCATTTTCCCAGATTTCGTGAGTGCGGGGACGCCATTTTACGTGTGTACTGGACATAGGTAAATACCTATGTCCAGCTACATAATGGTAACTCCAAACATAGGCATGTTTGGTATCAAACACTTTGGAATCACACAACCAATGCTTTTGCAAGCATTGGTTGTATGATTCAATGCACTGTGGGGCTCCTTAGAAGACCCCTTGTATTGCCATTACAGCCTTCTGAGGTTTTCCAGGCAGCCCAAGCTGATGCCATCTCACACACAGGTTTCTGCCCTCCTGTTGCTTGAGCAGCTCATGCCCAGGAAGGCACAACAAAGGATTTCCTTTGGGAGGGGAATGTAACACCTTCTCCCTTTGGGTATAGGTGTTACAGGCGTGGGAGGGGTAACCTCCCCAAGCCACTGGTACTGCTTTTAAGGGAACATTTGGTGCTGTCCTTGCATAAACCAGCCTACACTGGTTCAGGGACCCCCAGTCCCTGCTCTGGTGTGAAAATGGACAAAGGAAAGAGGAGTGACCGCTACCCTGTCCATCACCACCCGAGGGGTGGTGCTGAGAGCTCCTCCAGAGGGACCCTGGGTTTTGCTATCTTGGATTCAAGATTGGCAGGGAACTCTGGGAGCATCTGAGTGGCCAGTGCCAGCAGGTGACGTCAGAGTCCCCTCCTGATAGGTGATCACCCAGCTAGGTGACCAATCCCCCTTTCAGGGCTATTAAGGGTCTCTCTTTTGGGTGGTTCCTCAGATTTAGTTTGCAAGACTCCAGCAGGATTCCTCTGCAAATGCCACTTCAACTTCTGACTGAAGAAACTGCATCTGGACCCTCCAGGACCCGCCAAGCTGCAACAAAGAACCAAGACACCTCCTGCAACATTGTATCCACGGCTTCCTCCAACAAATGCAACATTTCTCCAGTTGTGCATCCTCTGAGGACCGCCTGTCTTCCACCTGCACCAGAAAGAAGAAAGAATCTCCCTTGGGGGTGAAGGAGTCATCCCCCTGCATCTGCAGGCACCAACTGCACTGACGACTAGCTGTGTGGATGCCCTCTCCTGCTGAGCTGAGTGGATCCTACATCCTTGGTGGCGGACTGAAATGGTCTTGACTGTCTTCTCTTCCAGCTGTCCAACTTGGGCGAAGGTAAGACCTTTCCTGCCCAAGCAGGACAGTACCCCCATGCTTTGCATCATTTGCAGCTGCCAAGGCTTGTTGAAATCTTTTCCAAGTGGTCTTCAGGCATCTCGAAGCTCCAGCTCCCAGCACTCTATCCTGTGATGCACAGCTCCCTGAGTGGTTCTCCGGTGGCGTGGTATCCCTTTTCAAAGTACTGCATGGGCTCCTTCTTTGACTTTTGTATCCCCATCCTGTGGGTGCTGCCTGTGCTTCTGTAGGCTCTCTGTGTTGCTGAGAAACCCTTATGACTCCCCCTCATGGGTAAAGTCCCCCTGGTCCTACCTGGTTCCGGGCAGCTCCACTTTTTGTGTGTGCCAAGGCTTGTTGGTGGAATCCAAAGACGCAAACCCAACTGCAATCCTCCTTCTGGCGTGGGACATCACCTGCATCATCCAGGAACTCAACTTCGTCTTCTTAGGTGCAGTACTGACTCTCCTTCATCACCGTCGACTCATCTCATGCACTTTTAGTAAGGTGGGTAGGGGCTCCTGCCAGGAATCTGCTGTGCTTGTTGGACTTGGTCCCCTTATTCCACAGGTCCTCTTGTCCAGGAATCCACTGTTGGTGTCTTGCAATCTCTTCTGGGCTTTGCATTATTCTTCTTTTATTCCAAGTGGGTGTTCTGGGGAATTTACAGTGATTTACTCCTGCTTTCCTGGTCGCTGGAGGGTGTTGTGGTACTTACCTTTGGGCTTTCCTAGTACTCCCAGCTCTCCTCCACACACTCCACTTACCTACGTGGGGGACCGACTCTCGCATTCCACTTTTTTTAGTATATGGTTTGTGCTCCCCTTAGGGCTATTTCTCACTAGTGTGATTTTTACTAATTGCACTGTTTTGTAACTGTTTTTATGCCTATTTCTGCATACTAGTGTATATAATGTGGGTATTACATACCTCCTAAGAGAGTATAGCCTCTATGGTATTTGTGTCAACAAAATAAAGTACCTTTATTTTTGTAACACATAGGCCCTCATTACACTCCTGGCGGTCGGTGGTAATTTGTGGAAAGGTACTGCCAACAGTTTGGTGGTACTTTTTCCCAAATTATGACATTGGTGGTTTGGCTTGCCAATGTACCACTCCGTCCACCAGGGTGGTAATGGCTGCTGGGCTGGAGATTGCGGTCTCCAGACAGGCAGCTGTTGCAGTCCCACCCTCTGGATTTTGGTCCTGTCTATTGCCATGGTTTTCGTGACAAGCGTACCGCCACGAAAACCAGGGCGGTAGGCACTATCAGTGCCAGGGAATTCATCCCCTGGCACTGATAGGGGTTTCCCCCACCCGCTCCCCCTCCCGAGAGTACTTCCCCACCCTCCTCCTCCCTCTCCTGCCCACCCCACCGCACATTTACACACCCACACGCACACACGTACACACTCATACATACATGCATACCCACATCCACCCACTCATGCACACATACATACCCACACACCACAACACCAACCAACATACTTTTTCGCACACAGGCATTCACAACACACAACATACACGTACACTCACATTCAGTCATTCATGCATGCATTCAACGTGACACACACCCGCATGCATGCATAGAAAAACAGACACACACACTCTCACATACACACAACACCCACCCACACACACACAACACCCCTATCACCCTCTCCTGTCAGAGAACCCGACCGTGACACTGCTGTCAGCAGCAGCGTTTGCCAGCAAAACACCGTCAGGCCGTATCACTGCTCATGATATGGTAGGCGGTGTTTTGCTGGCGTGGCACTGCTGCTGACAGGAGCGCCACCTTACTGCTGTCCACCGCCATGACCGTCAACTGTATTCCGCCAGCCTTCTGGCGGAATTCCGTGGACAGTCATAATGCGGGTGGCCGGCTGGTAGCTACGGTGACTGTATGTTGGCGGTCATCGCCATGGCGGTAGGCGGCAATTACTGCCAAAGTAATGATGAGGGCCTGAGTGTTTTCTTTCATGTGTGTGAGTACCATGTGTGCTACGATGATATTGCATGAGCTTTGCATGTCTCCTAGATAAGCCTTGGCTGCTCATCCACAGCTACCTGCAGTACTGAATGTGCCACCCACATAAGTAGCCTTTTAAACATGTTTCAGAATGGCCAATGCAGCCTCGGTGTTTTTAACTGCCATTTTCACCGGGCAAAATAGCTCTTTTGCCAGGCCCAAATCTTCTTTTTTTAATAGATATATCTCAACCTTAGAGTAGGCCCCTAGAAAGCCCAAAGGGCAAGGGGCAGTATATTTAAAAATGAGGACATGTACTTTTAAGTTTTATATGTCTTGGTAGTGACAAACTCTTAAATTAGCTTTTCACTACTGCAAGGCCTACTTCTCCCATAGGATGACATTGGAGTCAACTTATTATATTTAATAAGCTATAATTTCAAAATGAGAATAGGTAATTAGGTCATGTTTGGTGTCCTTGGAATTGTACTGAAAAAGCATTATTTATGGTGACTTCACCCTGAAAAGAATTGTGGTTGATGCTTGAGAAGGGTTTCACTCCCCTCAACCAGTAACCAAATCTCTTACATTGCAAATATAATGAGAAGCCATGGAAGAGATATATGATAAATCTTCAAATACTGGAAGGGGTGCAGATTGGACAAAAGTGACAGTGAATCTGCACTCTGGATCCATGTGTACCCTAAAACTGATGCTTCATCTGAGTTTCTAGTCATAACAAAGGCAAAACTGTATTTTGGTGCAGATTTCACCCATAAAGTATAATGCAGTGAAGCACTCACCCTCTTCCATGAAGCACTACTGACATACAATATGCATAACATTGTAAGATCTTAATCAGGTCAACATCAATCTCTGAAGGGTTCATTCTATGTCAGATGGTAGAACTCAATGGTAACCTCACTTGCACAGCCTGCACATGTATGCACATGCATGTATGCACAGTTTCATGTGTAGCCAATCAAGAGCCTCTCACCAAGCTGTGAGGTAGTGACCCTTGTTTAACATTGACACTGATGGCTAGTATCTCCAATTCATTTTAACAGAGTTTGCAATGAGTGAGACTCAGTGAGACTCACTCAAAGTCTAAACATTGAGTACTCCAAGAGCAAAAAATACAGGGGCTAAAATGGAGCAGAACCCTTTTCCCTACAATCATGGAAAAGTTGCTTTGATTTAATAGATGCCCCATTTCAAAGTAATTTGAGGAATGCCTTAATTGTCTTTAGATAACTAGTGAATTGGTTGGGTTACAGGGACAGTGCAGTTGAACTCTGTATACTACCAGGTTAGTAGTTTGATTATAAGTACACCTGGAAAAATGGCCACCCTAAAGTGCTTGAAGAAACTGATATATCACAAGTTAACTGCTGTCCAAATTTCCTAACTTTCTGTTCTGAAGAATTTGGTGACGTTTTCAGTAAGAAAAAGGCAAATAAGTTAACCTAAAATAGAAGTCATGAATGAGGTGTAGCTTTTTCACTTCACTGATAATAAAATAATATGTTGCACTGTTGATGGTGGTTGTAGAGGGGCCGGAAGAGGGGCTATTGCGGGAGCCATTGTTCAGGCCATAGGTGGTATGACTGTTTCAGGAGACGCGTGGGGAAGTGGCGTTTGGGAGAGCTTGGTATAAGGACAAGGGCAGCAGGTCAAGGGGGTAGCAGGGTGGGGGAAGTGGGTGGCTGAGTAGGGAAGAGGAAAGGGGCTATGGGTGCGGGAAAGTCTGGGGGTGTGCACAAGAAGAGTTGATTATGGTGTTGATTCTTGATCTTAGTTTATCGGGAGAGGAGGTCAGGCATTGGTCAAGTGATGGTTTCTTGACAATTACCTTCATGTGATGATTACATATAGGAACTATCAACATTTGTGGTCTGAATGACAGTGACAAAAGATGAAAGGTAGCCCACAACCTGAAGTATTTATGAGCGGACATTGTCTGCTTGCAGGAAACCCACATTGAAGGTGCCAGAAGATCTCTACTTGAATATTTGGGTTTTTCATTAGTAGTGGGAACAACACAAGGTGTGGATATCTTGGCTCAGCTCTCCTTTTTCAAGCGAAGCCTATCTTATGATTTTATAATTCTGGGAGGTTGTTTACGCTATGCTATGTGTATGGCTCAACACTGGCTGACCCATCAAATTTAGATTGGCTAACAGGGGAGCTGGCACTGTGGCCTACTCTAATTGTAATTGCTGGAGACTTTAACATCAACATGGGGGGGGGGCTGTTAGAGGCTGTGGCCAGCACATATAAAGTTCATAATCCGAATGCTTTCAGCTATAGTTCAGTTGGTAAACGATCACGGATTGATTGACATTTTGTAAAAGATCAGTTCACCTGATCCTGGTTTTACTTATTTTTCAGCACCACATAAGAAACATGTCCGAAATTACTATTTTCTGAACTCCTGGTGCTATCTTTAAGGGTGGAAGATTGAGAAATGTTCAATTTTCAGGGGTTATGTCTGATCATAATCCTTTAGTACCTGAGTTTTCTTTGGGGCCCTAGACCTGCCATCATATAACTGATCGTTTGAAAGACCATTACTATTGGATGTGGATTATATCCAACATATGAAAAGATATATTTCAGACTTTTTTAGGATTAATGGGAGTAGGAAGTACTCATCAGCAGTGGTTTGGGATACCTTTAAGGCCAGTGTTAGGGGGGAAGACACTTAGCTCCAGCTGTAGCAAGCAGAAAAAACAGGACCAGTGGGTTACGGAACTATATAAGGAATAAGAAAGAGTTGAGACTCAGTTAATCTCAGCAAAGTCAGATAGGCCTTTGGAAGAGGTGCAGGTTGAAGTCGCTGATACCAAAGCGGCAATCTGTGAAATTACGTCACGAGAACCTGCAGACAAATTTCTGGTTTGGAAACGTGAGTGTCATGAGTACAGTGAGCAGGTAGGGCATCAGCTAGCGATCTGCTCCAGGCAGAAGGAGATGCAGCAGGAGATTGCTGCTGGAATCAGGGAGGCTTTTTGAGAATATTATGAGAATTATATAAAAATGAACAAGATGAGCCAGGTAATGGGAGCGGACAGCAGTTTAAAGACTCTTCTTTGAAGAGGGTATCCGCAGAAGAGTGAAGAGTTTTTGACTCTCCTATATCAATGGAACAAATAGAAGTCCCCCTAAGTGAGTTGGCTTCATTGAAAATGGCTGGCGCAGATAAAATCGCCATACTCAGGGCAATCATATCTGAAATATTCCTGCTGGTACAAAGTAAGCAGCTGGCTCCTGAGTCATAGTCTGTGTCTAACATTGTAGTTTTTCTTAGAAAGGGGAAACCCCCACAGGAATTGGGATCTTACCAGCCGATCACACTGATTAATATTAATAGTGACGTACAATTATATTCAAAAGTATTGGCTTCAAGGCTTTGTCAAGTTATAGGTAACCTGGTTTCATCTTGGCAACATGGGTTTATACCTGTGCAAGAGACCACAGATCATAATCGGCAAGTAATCACACAGTTTGACCTAGCGGGTGTCACAGGAGACCCTACAGCTCTTGTTTTAATGGACGCTGAAAGCTTTTTGATAGGGTGTCTTGGAGCTTCCTATGGGCCAAAGTGAGATGTTTTGGGATTGAAAGTGACTTTATTAATGCAGTAAAGCCAATATATCACAAACCCTCTGCCAGGGTTCAGATTATGGTGGGACTCGTTGTTATGATTCAGATCCAAAGGGGTAGAAGATAAGGGTGTTCATGCTCCTCGCTATTGCTTTATATATTGATCGTTTGCTCAGGAAGCTGGAATCTAACCATCTTATAGTACCAGTTTGTTCGCAGGGCTGGGACACCAAGGTTCTTGCCTATGCGTATGATGTAGCTGTTCCCTCATCGGAGCTGGTTTCTACACTAAAGAAGATTGAGCAAAAGGTGGTGGCATTTGGCAGGGTTTCAGGCTACTCATTGAACCAGGATAAGACCCATGATGTTATTAATGAACACCTGCAATTTAATGATTCACGCGTAGTAGAAAAGGTAACGTACTTGGTTATCACTATCAAGGAGGACCTTGACAGGGTTGTAGAGGCCAATCTGGTTCTGAATATGCAGAAAGCAAAATCGGATTTCCAGAGAATAAATAATTTGCATCAGCCATTGTTGGCCGTAGCAACATAATCAAAATGTTATTTCTCCCAAAAATCTTATATTATTTTCAGGACTGTCCCCTACAATATGAGCAAGAGTGGTTTAAAGACTAGATGGACTGGTGGGAAGTTTCTCATGGACATCTGGAAAAGCTAGGAGATCCTTAATATATCTATTGGTTGCCCAGGGACAGAGGGGGGTGTGGACCATCCTGAAATTTAAGCTTTATTATTGGTCAGCTGCTCTGCAGTTTACCTGGCCTCTTGTAGGGGAGGTGGGAAGATCTGTGATGTGGCAGGGAAGTTCTCTTTATATTTGAGTTACTGATTGGAGAAGAGAATACGGGGTGTTTTTTAGGGCAGATAGAACCCAGTTATTACAAGAAGGTCCGATTGAAGATACTAAATGCTGCCTACAAGATCTGAACATCACCCTAGAGAAGCTTAGGCCTGGGACGATTAAACTAGTATATTCCACGTCAGTGAAATGTTGCTCTTCTAGGGATTTTCAAGGACACCTATATGCTGGGCTGGGAAAAGGCGGGTGTCAAATGGCTGGAGAATTTCATTTCTAACTGGAATATAGCTTCTTTCAAGGAGCTTTGGACAAAGTATGAGCTAAATCACATCAAGTTCTTTTTAAATATCTACCAATATGAGACTTTCTATACAGGAAGGGAGGGGGTCCTAGTGGCTTCTCTGAAATACAGCTTCTAGGGTTTCTAGAGCAGGAGGGTAAAAGCTCGACCAGCCAGCTTTATGAATGCTTAAACTTCCTCTCTAGTGATGATTTAAAGAAGCAGCAGGGAAAATGGAGGGAAAAGTTAAGTTTTAGCAGACTGCTTTCTTGAGACACTGGAACTATCACAAAGAGTGTTATCCTCTGCTGGACTACAAGCCCAATACTACAAAACCACTTTTGATCTCTATTACATCACAGCCAAAACTATAAAGTGTGGCAGTCCCACAGGTACATGTTGCACCCACTGTTGCCAAACAGCAGCAAATTTAAAGAATATTTTAAACTTACCCTACTCTTGAGCCACTCAATAAGGGAATATCAAATTTTTTGGATGTCTCTCTGAGGATTAACATTGGGTTGACCCCAAGTTGATTCTTTTCGGAGTTCATAATGAAGTAGTCTCCAGGTTGTGTCAACTGTTCCTTTTTGTTGCTATGGCAGTGCTGAGGCTCTGAATTGCTTCAAATGGCTAGACATGAATCCTCCTACATTGCAGCAGTGGTTGTCAAGATTACTGGTGTTATCTACTCTAGATAGGGCAGTATATTCTTGTAAAGCCTAAAAAGCAAGGTTGAAGGGGATGCAGATTTGGTTCCCTGTGTGGAACTGGACCAACTCTCACCAAGGGGTTCAGTGACATAGGACCAAGGTGTGTCATTGGCTCTTGCAGATTACATTTTATTGTTTGATTGGGCACTTTCTATGAATAGATGGAATGCAATATAGAGTTTTGTGAGATAGGAAGCAAATGGTGTTATGGTGGGGTTTTGTTTAATCAGAGACTTTTTACTCACAGGTTTTTTGGTTCTGGGCCCGAGAGGAGCATTTGGGGCATTTTAGCAATCTCTTGTTATTGTTCTTATTGTTCTTTGTTTTATCTTTGCGGCTGGGTCTTCGCAACAAACTGCATTTTTAAGAAAATGAATGGTATCTCCAATTATGATTATTGTTTTTTGGATCATGGTATTTACATAATCACTTGAACTGGAAAGCCCTTTTTATTACTTTTTATTACTCTTGTGCAATATGGAAAATGTGCAACAAAAATATTTTAAAAAATAAAATAATAATCTCTATGCACCAAGTTGGCTTCATGATTTTTTTTTTTAAATCACCCTGACAAACCAGAAGCTCCATTGTTGAGATGGCGGCATTAAAGGAGGGCACATTTAGGAGGTATGACTTATTGCTTATGGCTCAGCAGTCATGGAGGCATAATACACCGAACTCAATAATGTCAAGTAATTTCAGAGAAGGAAAGGCTGGTGCTGTTCACAGAGGTTCAGCTTTGCTTGGTGAGAGGTGCTGCATATCTGGAGAATGCACAACTTGACAGTAATCCAATGATGAACTACATTTCCCAGCCATCCTTGAACTTCTGTGTCGTTTAGAGGTGTCTGCAGCCATTTTGGTTCATTGGTTACGATTCCCCTTGAGTTTCATTCTATTCTTGCTAAGAAATCATGCTACAAAAGGCAAATAGCCACAACCTTGCTATTTTGGATTCAGACTTTCATTTTGCAAAACAACTTTTGCTTTGTTGAGTGTTGTGTTGCAAAACAAAATGTTAACTATTTTGAACATTTGACTTTAAGCAATAACAAAGACTAGTGTCTTGCGTTTAAACTTGGGGTTGATCTTGTGAAGTAACAGGAAGAATTCTAACATCAAAATATGGAATACATAAAAAAGGGCTGATTGACTATAGCATTTATGAGGATGGGATGTCGTACTACATGAGTACCTTTTAAGAACTCTTGCATGCCTTTGTGAATTAGCCCTAAAACATCAAAAATGGCAACAACACACACATATGAAGAAACTATTTTTATAGAATTGGTACAAATAGAAAGCATTGGACACTCTTTACACCTTTACTATTAGGGATTTGGAAGTTTCATGGCCCAATCACAAGAGCATGCATGAGTCCATATGAGTACTACTATAGCAATGAGTCTTGTAAACATAACTGCTTCAGTGAATCACTCTGATGTATATTTTTGAATATCGATTAGTATCAAAGAGTCTTTAGAAAGTGATTTATGTACTGCTAGAAATCACAGAAAATTAACATCTTTTTTCTTGGGCACATTCCAGTGACACAAGAAACAAGTAGAAAACTAAGCGCACATTCATCCAAGCATGCATAGTTACAAAGCATGAGCTTACCAGTAGCAAAGCAGGAGTCATGAACATGAGATAAAGTAGACTCTGTCCTACATTACAAGAAAGTCACTGAGGAGTTCCATGACCATGTAGAGGGACAAGGCTGTGACTTGCAATATCTTGTTAAAGTACTACAAGGGTTACTTTAAACCTTATTGTTGGACTTGGCTCGGAGTCATCCGGAGACTTTTTGCCTTTATTCCTCCGTTTTTGCTGAATTTGTTTTTCTTGGCTTTAAGAGTCTGCACACTTTAACACTGCTGGCCAATGCTAAAGTGCTTGTGCTCTCTACATGGTGATGGTGGCTTAGCCCCAATTGGAATCTTTAATGTACTTGTAAGTCCCTAGTAAAATGGTACTACATGTACTCAAAGCCTATAAATTAAATGTTGTTAGTGGGCCTGTGTCAGGTCTGCCACTGCAAAGCATGCATGTGCAGTTATAAACTGCGACTTTCATCTGGCTAAGTAAACCTTCTACCATGCCCCAACCTTCCTTTTTAATACATATAAGTCATCCCTAGTGTAGGCCAGGGACAGGCTAGAGGGCAGGGTGCAATGTATTTTAAAAGTAGGACATGTACTTTTAAGTTTTACATGCCCTGGTATTGAAAACATCTTACATTTGTTTCTCAGTACTGCCAGTCCCATCTCTCCCATCGTATAACATTGGAGTTGCCAAATTACATTTTATAAGTGTCATTTCTAAATGTGAAGAAATAAGCAGTTTAAGTTTGGTGTTTTTGGAATTGGACTTGACTTAATATCCCTATTTAGTGGGTAAGTCAAGCTTTTATTGCAATTTTAAAAATGCCACTTTTGGAAAGTTGGCATCATTTGGCCCTAAATCCTTTTGTGCACACAGACTGCCCTGGGTCACATGACTGGGTGTAAATGACAGACTTTGTGACTTCCTTCCAGACTGCCACACAATAGAGAAATAAGGTGTGCCTGGGTAGGCCTTCTGCTGGCAAGATGGAGGGTGGAGATGAGCACAGCCTGCTTACACCTGAATAGCATGTGCTCTGCCTTCCCACAAAGAGCCTAACAACCCTGCATTGTTACTTCAGCCTGATTGGAGCCAGGGTAGGGGTGGAGGTAGAATCCATGCACTTCAAAGCTAGTGTCTAAAAGCTTTTCGCACCTTCCAGAACCAGTGGACCAGGGTATAAAAGTAGGACCTCAAACATCAACCAACTCTTCAGTACACTTCTAGACCTGTGAATATTCTGCAAGAAAGAGGGACTGCTGCTGTGCTGCTACAAGGACTGCCATTCTACTGAACTGCTGCTCTAAAGGTAGAACTGCCCTGCTGTGTTGACTTGCTGTCTACTGACCTCTTGCTTGGAGAAGAAGAACTGGACCTGCATCTTCATCTTCAACACAGGACCTAGAGTGACTCAAAGGACTAGTCCGCTCACTTCTGTGTTCGAGCCTCAGAGACATGAGATTCACCAACCAGCTGCTGGAACCACTCCTAACCCCCAAGTGGTGCCTCTCAGGTCCTAGACTTGTAGTGTGATGCATGAGCTTTTGAAATCAAGCTGTTGGGCTCTTTGTGGCCGCGAACTGTGCTGTTCATGCCAAAGTCCAGCACAAGCCACCACCAGTCCTTCTCTTCACACAGCAGCATCAAAAGTCCATGAGGTAGCTCAACACAAAGCCTCAGCCTGCCCATTTGCAACGCCAGGCCTCCTCTTTGCACCTCGCTGTTTACCGCCTGTGACACCCTCCTTGTTCCTTGCAACCCTCCCCAGCACAAACTCGACTCTTGTCACAAAACCTGAGAAACTTTAAAAGTTTTTTTAATCCAACGCTCTGTGGAATTCTTAAAAACTCTGCGTATCGGAGTTTTTTCCTCGTTCACGCTCAACAATGTTAGGTGCGAGTGCGAGCAAGGAAAATCACCACCTCCAAACGAGATTTCTCAACGTGGATGGTTGGGGATGGTCACTGCCGCCTGCATTGAGAAATCTTCTGTTCACGTTGAGGAAGCTGCCACTCAAGTAGAAATTCTACTCGAGCAGCTGAGAAGAAGCAGTGCCCTTTTGCGGAGCACATGGTGCAGTTCGCACTGATTTTTCAGCACAGGACAAACGTCTGGCGTGACCTAACATGTTCTACCACGTGCGGAACTCTGCCTAGCACGGAGGGGTTTTTTGGTCACTTTGCGGAACTCTGCAAACTCTATCCAGGCCTAGAAATAGCACATGGTTTTCTCTGATTAAAGTGTACTTTCTAATCGGGCACAACACTTAGGCCCATATTTATACTTTTTGACGCAAAACTGCGCCAACGCAGTTTTGCGTCAAAAAAATTAGCGCCGGCTAACGCCATTCTGAAGCACCATGCGGGCGCCGTATTTATTGAATGACGTTAGCCGGCGTTAGCCGCCGGCGCCGTCTGGTGTGCGTTAAAAAAAACGACATACACCAGGCAGCGTCGGCGTAGGGGGATATGGGGCTTGGGCGTCAAGAAATGGGGCAAGTCAGGTTGAGGCAATTTTTTCGCCTCAACCCGATTTGCGCCATTTTTTACGACTCCCAACCCCCATAGAAATGACTCCTGTCTTAGCAAAGACAGGAGTCATGCCCCCTTGCCCAATGGCCATGCCCAGGGGACTTCTGTCCCCTGGGCATGGTCATTGGGCATAGTGGCATGTAGGGGGGCACAAATCAGGCCCCCCTATGCCACAAAAAAAAAAAAAAAAAAAAAACACTTACCTGAACTTACCTTAATGTCCCTGGGATGGGTCCCTCCAGCCTTGGGTGTCCTCCTGGGGTGGGCAAGGGTGACAGGGGGTGTCCCTGGGGGCATGGGAGGGCACCTCTGGGCTCCTTCAGAGCCCACAGGTCCCTTAACGCCTGCCTTTTGCAGGCGCTAAAAAACGGCGCTAAAGCGGGCGTACGTCATTTTTTTTGACCCGCCCACTCCCGGGCGTGATTTTTGCCTGGGAGTATAAATCCGACGCACATGCCTCGGAGTCAATTTTTTAGATGGGAACGCCTACCTTGCATATAATTAACGCAAAGTAGGTGTCCACGCTAAAAAATGACGCTAACTCCATGGACTTTGGCGCTAGACGCGTCTAACGCCAAAGTATAAATATGGAGTTAGTTTTGCGTCGAAATTGCGTGAAAAAAAAACGACGCGATTCCGGCGCAAACGAAGTATAAATATGCCCCCTAGGGGCTTTATTTAGAGTTTGGAGGATGGGATAGTGTGTCACAAACGTGGAGGATGTACGGTCTGCTAAAATCTAGTGTATGGTAGTCTACAGCTGACCGGAGATCCACTACTTTTGACAGCTTCCAAATGAGGCCATTAGGATTCAGTTTTTATGAGTTGAATTCAAATAACAGAACTTACCACTAGCTCAGCTTCTCAGCGGTTTGGTATTAAATGCATATATTTCTGTTTCTTTCAGAAATAAAAATTGCTTGCATCAGAATTCTGCAAGGCTATGAGCTAATTTGATCAACCCGAAGTTGAATGAAAGTGTATAACGTTATGGGACTGCATCAATGAAGCCATTTCTCAATAAGAGATGCCTGACAACTATACAAGGATTTCAAGGATGCCGGAAAAGA
This sequence comes from Pleurodeles waltl, assembly GCF_031143425.1. NCBI lineage: Eukaryota > Metazoa > Chordata > Amphibia > Caudata > Salamandridae > Pleurodeles > Pleurodeles waltl. The sequence goes on from NC_090444.1 coordinate 1,006,462,224, forward strand.
CTATCCTTAACGAGAGTCCAAATGGTTTTCTTTCCCTTCTTCTGTTAGATCTCTAAACCATCTACAACACATCCAATTAATTGCAATATAATATACACACTGCTTTATGAAGTGGCCGCACTAAGATATATGGACTAGAACTATTCAAGATTTTTAGACATCAGACTAGTTGTACAGGATTGTGCATCAAATATTTTCTGAAATAACATACGTAAGAGTTTTGAGAAAGCATGGGTAAAGGAAACCATAACTCAATGGCTGCATGTTGAGATTACGTAACTCACCTAACTTAAGGCATCAAAAATTTTCTGGGATGAAAAACTCCAATAATTTTTAATTAAAACTACAATAAAAGCAGACAGCAGCCGTGCTAAAAATAAACCCATAGTTGTGGCTACTTGCTCTATCTGTTTTCTTGTAGATATTGATGTTTGCTTCGACTTTCTCCTTCGCTGAAAAGAGTGCAATGAGTATTGCATCGCACCACAATTTTGTGAATTGAATGGGCCACGTACTGAAGCAAGCATCAAGGCTTCGGTGTTGTTGTAACCTAGAGAGGTGGGCATTTGTAATGACCACCCCACACACAAACACAGATGGCACTGAACAGAACACAGGCAAACCCCTTACAACAGGCGTAGTTTTTTATTTGAATACTACGCAGGGGGTCATAACTGTATAAACCACTTCAAAGAAACTGAGCAGAGATGGTAAATGGAGCTAAAACTGAGTACCGAGTCAAAGTTTTTAAAAAAATATTTATTTATGAGTTTGAAGAGTGAGACAAAAAATGCAACTCTCATCCCAAATATTAGAAACTTTGACCTGAAGTCACATTACAAAGCAGTACATGGCAATACATTTTCCCATTGGCGAATCCATATATAGTAGTTGTGTACAATGTCTGTACCACACATTCCATATGAAATACAACAATCAGTATCACACATGCCACACAACCAGATAGATGTAGAACTATGGGAAGAGGGGAGGGGGAGGAGAGGGGGTGGACCTACATCGATTTGTCTAGGAAAACCACTATATGTTTCCACTCTAGATCCCACGCCTCCTGCTGCTACTGCAGCTGCCACCTACCTGCAAATCCCTAATCTCATGACAAATGTTCCCTCCCAAATGTGGGCACTCCAGCCTCCTGCAACTGTAACTAGCTCACTAGGGGGTCAGCTGTCTGTGGGTCACGTGCCAGCAGCGAATATTGACAGAGCTGCTCCTGGCAATATGCTGCATCTTTAAGCCAGTCAGATTTGCATCGGGACCCCTGAAGCCCCATCTCATTGCCACCTTATGCTTCACCAATAGTAATAACATGCCGACTAGCTTCCTTACCCCACAGTACGTCTTTCAAGTATCCCAGGAGAGCCACCATAGGGGTGCACAGAACTGCATCCTCCGTAACGGCATCTATCATGTCAAACACATCTTTTCAGAAGCCCTCTACCACGGGGCATCCCAAGCAGAGTACATAAAATCTGCTTCCTCAGCGGAACACTGCCAGCAACGTGAATCAGGGCGAAGCCCCATGTGATGTAAGCATGTCAGAATATAATCAACCCAGTGCAAGAATTTAAAATGTATCAGGCATAGGCAATAGATGGGGGAAAGGGCACGAATATGAACACAGCGGGGAAAGGGCACGAATATGAACACAGCAGTAGCACCAGCTGAAATCTAAGAGTGACACATCCAAGTCGCGCTCCCAGAGTGTGCAGGCACCCAGGGCAGCAGCCGGTGCCTGCATTGCAGTGTATACGCTGGTGCTCAGTCGGTGCGGCGTTTGAGAGGAAAGGAGCATCTCCAAAGCCTGAAATACTAGGGTGTAGGATGGTAAGTCCTTGTTCAGGGCTCTGAGTGCAGTGCGTAATTGTAGGTAGGTAAACCAATATAGAGGGTTCTTTCGGGGCTCCCCCAATGATGCATCAGAGGTAATAAATTGTTGCCCTGGTGTAAGGAGCCCCTGGTGCTCAACTGAATCCGCTGGAGCCTAGCACGGGTGCCAGGGTCACACGTCAGGGGCAGCATCGGCTGATCCAAGAGGGGCATGGAAAGTGCATAAAGAATGCTCATGTCTGTTCTGCAACAGAGTTCATGCCAGGCTCACACCGTGCATGCCACTGTATCCACCATAGCTCAGGGACACCTTTGGGGGGTGTATATGGCCTTCGACAGTTGGCAGGGCCATATCTGCTCCTGTTCATGGGCAGTGTGAAGCAAATGTGATATAGGGTGAATCCAGAAATGTCCAAACTGCACTTCTGCATAGCAATAGTACAGATCCATATCAGGAGCCGCAAGTCCACCCTGTTCAAAGGGAAGCGTGAGCAGTTCCCACAACAGATGGGGCTGCCCTCCCGCCCAGACTAGAGAGACCAGTAACTAACACAGTCTCTTTCCGAAGCTCCGGGTAAGTGGTATTGGTAAGTTAATGACCAGATATAGAAATTTGCAGAGAACCACCATTTTAGCTATGGCTATTCTACCTGCCAGTGATAATGGCAAGGACTTCCAAGAGTCTACTTTCTCCTCCAGGAAAGCAATTGCTTTACTGTATTTCACCACCCATAGGGCATCTATCTCACTGCTCAGTCAAATCCCCAGGTAACAGACAGGTTCTTCTGCCCAGCACAGGGAGAACTCAGAAGTATGTGGGTCATTCACATCTATTAAAAGAAAGACTATGGATTTAGCCCAGTTGATTTTGATACCTGACAGTTCTCCAAAACGTATAAACTTGTGTATGAGGGGAGCTAAATTGGTCTGCTGGTCCTGCACATAAAGTGTGACATTGTCCGCATACATAGACACCAGGATTGGATGCTGCCAAAAGGTGGGTCCACGGTGGCGGTAATGTTGCCACAGGCATGCAGCCAACGGCTCCATCGCCACCGAAAATAAAATTGGCAAAGGGGGGCAACCCTGACGGGTGCTTCTGGAGACAGGGAAATGTTCAGTAATGGAACCATTGATGCGAAGTCTATCGAAGGGTTGAGCATATAGCAGTTTTATGATTTGGATAAAGTTGGGGCTAAAGCCCAATCTGGCATGAAGTGTAAAGAGGTAGGACCATTCTAAGGAGTCAAACACTTTGTTTGCATCTAGGAATACCACGGCTGCACTAGCCTTGGGATCCACTGATTGACCTACCACAACGTAAATCCACAGGTTGAATGAAGCTGGCCTTCCCGTGATGAACCCAGACTGGTCCAGCAAGACAATAGCAGGCAGCAAGGGCAACAGCCTTGAGGCAATCAGATTTGCCCGGATCTTATCATCGAGGTTAATCAATGACAAAGGTCAATAGGAGATTCATTTAACCAGATATTTACCAGGTTTAAGCACAATTACTATCAGGGCTTCCCTTAGAGACGGGGGAAGTATCCCACTCTTAACAGACCCAGTGTACATCTCTAGGAGAAACGGTTCCAAAAGGTCTGCATACTCCTTATAGAATGCCGTATTTAAGCCATCCAAGCCAGGTGCTTTTTCCCTGGAAAGTCCCCGGATGACTTTGATAATATCTTCCTCCAAGCAAGGGGGAGTCTAAGAATTGTCTTTGGCCATGCTCCTGCCACAGGAGGCTGAGCGACTCAAAATACATCATAGTCATCCCCCCAGATGAGGGTGCCTGGGCCCAGAGTGTCCGCCAGACGCCACACGTCTGTGAAGAATTCTGGGCTATCAGTATTGGGGCCATAAATTGAAATGAGCCAAAAGGGACGATCATGCAACACACCAGACACCATGACATATCAACCTGACGGGTCACACATAACCTCTTGAGTGCACCAAGCAAGTCCCTTGCAGATTAGTATTGCAAACCAGCGTGCATAGCAGGAATAATGCGCAAAATACAATTCCCCTATCCACCCCGTTCGTAGGAGCGTACTGGTATCTACTGTTAGATGTGTTTCCTAAAGCATGCATATGTCAATTGAATTCCATTGCAAATACCGGACACTAGGCATACTTAACGTGCATTGTTAAGGCCACGAATATTCCACGACAGGCACTTCTATGCATAGGAGGCAGTCGGAGAGTGTATGGGAACAACCATCGGAGCCTATTGCTCAGGGCCGTGGTGGAACGCCAGGATGTCAACCAGTGTCAGGTCAGAAACAGTGTCAAAAACAATTACATCAAACATCTAACAAGAACATAACCTCCCACCCACCACCCACGTTTACCCCCACCCAACCAGGTCAGATTTGTAGATCCCACTCACATAACATCTCAAAACATCTCCTTCAAGAAGGGGGTATGCAAACAACCATGGAGTTATCCTAGAGGGCGATGATGAGGCCTGTGTCCCTCGATCCCAACATAGGAATGAGTGGTCAGGGTATTAAGGTGACATATCCCACTGGCTGTCCGGGATAGCCCAGCGTAAAACAGTCTAGGATCACTTGCCGGTAAAGACATTATGATTAGTGTCCCGCAGTAACTCAATCATTGTCACTTACGTGGCCCTTGCCAAATGCTATTCCCACAGATGAGGAATCGGCTGATTTTTTCAGAAGTGATCTCACAAATTTTGCAGCAGCCTTGGAGTCTATGAAGAAGTGTAATGTTCTTCCTTGCTTAATTCTCAATTTCGCCGGGTATATGAGGGAGTACATGGCATTAGTTTGAAGTAGGGAATGTTTCACCTGGATAAAAGTCTCTGCATGTGGTCTGAACTGCAGGGGTGTAATCAGGGAAGATGTTAAGAGTGTTATTTTGAGAGACCAGAGGCTGCAGCTCCCGAGCCTTGTGAAGAACGGTGTCCCAGTCTCGATGATTAAGGAGTCTGGCAATGATAGGCCAAGCTGGGGCACCTGGGGGTGGCAGCAGCTCCACCGATCTATGGGCCCGCTCCACCACCAGGATCACCGATAACACCTCTGAGAAGAGGGAATCTCAGCCTAGCCTCCAGATAGTCCTCCAGCGGTCCATTGTAAAATACGAAGATTGTTCCTTTGAGATGGACCTTGAGGTCTTCATTTTTATGACGTATTACTCCAAGTACTTTCTGCATGTGCAGTAGCTGCTCGTCAGAGGTGTTGCGCCCATCGTCTAAGTCCGAGGTGCGTTGTTCCAGTTGGTCCACCCTGTACTTGAGGTGGTCCATTCTGTCCATCAGTTGGTCTAGTTGTGTGTCGATGCGAGCAAGGCTATGCTTTAAATCAAGGAACATGGCTTTGATGGACATAGACTGGGCCATTTCTTCTGATGGGAGTTTGGCCGGGCCCCCATCCTCACATGGTTTGCCTGAGGGGCCAGACTTTTTCAGAATGTCAAATGACACTTTCGCCTGTTTCTGCTCAGCCTTCCCCATGCCAAGCATGCAACAGAGGACAGCTGACCACGCCCCACCAGTTCCCTGAGACCAGGGGGCTGAGTTTGGGGCTCCAGAGATGGCTATACAATGCCCGCTTTTCCTCACGTCAGGCCCACGTACCAAGTCAAAGTTGGAATGGATTCAGCAAAACATGTCATCAAGCTGTCAGCACTGCTCATCAAAATGGCTAAGGCTGTACATCATAAAAATGAACTCAACAAGGAAATCTGTGGTGGCCATTGAGAGGATAAGGAAGGGGGATAAATTAGCTTGAAGTGGAAAACAGAGATGATTATTGTAATATTTCCAAAATTTGGTGATGGTAATACACAAGAAGGAATAAGTACATAATGGTTGAATGCTGCATACCCTGGGCCTACCTTGATAGGATAGTGAAGCACTTCTAAACTAACCTTGGTGAGGTTAGACCACAGTTCTTGTCCTTGAACTTATCAATGGTCATTAATGTTTCCTTTGCACCATTTAGATAGTGCTACTGTCATAAAGAACAGATACACAGATATTGGGAGAAAAAGAAATGTGATGAAAAACTGTGTCAAAGATGGAACAAAAGCGTATAATTGTGGCAATCTAATAAAAGCATAAATTCAGACTTGTCGAAAACTAGCAAGCATGCATTGCAAAGTTTAATTGAAGAGAATCTCCTGCATTTTACATGATACAGGATTTATTCTCTACTGTACAGATGTCAAAACCATAGTAGAGGCAGCTAAACAGAATCAGAAGAAAATAATCACAAATATATCCACTTTTTATAGCCATCCTACAAAAAAGTTTGCATATAAAACATTTGTTTTTAATGTCATATTTTCAAAGAATGTATAATAATTTATTGTACAGATAATAAAATCCAATACAAATAAGCAAAGCAAAAAACAATTAATGACAATCGAAAATAAGTACACTCAAAAACTGAGTTCAAGATAAAAGCACACCATAAATTGAGTATGCAACATATTAAAAGACAAACCCCACATAGTCCCACATAAAACACAAGGCAATATACATAGGCACAGCCCTAAAGTGCATGGTGCATAAAATAATAATTGCACTAAACTTCAACATGTACTGGTAGAGTACCTCATCCTAACCAATAACGGACAAAATGGCAAGAGCGTGGAAGGATTCCAACTAAACGTGTTCATTGCTCGCAGTGCCATTAAATTTAGATCGTGCAAATTTAATACATTTGGTCAGTAACACATTTAATATTGGATTGCCTGGGTCCAGAGACTGGATGATTGCCTGTCGACAGGAGCGGATTCCCAATTCATTCCATTTACTCCGTAGCAAAAGTCTACGCTCCTTCAATAAAGCTGGACACAGGCAAACCACATGATCAATGGTTTTATATGCATTGCTGCAGCCTCTACATGTCACACTGTCCCCTGGGGGTAGCAGCCATTGGCATAGGTGTTTTAAAAAAAAACAATCACCCATCCCTAGGGACAAAAAGGCTTTTTTCAACCAAAGCCTGTTTGTGGAAGAGAAAAAACTGGAGGACATACCTGGCTTAAAAGAACCAATTAGTGCCCAGGCATGCTTCCAAAGGACAAGAAGAGAACGATCTGAGTGATAAGAGTACAGTTGAATAAGCCTTTTAATCTCT